>NC_137967.1:10446705-10566705 GCF_963924665.1 Micromys minutus | reverse complement strand
TGCTGGTGAGCCTCCAGGCGAGGGGGGCGGAGTTTGGAGACGAATGCTAATAACCTGAGATAGGGTTCTAATCATCATTGCCGAAATTGCAGACAAAGGGCTAATTATCAGGACTCATAAATAGACACTTAAAATGTTGTACATGAGACTTGTTCATTATACACGGATTCCACTTTTGGCGAACTCCTGAATATAATCACTGACGGGGGCAGAGATTGGCAGGGCCAGGGTCTGCTACTGGGCTGGCACGCACCGCGGGGCTAGAGCCAGGACTCATGTGGGGTGGGTTTTCTCAGCCCTTGCAACAGGCTAGGACTCAAAGACAACCTGGTCCAGCATGCCTTGCCTCTCTCCCTTGCAGACATGGCTTCCCACAGAGAAGGCAGGACCCAGGCGAGGGGACTGCACTCCGCAAGCCAGCCGCTGAGCTAGTCTTTGCCAGAATCCTGAGCATAGCCCTTGTATGGAAATCGCCGACAAAAGAAATTAAGAGCAGAGACGCTGGGATTAGACTAATGCATTGATCAAGTCAGACCCTCTCTGTTTCACTGCCAGCGCGCCCCATATAAAAGCGTCATTAAAGAATCTCCATCGTCTCTCCTAGTAATGGCCTGCGATTTGAGCATGCCCCCGTGATTGACAGGTGATGCCACGGCAGCCTGTGTTGTCTTTAAAAAGCCACATCAGATCAGCAGAAGCTTAAAGCACAGCATAAATTATAGATACACGTCTGTTTCTTTGATGATGTGAGAGATTCATAGGTACATCACTCTTTCCTCGCACAGAGAACTGCACTTTCAGGAGTCTTTGTGCCTTGTCACATCACATTTGGAAAACACACACACACACACACACACACACACACCAGGACAAAACGTAACCCTCTCCCTCAGTTTCCTTTCTCTTTCCTCTTGTCCTTAAAACTATATTAAACCAGCCTGCTTCCGAGGCAGCTTGGAAGTTTTCCACTTTGGAAAAAAATTAATTAAGCATCAGATAAGTGTTTAAGTAGGAAATGCGGTGCGGCATGGATTATGACACCAGGTTGCGTCTAGCTGTCACCCTGGCTAACTGTGCCTACTGGAGGCAGGGTTACTGAGACGGAATATTGTAGGCACCCAGGTCGTTCAAAAACAAAGACGTTCAGAAAGCATTAACAGAAGCATTCTTTGCTTCGTAAATTTTATCGTCAGCTGGAGATGCAATTTCCTTATTACCGTGTTCTAAAAGTCCCCCGCGACATGGTCGGCAGCCACCGCACCAAAGAAAAAGAGGGAAAAAAAACGTGTCTCTAGTAAGGTGGAAGTCAGATAAAGGCAGAATGGTATTCCTCTGTCTTGTCAATTGAGAGGCATCTTTCAAAAAATATTTTTAATTGTGTGTGCGTGTGAATCAGGTGTCTGTGGTGGCCAAGATCCACACAGAGCTGGAGTTACTGGCACTTGTGAGCTGCCAATACCAGTGGTGGGAATGGAACTCAGTTCCTCTGTAAGTGCAGAACTGGGAATCAAACCCAGTGGCCCTCTCAACCACTGGGCCGTGTCTTCCGCCCAGTTCGCTTGCCTTGTACTGTCTTGTCTTGAGTCTCACTGTGCAGCTCATACTGGCTACACTGAACTCGGGATCATCCCCCTGAGTGCTTGGAGCAGAATGACAACACATTGTTCCATCCTCCCTTTCACTGCCACCATACCCAGCCTCCATCGTCTCTCTTAAGCGTGGCCTGCGATTTGAGCATTACCCCAGTGATTGACAAATGATACCACGGCAGGCTGTGGTGCCTTTAGAAAGCCACCTCAGATCAGCAGATGTGTCCAGCATCATGCTTGACTGGGAGGTGCCCCCTTCTGTCACCTCTCCCCACCTTTGCTAGTCTAGTCACCTACGATGCATTCTGCCCTTATTGTCCTCAGCATCTGACTCACATCAAAACCTCTGGGGATCCCTTTGAATGTCCACCATACTTCTAGAAAGAGTGACCTCCTGCACGGAGGAGCTCCCCGTGGAGAACCAGCCCAGGCTTCCCAATAATTCCTCAGTGAAAACTCCCAGTAGAGTCAACATGCACAGGGCCAGTCATTCCGCGTTGTTTTTACCAGTAGAGGAGAAATTTGGTCCCTGCCTGAGCCCCACAGAATTCTGCAGAGTCCACTCTGAGACACTAACTTGAAAAACACTCATCACAGATCACTTCTCTTGGAGCTTTAGACGGTTCCTTTTCCCCTAGGTGTCAGGATCTCTAAGTTGACATAATTCTGCACAAATCACTCTGGCGGCGTAACTTAGAATGTCCCAATCCCCTTTGGAACCTGGCCTCTGTAACTGGGCCATCACTCACTTAATCTCACCTTATCTTTAAATAAATGTAACCAGGAGGGACTTGTTCGGCTCGCCGCCTCTTGAGTGATGTGAATTATTTATACAGTCTTCATAGGCATTCGTTAAGCTGCACACAGTCAAAGAAAGAGAGGAGCCGCGTCTCCTGTTCATCTTGAAGGGTAAGACCTCAGGGTCAGGGCGAATAGCAGGAACATCCTGGAAGATTAGTCCTAGCCTTGGCCGTGAAGAATAGGGTCCACTTGGGTTTGCCATCTTCCACGGGACCTTAAACAGTAGAACCTCAAGCAATGTAAGGGTGCTGCTAATGAGGCTTTCACCCCAACCAGAAGGGATCAAGTCCAAGGTCCCGGCCATAGCCCATGTAATACAAGCTGTAATTTGTGGCCCTCGCTGTAGTGCCAGCAAAGCGTGTGGCTGTTGAAAGAGGTCCAGACAAATGGCTGAAGCTCCATGAGCACCTCCTATACAGAGTGTTGGGATGCTGTAAACCCCACCCACAGTTACCTGGCAACAGCCAGGTATGCTCCGCCTCAGTTACCTGACACTCAAAAGGGGGGCTGCTTGCCTCCTCCTCTCTCTCTCTCTCTCTCTCTCTCTCTCTCTCTCTCTCTCTCTCTCTCTCTCAGCCTCTTCTGTTTCTGTTCTTTGCTCTCCCTGCTTGCCCCTCCTCTCCCCATTCCCTTAGCCACCCCCCCCCAACTCTCTTTCCATGTGCTCTTGGCTGGCCTCTGCTTCCCTGCTCTCTCTCTCTTCTCTCTCTCCCTCTCCCCCCTCTGCCTCTACTACCCTCTTAACTCGCTCCCCATGCCCTGAATAAACTCTATTCTGTACTATACCATCACATGCTGGTCCCTCAGGAGGAAGGGATTCCCAAGATGGGTCCCCCAGAGGCATCCTCCTTGCCCCCATGCCTCACCGCACCTCCATGGGGCATTTCCTCCCACTCTTTTCATCTTTTTCCCAACATTGGTGCCAAAACCTAAGACATCATCTTTTTCCTAACATTCTATTAAAACGATACAGAGGGTGAGTCTTTTGGAGTAATACCAAACCCAGTGGTATGCTCTGACTAATAAAGATTTACCATGTAGTACCAAGAAATGAATGACATCTAGAATTCTACAATCTGAGTTTTGAATGTCAAATACACAAGTCATTGTCCCAAACGCACACCTGGCATGAACTCCAAAACCCAAAATAATCAAACCCAAGATGTCTTCTGAGATCCCGGATGCTACCCCATTGCCAGGTATATTCATGTTGATGCACAAATATCATGAGCAAGAAGCAAGTTGGGGAGCAAAGGGTTTATTCAGCTCACACTTCCACACTGCTGTTCATTACCAGAGGAAGTCAGGACTGAAACTCAAGCAGGTCAGGAAGCAGGAGCTGATG
Organism: Micromys minutus; assembly: GCF_963924665.1. Taxonomy (NCBI): domain Eukaryota; kingdom Metazoa; phylum Chordata; class Mammalia; order Rodentia; family Muridae; genus Micromys; species Micromys minutus. The sequence goes on along the minus strand of NC_137967.1, from coordinate 10,562,970 downwards.
CAGAGGCCATAGAAGGGTGTTACTTACTGGCTTGCTTCCCCTGACTTGCTCAGCCTGCTTTCTTATAGAACCCAGGTCTACCAGCCCAGGAATGGCACCACCCACAATGGGCTGGGCCCTCCCCCCTTGATCACTAGTTGAGAAAATGCCTTACAGCTGGATCTCATGGAGGCATTTCCTCACCTGAGGCTCCTATCTCTGTGATAACTTCAGCTTGTGTCAAGTTGACACAAAACCAGCCAGTACAGATCCCAAGTATACTCAGCCTGGAAGGGATGCTGTTATAACTGTCTAGAATTTAGACTTTAGATGGTTCACTGCCCAGAGCTAGAGTTTGGGAGAAGACCTAGACTTGAAGTTTCTGAAGAATTGTGAACCACCATCTGGTAAGTGACCATAGGCTTCCTAAAAGGGTTTCAAAAAAAAATACCACTGGGAGAAAAAAAAAGAAGAGGAGGAGGAGGGGAAGAAGGGGAGGGGGAGGAGGGAGGGGAAGAGGAAGGAGAAGGGAAAGGGGGAGGAGGGAGAGGGGGAGGAGAAGGGGAAGGAGGAGGAGGAGGAGAAGGAGAAGAAGAAGATGAAGAAGAAGAGAGAAGAGAAGAGAAAAAAGAAAAAAAAGAAAGGAATCAACCAACATCTTAGTCTAAAGAAGGGTAGTGTGAAAATTTTATACATGCTCCTTACATAGCTCAATTTCTCTCCTCTCCCCCTCTCCTATCCCACTGCCTCCAACCTCTCCCTTTTCAGGCTGATTATTCCTAAAGGAATGAGTGAGGCAGAGCACTGTCATTGGGAGGCTCGACCCTGTGAAGGTGCCTAAGATGAGCATATCTCCTTCCCAGAGGTAAAATCTGTTGCAAGATGCTTCCCGGTGTGTGGGTATTCCTTGGGTTGTGATGAGGTTGTATCCCAATGAGCCCAGGTTGAAATATCAAATCCAGAGTACACTTAACACACATTCCTATAAAAGCTTTAACTCAGCTGTCCAATGTGCTGTAGAGTGTTGATAATCGTGCTTGGGGCTGCAAGGCTGAGTGGGAGCTACGCTTAGTCCCACTGGACCAGCAGAGAGTGTCTCAGTGTTTATAGCTAACCCCGGAAAGGATCGAAGATGGGTATATGTCTCCTGAGTGCTTCTTCACTGTCATGAAGTCAGTAAGTCAAGCCACGGTAGATTGTGACAGACTGTACTTCCACCTGACTCCAGAAGGGCCATGAACCTCAAAAGCAAGTTCCTTACCATATCAGAATCTTCTCTCTCAGTCAGAAGACTTACCCTCGACACCCGCTACTCCATAACACCCCCTCCAAGGCACAAGGAAGATGCATTCTGCCACTGTGATCAGATAGTTCAGGGTATCTGTTGGCACTGAGTTTCTTTCCACTGTGGGATGATGTCCCATGTCAGCTGGCCTTTCATCACTGTGACATGATGCTGAGGACGATAACTGAAAGCCGAAAGCATTCGCTGCGTTAGTTTATTTACTTGGGTTTTGTGTCTGGTTGGTTTGGTCTCAATGGCTATGATCATTTTGGTTTCATTGTTTCTGGGTCATGGAGGAGCATCAGGGCACAGTGAGATAGAACTGATCACCTTGTGGCAGGCAGAGCGCATAGAGAGAGTAGCTGGGAAGAGAGATAGGAAGGACTCGGGAGCAGCACACCTTCCAAAAACACAACCGAAGATGACCTATGCCCCCTACTAGATGCTGCCCCCTCAAAAGCCCATCTAGTATGAACTCATGGGAGGCCGAGTCCATTGGTGGATTGGGCACCGATTTCCTGCAATAGTGCTACAAGCTGGACCACACGCTCTCATCGGAGGAACCCCTGTGGTTATGATGTTCCCAAACTATAGCATCCCTTCTCTCCCAAGCTTATGTTCCTATAAGAAGCAAGCAGACATCCTGGTGTGTGCAGAGGCTGATGGAGGACCTGTCAGAGTGTCCCATAAAGCCCTGCCACACTGTGGCCCTGCTAGACCGTGACTCTCAGACTCTTGAACTTTCCACGTGTTATCTCCTGGATTTCACACATTTCCATGTTAAACACTCAGGGAACCCACATGGGTCAGATGCAGCTCTCCGGACCCTAACACCCCATCTTGAAGGACTGACTTCACAGTTCTGAGAACAGTGTTCCAGCTCGTCTTCCTCTTGCTTCCAAACGAGGCAGCTGACTGTCCCAGGGGGTCCCCTTGTCAGCACTGAGAGTTCCGTGTCTCCTAGGGGTATTTCTGAGAGGCAGCAACTCAACTGCGAAAGTGGAGGTGCATTTGTGGAATCAGAATCTGAAACTAAAACCCTCTCTCGGTCTTTGATATTGTCTTGTGATGTAGGGCACGGTCTCGGATGTCTCGGCTGTTGAGATTGGTAAGACTCTAAGGCACTGTAAGTAGAGGGACTCATTCAGTGCGGTGCGTTTCTGACAAGTGGCTGAGATAATGGAAGAAGGTTGGTCCTGACTCTTTGCCCGGCTAACTGTGGCCTCCGTGTACCCGGGCATGTACCTGCCTGTCTTCATTTGTACCACTTTGCTGTGACCGTCATGATGTTGTGACTGGGCTGCCTGTGGTGATGCGCTAGGGAGGAGGCTCTGCCTGATGTGAGACTCTGTCTCCAGCACTTGCAGGCTGAATCGAGGTACTGCCACCTGTCTGTCTTAGAACCTTTTCCTTTTCTATACCTGAATGCCCGAGACTGAGTGAGTTATGAAGTAGAAAAACTGAGAAAGCTGGAAGGTCTGAGAGATGCGTGGCGTGGGCCTCGGGGGAGTGTCTGGCAAGAGCCCTTCTTGCAACACGTTAACAAGAATATTCCCATTTTGAGATGGAGCATCTGTGCAGGGGGCCCCTATACCTACGAATAGGATTATGGGGTTCCCACCTCAAAAGCACACTGAACTCTAAAAATCACTCTAAGGCTCTACCTTCTTACAGCAATTACATACGAACTTGGTCAGCTTCTGACTACAAATACAGTTCTGCCTCTACAGACAAGACTAAATCCTAGGTGTGATGCCCAGGGAAGGCAGTTCTGCGCACCCCCACTATCGCTGCTTCTTTGAAACTTTGAAGGGCTGGAGGCAAGCAACGGGTCCAGGTGAGCCCTGTTCTGCCTCTCTTTCTGTTAGGGATAAACTGAAGTTACAGAAAGTTTCTCCCCCCATCTTGCCATGGGTTCGCCACAGACACTAGGTATGCCACCTTGGGATGCTGTGTTATAGCTTTTGGATAAAACCAAAATGTTTCCATACATTAGAAAAGAAAGGGGCTAAGGATGGAAAGGAAATAGAAGGGAAAGAAATGGGAACCAAGGTTTGTTTTTTTTTTTTTTTTTTTTTTTTTTTTTTTTTGTTGTTGTTGTTGTTTTCAACCCCATGTAGGCTAGAGTTATCTGGGAAGAAGGAACCTCTACTGAGAAAATATCCCCATCAAATTGGCCTGTGGCAAATTTTCTTGATTAATGATTGATATGGGAGAGGGCCCAGTGCACTGTGGGTGGTACCATGCTGGAGTCCCTGGTCCTGGCATGTGTAAGAAACTGGCTGAGCCAGCCATGAGGAACAAACCAGGAAGCGGTGTACCTTTATGGTCCTTGCTTGAGCTCCTGCCTCCAGGTTTCTGCCCTTGAGTTCCTGCCCGGACTGTCCCTCATGATGGACCGGAAGCTGGAAGCTGAAATAAACCTGTTTCTCCTCAAGCTGCTTTGGTTATGGTGTTTATCACAGCAAGATAAAAAAAACAAAAAAAAAAACAAAAACAAAAACAACAAAAAACAAAAAAACAAGTGAACAGCCTTGTCTGCCTGTGTCTTTGAACAGGTCCTCTATCTTAATTCATGCTCTACATGGGTTAAAATTTGTTTTCTTCTTTTTCTGTTTTCTCTTCTTTCTATCTGTCCCTCTTTCTTTTTTGAGACAAGGTCTCACTTGGTAGCCCACACAGGACTCAATTTTCCATCCTCCTGCCTCAGCCTCCTGAGTGCCAGAATGGCAAATGCATTCCGTCAACACCCAGCCCAAAGTCACTTTCAAAAATACGTCTCAGTCTTCCACAATTTACCATCCCCAAAGAGGAAAATGTCACACAAACCTCAAAGCTTTCTAGGGTGTCCGGGATTGCTGGTTCCCTATTGCCGGGCTCTTCAAACCCAGCGTTGAAAAAAAAAAAAAAAACAAAAAAAACAACTGCCACAGGAGACAGAAACGGTACCAAGCGTCCCACATTGTGTAAATCAAAATATTACATCTTGCTTCCAGTGTAGAGAGATTACCAACAAAAAGTATATATATAGCACAGGAACCCCATGATTAGTGTAGTGCATTGATTAGGTCTCTCTTTCTTGTTTTGGCTGCCAGCACCACACACTAAAAAAGAAAGCACTCAGGCAGTTGCCGAGTAAATTGCATGTGTTTTATAACCTCCTGTGAACATTTCTCCTAAAAAAAGGAAAGAGAAAAAGTCAACCAAACAAAGCAAAGCAAAACATTCCTTAGGGTGACCGCGACTATCAGAAAGGTGGCATTTGCTCAGTAGCCAGGATCAGGTGGGATTTGGCTGCCAGCGTTGTCTACAAGGGATTCTCTCTCCAATTTTGACTCTGCATGTCATTGTCCCCCTTGTCCCATCCATGTTCTCTGTGTCTCTGCAACCCCCTTTATCTGTGCCCCTGTCCACTGATGAAGTGGTGTGTTGTGTGATCCCAGCACCCTGGAGCTGAGAGCAGGAAGAAAGAAGGGCAGCCTGGGCTACACAGCAAGGGAAGGATTAGCCTGACCTAAATGGGGAGAAAACACAGAGGGCCAGAAATTCAACTCAGTAGCACAATACTTGGCCGAGCGTATGTAGAAGACCTAGAGTATTGTTCCATGGCTCAACTGCCACCAAGCCTGGTGGATTGAGATCTGAGACCCAAGTTCCTTTCATGGGGCCTGCAGAGTACAAGGAGAGAACCATTTCCTGAAAGTTTCCCTGTGCCCTCCTCCCCACATGCACATGCACACAAGACACACAGGCATACACACACACACACACACACACACACACACAATGAATAGACAAACAAACAAAACAAATGAATAAATAAATAAATAATGAAAATCAAAGGCACTAGAAAAACTAAATTTAAAAACAACAAAAGAAAAATTCTTGAGACCTGGGGAAATGGTTCAGAGGTTAAAGAACTTGCCACTCAAGCATGGAGGTTGGAGCTGGATCTTCAGAACCCAGGTATGAATGCAGGGTGGGTGTGGTAGCCTGCCTATAATCCCAGCTCTGGAAAGGACGTGCCAGGAGACCATAGAGTAAGCTGCCTATCAAAGTACCCATAGCCACAGACTCTGCTTTCAATGAAGGAACTCTGCCCCAATGAATAGGTGGAAAGCTATTGAGGAAGGGTTCTAATATCAACCTCAGGTGTACACACACACACACACACACACACACACACACACACACACACACACACACACCACAGGATCTCCAAGATTCAAAGCAACAGCAGGATATCTGAGAGGAGTCTCTGCAAGGGTCCAGTACTGATGGTGTGACAGAAGCCAGAGGCCTCAAACCAATGACTCACTGCAATGAACAGTTGCATCTCTACTTAGAGACGCTTGGACAAAGGGTGTATTGTGGGACACACTGGGACACCCTGCTGGTTCCACAACCAAGATTTTTTTTGTTTGTTTCCTTTGGCAGGAGGTTGGGGAGATTTCAGAGGCAGAGGGTGGATATGAAGGGACGGATGGGAGATAAATGGGATTGGGGTGTATGATGTAAAATTCAAGAAGGACCAATTAAAAGGGTTTGAAAAAGACATACTTTCGAAACCCACTCATACCGAAGTGAGTTCCAGACTGCAATCTACGGTTCAGCGGGAGGTAGACTGAGACCACTGTTTATGGTTTCCAAGCTCACATCTTAGAAGCTGTTGTTACAGGAAAGGGCTTCCAATGAGCCAGACACATAGGCAGTCTAAGCCAAGGACTCAGCAACTCTGCAACCAACCTGGGCCTGTAGGTAAGGACCACAGCCCAGCACTCCCATGTTCCTGGCCATGAGAGGCTTCAAAGAAACCCACTTCCCTTGCCAGTCCCTCTGCCTTGGCATGCTTGGGTGGCTGGCCCTCATCTCTCTTTGGATTGGGGTAGGAGATGATCCTGCCCCTGCCAGAGTTCTGAGCCCACAGCTCCAGCATACCTGCCCTCAATTCCAACAGCCAAGGGAAGGGACTAGACTGGGTCCCAGTTATCACAAAAAAAAAAAAAAAAAAAAAAAAAAATCCTGATGGGTTTTTATTTGAAGTGGGGTGTTTGTTTGTCTGGCTTTTGGTTCTTGGATCCAGGACCTCACACTCGCTTGGCCAGCTCTCTACTACTGAGCCATATATTCTCTTGCCTGCAGCACACTGGATGTCCCCCACCAGAGCCCCCTCGTCCTCCTTCTGCCATATTAGGATGCTCAAGGAAATGAGGATTCTAACATGGTGGAGAGTCCTCACCTCTCACCAGGACCCGCCTGTGCTGCCACTGTGTTCTTCATTGCCTTGTCACTGTGACAAAACCCTTTGGGGGATAACAAAGTGAAGAAGGGTTGACTTAGACTCACAGTTTTAAAGGGTGTGCTTGATGTTCAGAGTGCCACAGTGCTGTCTCCACAGTGCCAGGAGCATAACGCTGCCACGTCTTACAGGGTGACTGGCCAGGAAGCAGAAAGGAGAACCAGAAGCACTTCAGACTCTCACCCTTTATCCCGGTAAACCTCCTCTGACAGCCAAGGATCACCTCCCAAGGTACTGTAGTGTGTTGGCCTAATGCTGCTTGTATGCTAATGATCATTCAGGGCCTCCAAGACTAGTGCCAGAGAGAGAGAGAGAGAGAGAGAGAGAGAGAGAGACAGACAGACAGACAGACAGACAGACAGAGACAGACAGAGAGACAGAGAGAAAGACAGAGAGGGAGACCAAAGGTAAAATATTGAGTGACCTGCTCCACTTAATTCTGATTGGTGAATAAAGATGCTGACAGCCAATAGTTGGGGAGAAGAGATATATGTGTGGTTGAGGTTTTCACAGGCTTACAGAAAGGTGTAGGAAAGAAGAAAGGAGGTCGCCATAGGGTTAACTGACACATAAAAACGTGGCCATGTGGGGCTGACCAGTTGGAGCTAAGAGTAGCCCAGATGAAACATAGTCAGTAATAGCTGGAGTTATGGATAGAAAGGTTGATTCTAACAGCATGGAGGGTCGACAGCTGCCCAGCTATTGTGCTACCTAAGGCATATTTAAAAATATAAAAGCTCGTGTGTGTGTGTGTGTGTGTGTGTGTGTGTGTGTGTGTGTGTGTGTGTGTATGTTTCATCTGGGAACATAAATGGTTAAAGGCAGGTAGAAACTCCACGCCAGGATTCTTAATAACTATTTACCACACACCATAACCTTCCAAAACATCTCCCCTAACTGGAGACCGAGTGTTCAATTACATGAGGATGAGGTTGGGGCATTTCACAAACTGCAACAGTCGTTCCTATACCCTGCCTGGAAGGACACCTGCCTTTTTATAAGTGGCACCTCTCCTCCCTTTCTGAAGGAGCATCCTGACCTCAACCTGTCTTGCCCATTTCTTTCTCTGCATCCTGCCTGCTTGCTCCAAAATGTAAAAATCCTGATACAAGTATTTTTGTATTCGTGGGCCATAGGCAAGTGCTCATCTGGAGACTTGGTGGTGTTTTGAAATGAGAGCATCTCTTGTAAAGACGTCAGGGACAGAGCCTCCCATGGTGAGGTCAAAAGAGGGAAAGGTGCAAATTGAACAGGCTAGTCCCCAGGACCCCCAAAAATTTCAACATCTGTTTAGATTACCCTACATATATAATTTCCCAATATTTGGCATTATAGACTTCTGAAGGTAGTGGTTAAAATTACTTCAGGCCTGACATCCACTTAACTGTATTCATTATCTAGATAAAAAAAAATCAAACCTTAAAAAATAGCTGATTAGAGTAAGTAAGCAATTTTCTGATAAATGCAAATTCTCAACCATTTTCAAAAGGAGTGCTCACAGCAGACAGAAATAGAAGGGCCAGGGGGTAATGGTTCTTCAGTGCATCGTATTCTGGCATGGAGCGATGTGAATTCGGGAATGTTCTAAATGCCTGCGGGATTTGATTGTCTCTGGAACGCACCCAGCTTTCCCCCCTGCAGTCGTCTGACTCCACAGAAGGCCAATTGCTCTGGACTCCACTCACCCTAATGATGGGCGTGCTGGTGTCATGTTCTGGAGAACTCGTTGCCTTGGTAGAAGCTCCTGGCTTGTCATGAGCCAGCGAGCCGCGGGATCAATCAATATGTCCCTGTCAGCTCAGAATGAGCACAAACAGATGGATTGGGGTGGCTAACCCGATCCTTCATGCAGGGACACAAGAAGTACCCAGACTCCACGCTACGATCTCCAGACCTCTCAGCCTGGCTGGACGTTAGACCGAACACTGCTGGCCTCGATTAGCAAACCTGCCACGGAGCACACATCTGGATCCTGCCTGCCCGGAAGCTGCAGGGAAAGCAAACCTCCACAGTAGAACAGAGGAAGCGTGGGGAAGAACCTGGCCTCGTCGTCACATTCTTTGCTGTGCACCCACAGGGGGAGCATCAGACAGGTGCACACAGATTAACGTTCCTTATAGATTCAGGAGGTAGGTGTGCCCCCGCTTTCTCTTCCCCCAAATGATTTCTGCTCCCGAGATTTCCCGAGTATCTCTCTCTGTTCGCGGTTGTTTTTTGAGCCAGATCGGTTGCTTGCACTTGATCTTAGCCAGAAGGCCAAGAAGGCATCGAAGCATCTTCTTGGCAAGACCTTTGTACCACGTCCAAATATGTCCAGCCCCTGTCACTCTCGCTGTCATTCCTGTCCCCGTCTACAGGACTAGGCTGTTCTCTCGGCTGCTGGACTCTGTTTTCTTCCTTGTCTGCTTTGTTCCTCTCCTCCATGACGGGATCGCTATTCCTTTCCCATTCTGACCCGGGATGTGACAGGGCTCTCACCCAAAGTGAACGCTTAGCCAAAAATGTACTCCTATTGCCAACCCCATAGCTAAAATATTGAAATAAGGCCCTACTTGGCAAAAGGCTAGTCCTTCATACCCCTAGAGAGCCCTTCACCACCCTGTCTCTCCCAGCTCACCCTTAGATACTTACAACCCCCAGACAGTAATAAAGGGTCTCTCTGTCTACATTCTGTACCTGTGAGGTGGTCATATCCGGGACCGTTTCTTCCCCAAGAACAAACAGGGTTTCCTGTCCACTCCTCACCCCCATCCTCAGAAACCAGAGGCCCCAGTGTCCTTGAGAGAGTCAGTTTACAGGCGGCCTGAGTTGCTCGGTGGGCTATTCAGCCCATGGTGGATGAGCCAGGCTGAACCTAACCTTGATATTCACAGGAATTCACCTTACAGGACACTGGCTGGCAGCCGTCTGGCCGCTGCTATCTTTTGGCTCTCACCTTGCAGGATGGTCAGTGGACATCAAGCTGGCCACTGTCACCGGGCAGGTTCCACAGACAGGGCAGAGAGTAACTACCACAGTTCTGTGCACAGTCAATCAGGCTGGGGGACAAGGGCAGCGGGGAGGACTTCATCTCCCACAGGTCCCCATCACTGACAAGGAAGACACCTGCTAGCGGGAGGCTGGGAGGCCTTGCCTGCTGACTCTGCAGACCTCCGTGGTCTGTGTTCACCCTTTGACCAGCTCTTTCTGTCTTTCACGAACTCATTGCTTATTCTTCTGAGCCATTTGCCTATCACCCATGAGGTGCGCCTGGAATTACAGCCCCAACACACTCTCTTGCAGATCGCGGGGGGGGGGCTCTGCTGTTTACAAATGCCTTTGCGTTTACTTCCTTTGGCCTTCCCTGAGTACATCCATGGGGCTGCTTCGCTGGGCTGGCTTTCTGAGCTGAGAGTCAAGGGAAGAGGTTTCTAGATCAGTCAGCATGACCTTGTGGGGAGATGGACCTCAGTACAATGTATCTTTGGCTCTTGTGGCATGTCCCTCGCTCCCTGGTCCTACTTACTGGAGGTTGGTGATATTCCAAAGGTGTCTCCAAATATGACTATTGACCTTGTTCTTGGTAATGTAACCTTGTAGCTCTCTCTCCTTAAAGCCCCCCAAATCCCTTTCTTCTGCCCATGCTCCCTTTGGTCAGCCATGTTTCTGCCCCTCCTGGAGTTGACCCATGTCCGTATCTTTTCAGCTTTTACCCTTTTGGTTCTATGGCTGTGAGCACTTGCATCTGGCTGTTTCTCAGTAGCCCAGTGACATTTGATTTTCACCATCAACTTGCCTGGATTTAGAATCACAATGGATGAACATCCCTGCGCATTGTCTCTGAAGGGTTATCTAGCTGCGGTCAATGGAGGTAGGAAGACTGCTCAGATCGTGAGCTGCACCATCTCAAAGGCCCTAGGTCCTAGGCTGAGTTAAAAAAAAACAAAAGCAAAAACAAAACAAAACAAACAATAACAATAACAGGAAAAAAAGAAGAGTTAGCTGAGATGTAGCATCTCTCTCTGTCTCTGTGTCTGTCTCTGTATGCACTGTACCCTCAAACTCAAGAGTGAAATAAGGTTTACCACCTGTAAGACACTTTTTTTAACAATCACAACAATCGCAACAACAAAAAAACCTCATAGTGGGTAGTTGGCATGTTCCTGCCTTGTCTGTTCGTGGGCCCTCAGGCTTTCCTGTTACTGAATTCTCTGTTTTCCTTTATCTCCTCACTTTCCAGGCCCCTTGTTTGGGTTTACTCACCCAGGCCCTCCTCTTCAAAGCCCTGTAGTGGAAGAAGCTGCCGGCCAACTCTTGGAGAGAGGGAGGAAGGGAAGGAGGGAGGGAGGAAGGAAGGGAGGGAGGGGAGAAAGGCAGACAGAGAATATCTACTACCAGAGACTTGAAAATAAAAAGCAAAAATTATTGACAAATTATACAACTATGATAATGCACCAAGACATGAGAAACATTAAGGCTCTGAGGAGTTGGAAAAACAGATGTGATATTCCCTTGGAAAGTTAAATGTCCCCATGTAGATGGAGGACCCTGGGCACCAAGCAGATCATGACAGAAGAGAGATGGAGCTATTAGGCCCTAGTCTGGATCTGCTCAAGATAAACCACACAGCTGAGTTCCAAGCACACCCTCCTAATCCCTGGATGCTGACAGTGCTTACTCTCCTGGGGCTTCCCTTTGCTCTTTAGAGGGCAAAACTGGTCCTAGAATGTAAATGACCTTCTTCTGTAGATGAGGAAGCCTAAGGCAGTAATGGAGGTGAGCTCTCAAAAGTAAGTTCAGCTCCTCACTAGTATGTTAGGAGCAAAGCTCAAGATCATTCTTGAGAGCAGTTTTCTCCACTTCTAGAAAGCCCAGACTAAGAAATCTTGGAGGACAAAGCCCTGACCTTCTTAGTGGTTTGTTTCTTAGGACAATCTCTTGAGGACTGATACTGTTCGATCAGAGGGAAGAAATGGAAAAGGGGCTGGTGCGATGGCCCAGCAGTTGAGAGCACTGTCTGATCTTCAAGAGGCCCTGGGTTTGATGCCCAGCGTCTACGTGGAGGCTCACAACTGTCTATAACTCCAGTTCCAGGGTATCCGGCATCCTTTCTAGCCTTCTTGGGCACTAAACATGCACATGGTGCCAAACAAAATACCCACATAAGACACGGTAAGGGAGATGGGGGAGGAAAAAAAGAGAGGAAGTAAGAAGAGCAAGGGAAGAGCAAAGAAAACCCTTCCTAGGGGTGCCCAGGAATCTGTGTTTTAGTTAATAACAGATATAGTCAGGTTGACCATACACTATCCACCAACTTTGTGTGTTATTTTAATGCTTTTTTTTAAAATACATTGAGTCCATTTTGCATTGTCCATACATTCTTAGATGTGCTGACTTCCACTATAGCATGGCTGACCTACAGGGGCCACATACTTAAATAAAACTAAGTCTCCTCCCAGCAGCTATCAATTGCCAATAAGACCTCAGCTGAAGGCGGGACTTTCTGTCCATTTCCCTGCTCCATGCTGGGATTTTTTCTGGTTTGAGCTTGTGTGGGTCTTATACATGTTTCCAGACTTGGAAACTTCATAACCACTTGACTCCTAGAAGGCAAGAGCCATCAAGAACCACCTCAAAGTCTGCCTGCCATGACCTGTGGAGCTCTGCGGTCAGGAATGGAAACTTTTATCCAACTGAAGCCATTCTGCAGAGACTCTGACAGAGTGAGAGATGTGGAATGTCAAAAACCAAGACACTCTTACAAGTCAGGTAGAAGAGAAAGGGGCTATGAAGAAGGCATGCAAAGGCTGAAAGGAGACAATTTATTGAAGAGATTCCAAAGGCTAATTAGTAAGCATATAAAGAAATGTTCTAATGTATCAGTCATTAGAAAAAGTGCCATTAAAAAGGAGAGAGCGCATTACACATTTTTGCTGGCAAAATTGCCAGTTGAATGAGCCATGTTGGTAGGGAGTGGGACTCTTGTCACAGCAGATGGGAATGTAAAGAGAACACTGAGTCACCCTAAAGCACCTAGAACTACATCTTCAGATTGAATAGATGCACATAGATATGAATATATAGGTCTTGTTATCATATAGTTGTCCTGTTCCTGAATGCATATCCTAAAGAAATTCCAGAGGACATTCCTTGTAGAGTAGGCTATACCAATAGGAGTCTGGGAGCAGCCTGCAACATCCTTCCATGAGAAAGGATGAGCACAGTGGAGGACTATGACAGACCAGAAGCAACGAATCACAACAAATCGGTTGTTTACAGAGCAACTATGAGTACGTGCAAAGTCATTGCACTCTATGTTGTGCATGAGATCAGAAACACAATGTCATGGGACCTAAACACACGCACACATGCATGAAGCGTGAGCTGGGGAGATGGTTCAGTGAGAAAGAGCACTTACTTCTCACTAATGAGGATATGAATTCAAACCTCCAGTGCCCACATATTAAGCCACTCATGAGCCTGTAACACCAGCAGTGGGTATGGGTGTTGTTGCAGGAGACAGGGTTTTGGTCACTGTGAACCTAGTTATAGTTCAGTGAGAGACCACAGCTCAAGGGACTAAGGTAAGATGTAATATAATAAGTCACCCAATGTCATCCTCTAGCCTCTGTGCAAATGTACATGGGCATGCACATTCATCTATACACAAGTGCACATACTACAGAGTTGACAAAGACATGTGAAGAAAGCAAAAATGCTCATTAAACAAGATCAGGACCTGGGCATGCTTATAATCTCATAATATGGGGCTGGTGCAGGATTAAAAGTTTGAAGGCCAGTATGGGTTACCTGCAAGACCCTGTCTCATGAAAAACAAAATTCCACAGGAAAAGAGAGCTACCCTGGAGGTCTCTTTCTATGCCTGCAGAAGACTGGTTCCCCCAATCCACTGATGCTCAGGTCCCTCATTAAAAGCAATCCAACATCTGCATCATCGTGTGTTCTTCATCACCTCTAGATTACTGACGGTGCCTCATCTGACGCTCTCAATGGCACTGTACCTTTAGACTTATATTTTTCATACTACTTTAATAAAGGTTCCTAAACGCTTCAATCCCACTTATAGCCCACCAACCGAAGGTAGGGGAGAAAAGGATGGTTCATAAGACAAGGGGGATGTGGACCTATTTAGAAGTAGTAGTTCTTTGGAGTGATTTTAATCTTTATCATCAGCAGTCAAGTTCACTACCAAAACACCAATTATGAATCAACAATGATTCAATCCAGAAGAAACCTCAAGGCCCTGCCAATCAGCATGAATCCGCTAAAGTGGCAAGAATCAGCCATACCAGCACCAGAAATTCTTTGGTGTGTTTTCTCTCTGTGAAGTCACAACAAGCAAAGATCATCGGGGAAAGCAAGGTGAACCAATGCAATGCATCATCAGTGAAGACCAGCTTTAGTGAAGCCCCACAAAGACCAGCAAGGTGAACCCATGCAATGCATCATCAGTGGAGACCAGCTTTAGTGAAGCCCCACAAAGACCAGCAAGGTGAACCAATGCAATGCATCATCAGTGAAGACCAGCTTTAGTGAAGCCCCACAAAGACCAGCAAGGTGAACCAATGCCAGAGCATAGTCCACTCTCTGTTGGGTTATACTCATGCTTGTTCCAAACATCAATTGTTCCCTACTGCAAAGCATCACATGCCTTTTCACCAGACAGCTTCCCAAATAATTCCATGCGTCTGTTCTCAGCAAAACACCCTCTCGTAAGAAAGCTTCCAAGAAAACATCACATGACCCAACTGAGTCTCCAATGAAACCAGAAATTCCCACTTCAATACCTGTGAGGATTCAGTATAGCACTATGTGTCATGAATATAGAGGGTTGACTGTAGAAAAAGACAAAATGAAAAAGGGCTATGAATAGACAGATGATATCAAAATGCTTGCACTAGGAGGTATGAGAAATTGTACTTCTATTCCTAAGGTGAGACAAGGTTCAAAGTATACCAAAACATGGCTGCTGAAGTTGTCAGTCTGTGCACTGAATGCACTTCACCACTGCAGCTGGTACTGCAGCCGGCATTGTGGCTGGACTCACTGTCCAGTTTGGTCTAACGAAATGTTGTACCAGTTCACTTGAGATCAGCCTTCATTTTCCACAAGGAAGCTACTCAAAATGGGGAGAATCTGTGCTCTTGTCATGAGCTTTAGAAAAGAGAATTGGGAATAAATCAATCCATAGACTTGATGTGCATTGTGTTTTTCAGGGTCTCTGTATAGTGTGCCTGTGTGTGTGTGTGTGTGTGTGTGTGTGTGTGTGTTATATGTGTGAGTATGCTTGTGTATTTGTGTGTATGTGTCTGTATACATGTATGTTATATTGTGTGAGTGTGTGTATGTGTTTGTGTATATTAGATAAATATGTATGTGTGTATGTGTCATATGTGTGTAGATATTATATATATGTATGTGTATGTTATATATGTGTGTTTATATATGTATATATGAATACTTATGTATGGTATGTGTATGAGAGTGTATGTATATGTGTGTATGTTACATGTGTGTGAGTGTATGTGTGTATGCAAGTATGTTATATATGTGTGAATGTGTCTATGTGTGTGCATGTATATGTGTTCATATGTGTTTCTATGCATATGTGTGTAAGTATACATTTGAATTAGATGTGTGTGTATGTGTGTGTGTGTGTGTGTGTGTGTGTGTGTGTTTATTTTCAAATGGTGATAATATTTCTTGGGAATGAATGGTCCTTTGGATTGATGCATTTTTCAAAACTGCCCAAAGGGGCAATTTGAGAAGACGTGAACTCTTATGTGGCTAATAACTGTTTTTCTTAAGACACTCTTGCGTGTATTCAATTTTACCCATTTGTGCTTGCTTCCCACATCTCTCAAAGACTCTCCAGTGATCTAGACTGGATGGTAAATAATTGAACCTTTAGTTCCATTCACAGAAGGAAGATGGGAGGCACCCCATGCATATATGTGACACCCAGCTTCCCCAAAAGATTATAGCTTCAAATATTATCAGCACCTGGCAGAATGAGACTATTTTATGCAAATGGATTCATTATTATTAATTTCTGCTAGTGTTGAAAGATTTATGAACTGCTTTTTGAATGGAGAAAAGTACTTCATGAATCAAGAGGAAAAATGTTCCCCCAAACTGGCATCAATAAATAACAGCTTTTATTCATGGCTCCCGCCCACAGTGTCTTTTATTTTCAGTGGGGATGGAAGAGAGATGACAGGAGACCATGGGAGTCAGGGTCAGGAGTGAACAAAGAATTTAGGACCCACAAATTGAAGAGGTGGTTCTAAGACAGCTCTAGAGGGTGAGGGGGTCGTGATTGCCTGAGGTTACCATCTGGAACCTCTGTTCTTCTGTCTTGTCTCATCCATGTGTAAACAGGTTATGGGTTAAAACACCTTCTGATTTTGCTAGTTGTGACAAAAGTTTAGCAGATACTTAGATTTATCAAAATGTTATCATGTATGATCAGGAGACATGCTTCAGTAGTTAGGAACACATGCTGTTCTTGCAGAGGACCCAAGTTCAGTTCTCAGCATCCACGCTGGATGGGTTACAACCACCTGAAACTCCAGCTCCAAAGTGCCTGACTCCATTCCTCCTCTGGCTTCACAGGGCACCTGCACTCACATGCACACACAAACCCACACAGCGACACATAATTAAAAGTAAAGTAAATCTTTTATTTAAAAATCCCCATTCACCAAACATACAAATGAACAAACCTAGAGCCTGGAAACTTAAAAGGCAGCTGAAGATCCCAAGTACAAGCCCCCTGGGCATAGAGACTCTACTGGAGCTTCTGACTGCCATTTCCATTGCAAAGGAGGAAGATATTCAGGGACACATCTATGCATGCTAAACTCCATATTTCTATAATCCAAAGGTCATGGCCATAGAAACTCTTTGACTCTGATCTTACAATCTTATTCCCAGGTTTTGCCAATGAGGAAAGACCTTACCTTCTGCTGGCCCACTGCTTTAAATCATTCTGACTTGATAACCAAAAAGTTGGTCAGGTACCTAAGCTGATCAGGGCTTTCCCAGTGCTGAAAGGCAGAGAGGATTCCAGGCACCGTTATCCAAGGGCACACTTGCCCCGTCACTTCCATATGGTGTCACAGCTAGCCAATCCTTCCAAGATGTTAGCTGTCAATCAACTGTGAGCCCTATTTTCCAGAGAAGCTATCTATCCTGTTGTAAATAATTTGAAGAGCTTGTAGCTCCAGAAAAATTACCATGATGAGATTAATGTAACTGCATTTCTCCATGCTGGGGGATACAGAGACAGTGATGAAAGAATGGCTGAAGTCACGGGGGGAGCTCTACCTGCCATCCGCTCAATCAGCTTTTGCCCAGAAATAAGTATAAAATGGGAGCCATGAATCTGCAGTCCCTTCTGGGTCTTATTCCCACATGTCTCTCCTTGGGTGGTCATCTCATGGTGTGTGATTTTAGTACTTGCAAAGATTTGTTTTTAATGCAACTACTTAATCAAGTGTTCAACTGCGGGAACCACAATTTGTTTCCTTCATTCTCATTCTTTAGTTTTTTTTTTTTTTTTTTTTTTTCCTAATCCTAGAATATGAACCTAGGGCCTCAAGCATGCTAGGCAAGGACTCTACCATTGAGTTACACCCACAGCCCCTCGTGGGTGGATTCTAAGCCATTGCTTCCCCATATATCCCTAATTGCCTTTGGGTCACAGCAAGCAGGCTGGCTTTGAAGTTGTAGTCATCTCACCCCTTTAGAAGATGACATGACAGCCCATACCACCTGGGTTCATCACAGCACAATCATCGCTAGGAACAATTAAATGGCAGCCAAGGGACCAACTAATGATTGGAGTCAACAGTGGAAGAGTCATTGGCATTCGAGAAGTTCTTTTCTAAGGGACGCCTTATGAGCCAAATGGAAATTAATTCTACGGTACATCACGGCTCTGTAGTCATAGCCAGTTACCCATGTTCCATGGTTTTACCTCTTAATTCTTTCAAGTAAAAAAAAAAAATCCCATAAAGTACCTCTAAAGGGAATACATGAGAGGATGGCTTCATTTTGCTTTGTTTTGCTTTGCAATGAGTTAACCTGTGTGCCATGTCTGGGCAGCGACTGCACACCACTCCTCTTATGTAAAGGGAGGGAAAGTAAGACACAAAGAAGAACAATTATCATCCAAAACCGTGACAGAAAGCTGGAACCGAGTCAAGATGATAACTTTCTCTTCCTGCATCTTCTGCCTAGGAATGGATGCCTTCATTACTGAGCATCTACTGTGTCCCTACACTGGGCTGGGCTGCAGATCTGAAGCTGCCTGGAAGACTGAAAAGTCCCTCCGCTTCCATAAGGGGCTTATATTCTTGTGACAACATCAAAACACTGTCATATTTATGATTCTTCGCTGCGGAGACAAGATGCCTGAGAGAAACAGCAGAGGAAGTGGGGATTAGCTGGACTCGTGATTTGAGTTTATATCCATGCAGGCTGTCCTGATCTTTCGAGGTCTGTAGTGAGGCAGAGCATTGTGGAGGTATGGTGGAGTAGGGATGCTCACTTTTTGGCATCCAGGGAGCAGAGAGAGAGAGAGTGAGTGAGTGAGTGAGAGAGAGAGAGAGAGAGAGAGAGAGAGAGAGAGAGGAAGAAGGAGGAGGAGGAAGAAGAGAAAGAGAAAGAGGGATAGGGAGAGGGCAAGGGACCAGTGACAGGTCACCCACAATGACCTGACCCCAATAGATCTGATTCCAGCAAGGTCTCAACTCATGTCTCCTCATGTCTTTTTAAAGTAGGACTGTCAACTAAGGGCCATGAGCTTTTCTGAGGAGAGAAGTGCTTCATCTCTAAGGCACTCACAAGCCACAGGGCACTCCTTTTTCTAGTTTGTGAGATGTCTGGGAAGTGTTTTCAGAAGCAAAGACCCACCAGAAGGCTCCATTGGTGTGAAGAGCCAAAGGTGAACCCACCCAGAAGGACAGTGGTTGGCATGGCTTGGTTCCAGGAGGTACACAGAACCAACCCTGGATACGACACAGATATGAGAAAAGTCAACTGAGCAAGGGGTTCACATTATGTTAGAGATACCCTGTGGTAAATTGTCAGATGAGAAACCGCACAGGCTAACTTCAACTACTTCCCCTACCAGAGACCTTCACTGAAAAAAAAATCACAGTCTGAAAAACAAAGAGTGACAAGAAACATTGTCGATATGTTGGCAAACCCAGTCCTAGAAGAGGGAATAGTGGGTCGGTTGTCCCCTGGGAGGTCAGTGCATCACCCATTGCTTTTCCATATCTCCTCTGGGTTTGGTGGCTCCAATACACACTGAGAAACCGAAGGTTGGCCGACTTTGAAGAAGTAAAGGCTAAAAGAAAAGGCATTTGGGGAATTAAACGTATGTGTCGATCGGCTTAACTTTTACACAGATTGACTGCAGTGACAGATTAGAGTGCGGTGTAATCCAGTAGAGTAAAATCAAATGCTGCAAATAAATAAATAGTTGTCTGTGCTATGAGCTTTCCATCACTCTGCACACATTTGTATGGGGCACCATGTCACCTCCTGTCCCATTTGCAATACTGCCCCCTGAAAACCCTTCTGCTTATTTGAGTTTAGCAATCAGGCTTAAATGTACCAATATATATTGTTCTAAAGTGTATATATTTTTTTCTGTCTGCAAAAGACATAGTGACTACTCCTTTTATGGGAAACCGGTTATTAATCCAGTAAGTCTGTATGAATCAATATCTCTGTGAAATGACACCATGTTGAGAGTTATTTTATGTTATGTTGATGGTTAGCTAATTTCAGAATGGAGACAGTTCCTCTAGATACAGACATAGTATAATTTAGTGGTGAAAACGTCAATCATCATAGGTGGTATGTCTCTGTCTGGGCAGAAGAGGGCAGATTTATTGAAGGGAACACAGCCATATATTCCTCGCTACACTTTGACCCAAAACATCCATTTTGCTTATAATTTTGTTTGGCAAAATGACATCAGCTGCAATCAGTAACAGGAAGACAGCTCCAAAAGCCATTGTTCCAAGGTTTTCGTGAAGGAGCTTTGCTGCAGAGGAGCAAGTCACAACCTCAGCCTGGCACTGGTGTGACAGTGCTTTTGTCTGTTGACAGTAATCTCCACAGGAAAGCATGCACAGGACTAAGCCAGTGGGCAACATTTACTCATCAAATGCATCCCCCCACACATCCACATTTGCTTAATACTTGGGCCATTGAAGAGGATGAAGGCCCATGGACCACAGTGCATGGGGAAGGGTGTGGTCTGTGGCTTCTTCTACCCGGAGATTTCTTCTTCCCAACATCCTTCTTTTTTTTTCCATGCCTTTCACACTCCACCGGTGCTCTAAACCAAAGAAAAGGTATGACTACATAGTTTCCATATCCAATCATCTGCTGGTGGACACTGAGCACAGTTCTAATTCCTAGCTATTGCGAATGCTACTGCAATTAACATGGATGTGCATGTAGTAAGCCACAGGGGCCTTTGGGTATAGACCCAGGACTGGTGCGCTAGGCTGTACAGCAGTTACCCTTTTAGGAGCTGGTAGTGGTGCTGATGATGGTGATGATGGTGATGGGTGTCCATGCCAATGACAGCAACATCAGAAGTTAACAGGAAGACACAACTGAGAATCACCTGAGAAAAGGGAGCATCAGTTGATGCATTTCCTAAACCAGATTGGCCTGTGGCCGTGGCTGTGAGAAATTGTCTCGATTGCTAATTGATTGAGGAGGGCCCAGTCAGCTGTGGGCAGCACCAACCCTGAACAGGTGAGACTGGGCTGGAAAGATGGCTGAGCATCATGGTGGAGAAGAAGCCAAGAGTTCTATGTCTTGATGCAGACAGTAGCAGGAGTCTCCTTCTGTCCTGTGCAAAGCTTAAGCATAGGACCTCAAAGCCCGCCCCCACAGTGATGCACTTCCGCCAACAAGGCCACACCTATTCCAACAAGGCCACACCTCCTAATAGGACCACCTCCTATCGGCCAAACATATGCATCTACCGCATTCTATTCCCTGGGCATAGGCTTGTTCGAACACATGAGCCTATGGGATCCACATCTAGCCATAGCGTAATGCAAAATGCATTTAGTCCAAGTTCAAAAGCCCCCATAGTCTATGGCAGTATCAACAATGCTCAGAAGTCCAACGTTCAAAGTCTCTGCTGAGGTTTATGTCATCTCTTAACTGCAACCCTTATAACATCAAAATCCAGAAGCAAACCACATACTTCCAACATCACAGGCTATCCATTACCATGCCAAAATGTCATAGTGAGGAAATATGGGATCGGAGGAAGACCAAAAACCAGCAGTGCAAACTCCAGACTCTGCATTTCCACATCTGATGTTCAACCCCTTTTAGCTGTGTTGACTGCAGCACAGTTCTTTCTCTTGGGCTGGTTCCACTCCCTGTTAGCATCTTTCCTCAGCAGGTATCCCATGGCTCTGGCATCTCTACTGTCTTAGGGTATCCAAGGCAACTTCAGCTTTGCACCTTCTTGTTCAAATGTCTTGGATTCACATATGGTCTTCTGGGTTCCTCCAAAGAATTTGAGTCACTTCAGTTCTGCCCTCTGTAGCACTGTAGAATCTGACTGACTCCACTTCACTGCCTCTGACTGCTGCCCTTGGTGGCCATCTCACTGTATTGGCATCTCCAATACTTTGGGGTTTTCTGCTGCAACTAGGCTTCACCAATAGCCTCTCCTAGGCCCTCTTCATGGTGCCAAGCCTCAACTCCTTTGCATGACCCCTTCAGGCCTGGGCCATCAACTGCCACTGAGGCTGCGCATTCACCAATGGCCTTCCATGGCCTCTCACAGTACCCAACCTTGGCTATTTGTGGAACACAGCTTTTGTGTGTGTGTGTGTGTGTGTGTGTGTGTGTGTGTGTGTGTGTGTTCTCAAAGGCACACGCCAGAAGATTTCATCTTATCGACTTATCGACACTGGTCTCTTCTTAATCACTGTAAATTTCTTAGGTTCAGCTCACCAGCATCAATTATCCAAGTAATCCCTTCTATTCTTGACTCTAAAGTCAGAGCCATGTGGATGAAGCTGCTGAGTTCTGCTTTTCACTAGGGCTGGAATATGCCCACCCCCTACCCTTGTTCTATTACAGCAGCAGTAGCAGTTTTTCAACTCCTTCACTGCCTAAGCTTGGCAGGACTGGAACTTGCTCTGTAGACTGACCTTAAACTCGGAGAACTACATGTCTCATGAGTTCTGGGATTTAAAGTTGTCTACCACCATGCCTGGACCGAAGATGTTCTCTACTTGGAACTTTCTCTATCCTACGCTGACCTTGAACTCAGAGATCTGATTATCTGTCTCTTGTGATTAAAGGTATGTACCACTGTGCTTGGGCCTAAGCTTACTGCAGCCACTGTTCCTGAAGATCCAGATCAGAAGCTTATGTCTTCCAGCTTCAAGATCTGGATCACAGGTGTGCCCCCCATTTCTGGAGTGTAGTTCATGCTAGATTAAAAGTCCAAATGAAAACAATAATCAGGTAATACTAATTAACATGATACAACTATACCTTGTTGTAACAATGACCTTAGCTGAGTGGACTCTTGTCCTGAGGTGATCACTCCTTCAATTTCATTTATTAGACAGAAGAGTTAGCTCCATTTCACTCCCTGGTGTCCCTTTATTGTTTGAACCTTTATTGTTTGAACATTTTGTATTTTTCCTCTCTCATCTTGCTACAACAGATCAAAATGCTCTTCATGAGAGTAAACCAGAGTACAAAGACTATGCTGGGCTTTGCTGAGGCATCCTTTGTGAATGCAATTAATCTGAATTTCTTCATCTCAACCTCAGGCACACTCTTCAGGAAAGGGAAGCAGGCACATTCTTCACCAAAGCATCATAGGAATGATCTCCAGGCAACATGCTAAAAGTCTCTGAAACCTATTGGTGTCAATCCCCAGTACAAATCACCCTCAGCACCACTGTCTTCCATATCCTTCTAAGATGGCCCATTATGTCCCCACATAAAGCATTCCAATGCTTTCCAAATCCAAAGTCTCAAAGTCCACATTCTTCCAAACAAAAGCATGGTCAGACCTATCACACAATGTGTCAGCCTCACGTATCCACTTTTGTCTTAGAGGTTCTATAGCTGTGAAGAGACAACTGACCATGGTAACTTTTATTAAAAAACAAACAAACAAACAAACAACATTTAACTAGGGCTTATTTACAGGTTCAGAGGTTTAATCCATTACCATAACAACAGGAAGCATGGCAGCCTGCAGGGAGACATGGTGCTGGAGGAGTTGAAAATTCTACATCTTGATCCTAAGGCAGGAGCCAGAGACTCCTTCTACCCTGTGTAAGGCTTAAGCATAAAACCTCAAAGCCTGCCCTCATGGTGACACACTTCCTCCAAGGCCACACCTACTTCAGCAAGACCATACCTCCTAATAGTGTCCCTTCCCATGGGCCAACTTCAAACCACCCCTGCAGATTGTTTAAATGACATGTAGAAGTCTGACTCGGAGAGCTCTCCACTTCTAAGCAAAAAAGCCAGCTCTCATAAAGCATGGCAAGGATTCTCTCCTCTAAGCCAAGAACCAACAAACATCACAAAGGACATTATTAAAGGGATGGTTCATCTTGATAGTCAGATGGGCTAGAGACATATCTGAAATGTGCATGTGTCTATAAGGGCGTTTCCAGAAATGGCCGACAGCTACTGGAGGGGAAAATACACCCTATGTGGAGGATCACCCATTAGGAGCTCAGATGGGAAAAGGGGAGGGGGGAATGTAGGAAGCCTGAGAGCAGGCATCTCTGCCACACACTTCTGCTGCCACAAAGCTCTACCCGATCACAGGCTTGATTGAATCCGGAGCACCAAAGACCAAGGCCTCTGAACCAGTGAGCCAAACCGAGGAAGTACTAACTTGAAGGTGTTCTGTCAGGCAATTAGTAGTAGCAATGGGAAAAGCAAGTAGCAGAGTAGGACAATAAGAAAGGTAGGGTACCACATACAGTGACATAAGCCTGTGGCTCCCACACTCAGGGGGCAGAGACAGCCAGAGCCATGTGAAGAGACCTTGTCCCAAAACAAGAGAGGATGACGGGATTGATGGTGATTGTGAGGATGATAGTGGTGATGGTGATGGTGATGCAGAAGTGATGTCATTCCATTTGCATCATGAAACATTGTACATGAGTTATTTCGTGATCCTTCTGAAGCCTGAGGATTTATTAGTGTCACGCACCCATCTGGTAGGTGTGTAAACTGAGATATAACCGCATTGTTTTCTACCTGGCCCCATTGTCCCCTGAAATAACAACTCTGAGACTTAAATACTTATAAATGATTATTTAGGCTGAAAGCTTTTTGTCATTCCCTGCCTGACTCATAACTCAGTTATCCCAATTAAACTTGTCAAAGTTCTGCCATGTGGCTGGTCACCTTGTCTCTTCTTCATGTGCCTGTCTTTATCTAGGCAAATCTCTCCTGCTTGACTCTATCCCAAAAATGTCCTCTCCATCCTGGAACTTCTACCTCCTTGTTTCCTTTCTAAGCTCATAGGTCAATAGCATTTTTATTGACAGGTGAAGCTTCCACCCATGCAGAAAAGATTCTCTCTATACTGAGATACAAGAAAGCAAACGCCATGCACTCCAAGAGATGGGGACAAGGCTGGATGGATGTGCGTCTGGCCACTGGTTGAGGCAGTCTGCTCTGAATGCTTTTTAAATGTTGTGGGTTTTTTTTTCTAGGCAGTTCTCTTGATCCTGTTACCAAATGAACCTAAGAATGCAGCTGTTCTAAGGCTGAAAAGCTGCTAGGTTTTCTGTCCCTCCTGGGCTATGGTGTTCTCTGTGGGGCTCAGCCTTCCCACAGGGCATTAGTCACAGATTTTCAGAATGGAACATCAAGACAGAGTTGACAGAAGCTTTGGAGCTGAAAAAGGTATGGGGACAAAGGTTAGAGATTGTGCTGGTTTAAATGAGAACGGGCCCCATAGGCTCAAAAATTTCAATATTTGGGTCCTAGTTGGTGGAACTATTTGGGGAGGATTGGGAGGTACCACTGGGGAGGGCTGTGAGATTTCAAAAGCCCATGACATTCCTGGTGTCCCCCTCTCTGACTCACACTTATGGGAAAGAGATAAGATTTCAGCTTCTGCCCCAGTTACAGGTCTGTCTGGCACCACGATCCCTACTGTGATGTTTATAAACTCACCGTCTATAACTGTAAGCAAGCACCCAATGAACTTTTTTCCCTGTAAATTTCCTTAGTCACACTATCTTAACACAATAATAGAGAGATAACTAAACCAGAGCTCTCTTTTTATAGGATTTCTAAAGGGGTCCTGGGATTCCTAAACCTTTTAGTTGAAAGACAAAGACCTCCTTACTTTCTGACTAATAGAACATATTTGATTGTCTTTTTTATTTTTTATTTGAGGAAGAAGTCTTTTCTAATTTAAATTTTTAGGCAGGGTCTTGCTATGTAGCCAAACTGTCCTCAAATTTGCAATTCTCCTGTCTCTAGACCTGCATAGTACTGATATTACAGGTATGTACTGATACACCTGTCCTCACAAAATATATTTAAAATGAGATTTGAAGGCAAGAGAGGTGGCACAGAAGGC
This sequence comes from Micromys minutus, assembly GCF_963924665.1. Classification (NCBI taxonomy): domain Eukaryota; kingdom Metazoa; phylum Chordata; class Mammalia; order Rodentia; family Muridae; genus Micromys; species Micromys minutus. Next base: position 10,537,767 of record NC_137967.1, on the reverse strand, counting down.
TAGAAGTTGTACTGCTCTTGCAGAAGACCTGAGGTCAGTTCGCACACATATCAGGTATTATATATAGCAATCACAGCAGCCTGTACTTCAGCTCCAGAGAGGTCAATGCCTCTGACTATTGTGGGTACCTGTGTCACTGAATATTATCTATCTATCTATCTATCTATCTATCTATCTATCTATCTATCTATCTACCCATCTATCCATCTATCCATCTATCTATCTATCTATCTATCTATCTATCTATCATCTATCTACCTCCCTACATACCTATCTATCTCCCCACCAGGAATTCAGACTCCCACCTCCTAATCTCACCTCCAAACCAGGGGTACCTTCTCCACTTCACCCACCTACTACCCCATCTCACCCACTGACCCACTGACCCTTCATATAGGTGTGAATAAGCTTCAAAGACTCCAGAAATTGGTAAGGGGGCTGCAAAGAGAAGATGCCAGGATGTAAGCCCCTTTCTGCATTTTCTGGAATTTAAGATAACTAAGTCCAGGGTGTTGTTGAGACTTAATTTGCTTCTTTTCATAGCTGGTAGCTAGTGTTCCTGGAGACTGTTCTCCTGGAGCAGCGTGTATATCAGCGTACACAGGAGCTCCTATTGTTTGGGGGAAGGATAACAGTACAGCCTATGGTAGAAGACACAGACAGCTGCGCTGAGCCCCTTGTGTTGGTCCAGAGGGTGCTTACAAGTGTGGAGTGAGCAGGTGCTTTGGACAGAAGCAGAGTAACCTAAGAAGCCACCTTATGTCTTGGAGGATGGCACGGTAGGACCTGCCTCTACTATCTGTGATTTAATTACTGGACACCTTTCCTTTGAAATGAAATGTTTTGTTTGAATGCTATGGACTGACAGTGTCCACACCCCAAGAGAGATGCTACGCCAGTTGTCAGATTGCAGAGGCAAACACTCCTTTCTGACCACAGAGGATAGAACAGAATGGGAACAGAGGGGAGAGCTCAGGGATCTAGGTCACTTCTCTTTCTGGTTATATCTTTCTGATCTGTAGCTCGAGACAGTTGATCTAACGTTTTTATGATCCACGATCCAAAACCAAGATCAGCGACAGGATGGATTACAACTGAAATCAAATTGCAAGCTTCCAGCATCCCAGAAGCTTGCTTACAGCATCCCAGAAGCTTGCTTACAGCCTCAGGCCCCTCAAGTCTGCTGCTCACTTCTGTGGGTGCTTGTTGTTACTTACAAAAGACCATCCCTCCTAGGATGGGGAATGGATGAGTTGCCCCCAAACCAGGGTATCAGCCATCACCCCACCAACATTCTGGGGTACTTAAAGATATCAGGCCACCCAACAGTACCAAAGCTCTTGTGCGCAGACCCTCCAGACAGCATTTTTCCTGAGCCCAGAAACCAGAGTTTCTGACTTGAGCTCAAATACCTTCTACTTCCAGCAAGGAGTCCCCATGTCTCTCAAAAGCACCCAGGAATCCCTGGGGATATGGACAGATATTTCTCAGGAGCCATGGTTAGCCTCCTTGACCCCAAGACAGGGTTCATTAAAGGCAGGAATGAGGAGGGAATCACACAGGTGCCCATCCTCCACACCGCTCACACCCACATCTCTCCTTTCCTATCTTTGGCTTTCTTTAATGGAAACACTTCTCCATCCCAGGCAGGAAAACCATTTCCCTGCAAAATATAAAATCTATTGCGGAGCACTGCAATGAGAATTAACCTTGATTACTACAGTAATTTACTAATCAAAACTGGAGACCTGCTAATCAAGCCAGAATTGCCAGCTGCTTGATTTTTATAGTAACATAACCAAAATTGAACATTTGGTAAACAAGGGGTGTTGGGGGGAGTGAGTGTGATAGGGAGTCTGAGAAAGGCTGAAGGAGGGGAGACAGGGCCTTCTGGATATGCTGGAGTGTATAGCTATGATCCATTGACCTGTCAGTGGGGACAGCAAAAGCAGATGGACAGAAGTTGGGGGCTTCTGAATGGGACATCCAGTGACATACATGTATGTGTGACAAGTACGGAGATGCACTTCAGGTGTTTCACGGGGTAGTTTGTCTGGGTTCTTAGGCTAGATTCTTCTGGAAGTCAAGCCCTAGTCCAACATACTCGTGGTGATCCCAGAGCATGTCTTAGTGAGACAGTGAACGGAGGGTGACTCACACAGGATGGATGGGTTTCCCCGCTCATCAATGAGTCACTGATGCAGGCACATGCGACCCAAAACTACAGAGCCCTACAGGGAGATTGTGCAGAATGGGCCAGGGTTTCCCAGGCAAGGGTAGAGAGAGATGGCAGAGGTGGGGGTTGCACCTGCGGATGTTGCCTCCTGGACAATCTAGGCTACCTTGCCTATGGGTGAGAAGACTGTGGCTAGTGGAAACAGTAAGACTCCATTGTTATGCTTAGGAGCTCTGAGAGTGCAGTGGGGATGCAGATGGACCTGCATCTGCACCCCACTGTACCTGCTACACCCCCAGGACTCACCCTGGTCTTCAGTCTTGGAAAGGCAGCGACCTCTTGACTTGTGCTTTATTGAAGAAGATGCCACAGCCATCTTGCTTCTGAACATTCATTTATGCCACTCAATCTGATGGGGACAAAGTCAACTAGAATCTCTCTTGTATTCTATATGACAGTGATTTGCCCATGGCACCATCTTTCTTTTCTGCTCTGAGTAGCACCTGACACTCCATATTCTTCACTGTCTATTAACATCTCATGCAGCTACACTGATAAGACTAAGGGAATAGATTGTGTCTCTTTCAACATCCTTTGCTTCTGGAAGCATCCCTAGTGTATTGGATTTTCTCAATAAACCATCACTGGCCGGGCATTTTAATGAGTGAGTGTGCATCACAGACTTCAAAGGAATGCTCCTGCCTAGGACCATGTGACCCCATTGGCAGAAGCTTTTTCTGAGTTGCAAAAGTTCTTTCTTATGCATACTCTCAGATGCCCCCCCCCCAAGAGACAGGAAAGATGTGTGCAATTAGGACAGGTGGTGCACACAAAATGGGATGGAAAATGGGGCTCATTTTGAGGTCCACAGACCTTCTACTCGATCACCTCATGAGTAGCTGAGCCTGAATCTCATATCACCTGTGTGAAGCAGGTGTGTGCTTGGCTTGTGAGAGCCTTGATCTCCTGTCTTCCATATTCTCTGTGTCGCAATCAGTGTGTCATATGACTTGCCAGATTTGTTCAGTGTGATATGCATCCAACTTGACCCACTTTTTGAATCTTCAATGGGGCTCTTTCCTAGGCCAGTGATACCTGGCAGGAGACCTAGCAGCCCCAGTGAGACCAGGGATGCCCCATGTGGTCATGCTCTGCCTTTGCTCTATACTGGACAGTGATGCTAACATTTTGGTACCTACCCATTAGACAAAAATGCATGCGATATTCCATTTTTTTTCTTATAAATAGGCTTTGTGATAGGCTGTAGGTTTAATATAAGTGTTCCAGGCACATTCCATGGGCCAAGCTGTGATTTGGGATAGGTCACAGGTACTGAGTACATTTTCTACTCACGGCATCTCTACAATGGTCCCATTGTAGGAGGAAAGGGATCTGCGGTTGCAAGGGTATTCCAGATTTGACAGCTATTCCTGGAATAGGAAGTAGATTGAACAGGACAGGAAGTCTGACTAGGTGCCGTTCAGGACAGAAGATGAGACTGTGAAGCAACTGAAGAAGTGCTGGGTACAAGACAAGAGGGTAGGGGAACCGACTACTGAGTGTATCCTTCACGGCTGCAGCCTGGGTGTCTGAGACCACCCACTGGTTCACTGCAGGGAGGTAGAGAAAGTTCCTCATTCATGAAAGTCAACCCTGCAAGAGGAAATGTAGAGCCTGGCCCCAGGGCTGGTAGAAAACTAGAACTGGGAAGTGAGTGGAGAGAGAGGAAAGATGGATTTTGAGAAGGCATAGATGTACTGGCTGGTTTTGTGTCAACTTGACACAGACTGGAGTTATCACAGAGAAAGGAGCCTCTGTTGAGGAAATGTCTCCATGAGATCCAGCTGTAAGGCATTTTCTCAACTAGTGATCAAGGGGGGAGGGCCCAGCCCATTGTGGGTGGAGCCATCCCTGGCCCAGCCCACTGTGGGTGGTACCATCCCTGGGCTGGTAGACCTGGGTTCTATAAGAAAGCAGGCTGAGCAAGCCAGGGGAAGCAAGCCAGTAAGTAACATCCCTCCATGGCCTCTGCATCAGCTCCTGCTTCCTGACCTGCTTGAGTTCCAGTCCTGACTTCCTCTGGTGATGAACAGCAATGTGGAAGTGTAAGCTGAATAAACCCTTTCCTCCACAACTTGCTTCTTGGTCATGATGTTTTGTACAGGAATTGAAACCCTAAGGCAATGGATCTCACTCTTGTTGTATAGTAGGTCCTTCTGAATTGAATGATTCCATCCAGGAGGTAGAGAGTGAGTAGACACGTGTGTCCTAACTCCACAGGAAAGTGAGCAGAGGGTGTAAGCCATTCTTTTGAATGCAGTAATAGAAGACGTAGGCTGAACAGATATGAGCATCCTGCCCACCAGAAGCAGCATCCTGGGGTCCCATGCAGCAGATCTTCATCTTAGGGACAGATACAACCCAGAAGTACAGAAAGGAAGATCCCCTATGCAGTTATCCCCTCATGTCTTGGGTTGGTTGAGGTACTGGGAATCACCGGACACTGGAGCCAATGAGAGCAAGGCTTCAGGCAAAGGTAATGCTGCTGCTCACAGCCTCCTCCAAAGTACCAGGTTGCCTAGGAGCCTTTGAAAGATGGAGCCATCAGAGTCCTGCCCTGTGTTCCCACCTTGAAGAGGACAGCTGCCTGCTCTGCAGCCTTGTCTCCAAAATGTGATTCGCAGCAGGAAAGCCATGCACTGCCCTTCCTAGACAAATCAAGACGTGAGGGGCTGGGCCATGAACATGGTTTGTGGATAAGCAATCAAAGAGTTATAAAGTTATAAAGGCCATTATGGCCACGGACACAATAGCCATATCCACCAACTGTCTTCAATCTGGTATCTACCTGACTGATGAAGAGTTAGGACTCTGTAGTGTGTGTGTGTGTGTGTGTGTGTGTGTGTGTGTGTGTGTCTGTGTCTGTGTCTGTGTGTGTCTCTGTGTCTCTGTGTGTGTCTCTGTGTGTATGTGTGTATGTCTATGTGTGTGTCTGTGTGTGTGTCTATGTGTGTGTCTGTGTGTGTGTCTCTGTGTCTGTGTGTGTCTCTGTGTGTATATGTGTGTGTGTCTGTGTGTGTGTGTTGTATATGTGCACACGCATGGTATGTGGAGACCATGAGGCTAACATCTAGCATTTTCTTCAATCACACTCCACCTTCATTTTGAAATGATTCTTCTTATGGAATCTGGAATGTTACCACAAAACTGAGAGAATGTTTTATAAGAGTGGCCTACAGGGTGTGGTCTGACTATTCCAAAGGATATCTTCTTGTCTCTGACTCTCTAGATGTGACACCACTCCTGACTCTTATGTGGGTACTGGAAATCCCAAGTCAGGCTCTCAAACTTGCAAACCAAGCACTTTAAAAACTGACCATTTCTACAGCTCCTAAAACAAACAAAGACTACAGGAACATGTTATTTTTTTAAAATAAAGGAATCTATTCACAGAATTGCATACATGTGACAAACCACGTATTGAGTCCCTCGTCTCTGTCCCTCTTTGATCTTGTAGAAGCAAGCGCTAGATTGCAGAAAGGTTCATGTAGCAAAGGAGCTTCTTACTATAAAACATGAAAATGTCATTAATAACTATCTTGGCTTCTTTTCTATTGCTGTGATAGAACATTGTGACAAGGCAGCTTTAAAAGAAACATTTAGTTGAACTTACTGTTTCCGGGGGCTTGAGTCTCTGGTAGTAGAGCAAAGACATTGGGATTAAAACAGCTGAGATCTCACATTTTAGTCTGAAAGCAGAAGAGGGAGAGGGAAATTCCGCCAGTTTTTTCACAGCTCCAAGTCTGCCCCTAGTTACCCATGTCCTCCAACAAAGCCACACCTCTTAGTCCTTCCCAAAAAGGTCCACCAACTGGGAACAAGTATCCCATCATATGAGCCTAAGAGGGCCACTTTCTTTCAAACCTCCACACTCAATAAGACTTAGGTTATTTTGACCTACCCTATTCTCATCCATACGGTACATTCTATCACCATCGGCACATGATGTCCTTTAGGTTTGAATGAAACAAGTGTAGCCTTGATGGGCATGAGACTTTGGCCCATGCTGCTCTTTGCTTTTTTTGAATGCACACATTATTGGCAGTTCTCTCTAAGAAATGAACTGTGAATCTTACTTCCATTCAGTACCTATCCTTTCCTCTGTTGATGAGTAGCTTGGTTGACTTTAGCTTTCAGGATTACCACACCAAGCATGCTTCCCTGGATCTCCCTAAGCATAATTCTTTATAGATTATATACCCAGAGGTAGACATAGAAGAAAGGAAAGGGTTCTGCACATTCACAATGATGTGCTGTCAGTTTTCCCTCCTACTGATGTAGGTTGTGTGTCCCCATCTAGTCCCCACACACTTGCAGCCTCATAGCATCAGAACCAAAACTATGGGCAACATAGAGAATAAGGTGCCATTTCATTCAACATGAACCTGCTTCATTAATTGGCCATTGGATTTCATCCGTGAAGTCTTAAACTCTGCCTATCTCTCTTTGAAGAACTGTCTTTTTCATATTTGCTTGTGGACACTAATATTTTAGATGCCACAATGCATGTTCTTATTGCCAAACTTTTGGTGTATTTTTTTGTCATTATGCTGCAATTCATAGATTTTAAAAATATTTATTTATTCAATATGTGTGTGTGCATGTATGCACGCACCATGAGAATACAATGCCTTGAAAGGACAGAAGAGACGACCAGATGTCCTGGTTACAGATAATTGTGAGCTACCCAGTGTTGGTGCCAGGAACCAAACCTAGGTCCTCTGCAAAAGCAGCCAGTGCTCTTGACCACTGGGTCATTTCTCCCTTCTCAGATCAGATACTTATATCACCTTTTCTCACCTTCTCATTTTTCTCTTCTTTGAAAAGTTTAGAGTTGAAGAGATGCCTTTGCATCCGATGCGTCCTCCAAATTTCGTGTTTGGCTCACCTCTGCGAAGTGGAAAGTCTTCTTTCCCATTTGCTGCTGAGGGAGCGAGGCAACTCTTCCAATTCCAACCATTCCAAAGGACAGAGCTGTCACCCACTGGTCTCATTTAGCCCTTCTCTCTGGAGAGCACGCATGGCAGATAGGATTCACTCACTACAAAACTCTTTCTCCTCAGAACCTCTCTAACAATAATAACCACCAGGACTCAGCTGGAGGTGCCACATTAGAAAGTCTATATGCTGCCACTAGCCAGGGTGTCATCAAGTATATTTTAATCATACTAGATTTTTTTGGAGGGGGATGGGGTTGTCACAATCCCTCCTCCCCTTTGCAAAGATGATCTCATAAGAGTTTTCATTAAGAATAAAAACTCAGCTAATTGCTTTGACCCCACCATTAGGAAGATGACCATAGAAGCAAGCTAACATTTACTGAGTGGATACTATGCACCAGACAATGCTGTCTATGTGTTTTCCCGTTGACACCCATAGCAGCAACTTAGCTAGAATGGTATCACGTCACAGGTAGAAGGACATAGCCACTGTGGCTCGAACCTTAACTCGCTCCTCTGTTGAGATGTGAGCAACAGCAAGTCGGCTCTCCTTCCTCCAGAATGAGCCTGTCCATCCCTGAGCGTGGTTTTCCCACTTTTGGATGGGTCCAAATCTGCTCTGGATGTAGGGAGAACAGTGGGAACTGGAGGCTGCTACTTCTCACACTATGGCAGGTCACAAAGCAGAGGCCTTGAGCCCAAACAAGAACCAGGTGTCATCTTCAAGGCCCACTCCCACTGACCCACTTCTGCCGGCTGGGCCACAGTCTAGAATGTTCCACAGTTTCCCACAACAGAACCACTAACTGCAGGCCAGGTATCTAAACGCATGAGCGTGCAGAGGCTATTTCAGATTCAAACGACCATAAGGGGGAAACCTCTGCTAGACCATGGTACACAGGCTGATGGCTGAGAATGCCCAGTTGTGAAAGAGCCACCAGCAGGTGTATCTCTCGGGAGTTTCTCTTAACCTCTACGCGTCACCCTCTTGCAAATACAAATGCCTGTTATGTAGCTCCTTCTCCTTAAGAGTAGCCTCAACCCCAAACAAACAGAAAATGTAAAAGCCCAGACCTCTGGTTTTACAGTTAGATAGGTCTTTGTATGGTTAGGGCTTCGGCTTTCTCCACTGTGGTTGTAATGGATAAATTTCTGTGTCAACTTGACGGGATCGGGAGTACTTTAAGAAGTGGCAAATCAATTTCTTGGGGGTACTTCCAGAGGAATCTGAGTGGACTACGTAGGGTGATCAGTCCTCATTATAGGCTGGAACCACAACAACAACAAAAATAAACAAAGACTGACTGGAAGAGCCTCCGGCGATAACAGAACTAACCCTGTAAGTACCGGGAACAGCGTTTGGATTGTCAGATCCCATGGAAAACAGATGTGCTAAGACACCCCTGTAATTCCAGTGAGGGAAAGAGCTGGGGTTGGTCTGGTGCTGCTGTATACTCAGATGTTAAATTCTGTGCCCCAAGAGACGGCTGCCCCTCCCCAGATGACCAGATTCTCATATAAACCAGCTTTGCTTGGGCAAACCTTGCTTCCTGAGCTAATTGCTCAATAAAAGGCTAAAGTTCACAGTTGGGCCATAGAGAGAGAAGGCCCTTGAGGATCAAGTGAGGGGTCTTGGAAGAGAGCAGAGAAATTGAGAAAGACAAAAGGAGAGCAAGGGAGGAGGAGGCAGCCACGACAGGAGATGGACTGTGAACACGTGGCCTTTAGAAACAGCCAGTAACAAGGGACATATGGCTGTGATGTAAGTTAGAATAGCTCTAAACATGTCCAATCTTGGCTCACAGCTTGTAAATAAAATACCAGGATTGCTTATCTTTCATGTGTGTAAAATAGAATATGTAATTTTTACTACAGTGAAGGCAGACAGGAGCATTTCCAAAAGCTATGGGATTGCTAACCTAGTGTTTATGTGAGAGCTGACACCTGAGTTTGTCCTTTGGCCTCCACATGTGCATCATGGTCCTATCACATATGAGTACACACACACACACACACACACACACACACGATACACAGATATACAAGATGAATAGCATGCTGGTTTGTCTCTCTTGGATCTGAGCTACATGCTTCTCCTATTTTGGGACACTAGAACTCTAGGTCCACTGGTCTTTGGACACAAGGAACCATTCTAGCCTGAGGACCTCATACTTTTGGACCTGCACTGAACCATGCTACCAGATGAGTCTCAGCTTCCAGATGACATATGGTGCTTTCCCTTAGCCTCAGTGATTGTGAGAAATAAATAGCCTAATAAGTTCTCTATGCTGCTGGGTTTTGGTTCCACTCTGACAGAAACAATGGAGGGACAGTTCGTTTTAGTTCATGGTTTCCAAGAGTTCAGTCCATTGTGTCAGTGGGGGTGAGGAAAGGCAAATCAGATTTATGTACAGCAATCAAGACACAGTTGAGAGAGGAAAACAGGAATGGAGACTAGATAGATAGAAAGATAGATAGATAGATAGATAGATAGATAGATAGATAGATAGATAGATAGATACATAGGTAGGTAGGTAGATAGGTAGATAGGTAGATAGATCCACCTGTCTAGTTTTATGTCAATTTGACACAAGCTAAAATTATCTGAGAGGAGTGAACCTCAAATGAGAAAATGCCTCTGGCAGTGTAGTAGCTCATACCTTTAATCTCATCCCAGCACTTCAGATCCAGAGGCAGGTGGACCTCTGTTAGCTCAAGGCCAATCTGGTCTACAGAGCCAGTTCAAGAACAACCAGAGCCACAAAGAGAAACCCTGTCTATCTAGAACAAAGAGAGAAAAAGAGACAGAGAGAGAGAGATAGAGAGACAGAGACAGAGACAGACAGAGACATGGAGAGAGACAGAGACATGGAGAGACAGAGACAGAGAGACAGAGATAGAAGACAGACATATGGACAGACAGACAGATGGGCTACCTCCTTAAGATTTGCCTATAAAGCATTTTTTTCTTTATCCTTTTCTTATCCTTATATTACAGCCCAAGTGCAGTTTTTCCTCTCTTCGCCCCTTCCCTACCCTCTCAGTTCCAGATCAGGTCTCCCAGGGAGATCAACTCAACACAGCATAACAAGCTACAATAAGACTGGGCACACACTCTCATATCAAGGCTGCATGAGGCAACCCAGTAAGAGGAAAGGGGTCCTAAGGGCAGGTGAAAGCATCAGAGATAACCCCACTCCCAATGTTAGGAGTGTTACAAGAACACCAAGCTCCACAAAGGTAATGTATATGCAGAGGACCGAGCTTAGACCTACACAAGCTTCCTGGTTTTTGCACCAGTCTCTTTGAGACCCTCCCAGCTCTGCTTAATTGATTCTGTGAGCTGTGTTCCTGTGGCATTCTCCAGCTCTCTGGCTCCTACAATCCCTCCTCCCCCTATCACACAGGATACCCCCAAGCTATGGCCATGGCTCTCAGCGTCTGGTCCCATCAGTTGCTGGATGAAATCTCTCTGATAATGATTACTCTAGGTGCTTTTGTATGAGTATGGAGAGAATATTATTAGGAATCATTTCATTGATTCTTCTTGGATGGCTGTTTGGGTTTTATCCTGGATCTCTGGGTCATGCAGCCTCTGATTCCTAGGTTCCCTCTCTTGCTGTAGGCCTCAAGTTTGACAGTCATTGGTTGACCACTCCCACAAGTTCTGTGCTGTGTTTAGCCCAGTATAGCTTGCAGGCAGGACAAATTGTAGGTTGAAGCCTTTGTGGCTAGATTGAAGTCCCAATCTTTCCACTAGAAAATGGAAATCTTGTCTAGTTATAGAAAATGGCTGGTTCAGGCCATTAAACATCCCCCAGCCAATAATAGCCCAAGGTCAGATAGTTTTAGTTCAGAATTCTACCAGACTTACAAAGAAGAGCTAATGCCAATATCTCATCAAATTATTCCACAAAACTGAAAGAGAAAGAACGGCGCCAAATCCATTTTTATGAGGACACAGTTACCCTGCTACCTAAGCCACACAAAAACTCAACAAAGAGAATTACAGATCCATTTGCCTCATGAACATTTATGCAAAAATACTCAATAAAACACTTGCAAACCAAATCTAAGAACACATCAAAAAGATCATCCAACATAATCAAGTAGGCCTCCTCCCAGAGATAAAGGGATTATACAGCATACAAAATTCTGTCCATGAAATCTACCGTCTAAGCAAACTGAAAAAAAAAATTACATGATCATCTCATTAGATGCTGAAAAAGACCTGGACAAAATCCACACCCCTTTGTGATAAAAATCTTGGAGACAAACAACATAACTAAACATGATAAAGGCAATCTACAGCAAGCCTGTGGTTAACATCAAATTAAACTATAAGAAACGTAAAGCAATTCCACCAGAATCAGGAACAAGCAAGGTTGTGTGGTCTCTTCATAGCTAGTCAATATAGTACTCAAAGTTCTAACCACAAGCAATAAAATAACTGATGGAGATCAAAGGGACATAAATTAGAAAGGAAGAAGCCAATGTATCATTATTTGCATATGACATGATAGTATACGTAAGTTACCCCAAAAATTCTACCAGGAAAATCCTACAGTTAATAAATACCTCATCAAAATGGCTAGATACATGATTAACTGAAAAAAAAAAATCAGTAGCCTTTCTACATACAAACAACAAACTGACTGAGAACAAGACAGGGAAACAACATTCTCCACAATAGCCACAGATAATACAGAATATCTTGTAGTGACTCTAACCAAGCAAGTGAAATACTTGTATGTCTAGAATTTCAACTCTTTGGAGGAAAAAAATTTAAAGATCTCAGAAGATAGAAAACTCTCTTGTGCTCAGTAGGATTAACATTTCTTTTTTTAAAGATTTATTTCTTTATTTTACGTATGAGGACACTGTCACTGACTTCAGACACACCAGAAAAGCATCAGATTCCATTACAGATGGTTGTGAGCCACCATGTGGTTGCTGGGAATTGAACTCGGCAGTGCTCTTAACTGCTGAGCCATCTCTCCAGCTCCTGGATTAACATTTCTTAATTAGTGACTGATGAAGAAGCCCACTGTGGGTGGTGCCATACCTGGGTTGGTAGTTCTGGATTCTATAAAAAAAGCAAATTAAGCAAGCCAGGGGAAGCAGCCAGTAAGCAGCACCCCTCCATGGTCTCTGCATCAGCTCCTGCCTCCAGGTTCCTGCTCCGCTCCCTTCAGTGATGAACTACAGTGTGGAAGTGTGAGCCAAATAAACCCTTTCCTCCTCAAATTGCTTTGGATCACGGTGATTCATTACAGACTGACAAACCAAAAGTCAGACAAACAGCCTGCACCCACTGCCTTTCTTCTTTCCCCCCTTTAATTCTATTAGTCCCCAAGCCTATGGGATGCTGTTGCCCACATTCAGCCTAATCCTCCCTTGGTGATTCATGTCTGGCACACTGCCCTAACATATCCATAAGCATGCTTTACAATGCTATAGGTACTTCTCCATCACCATGGCTTCCCATCCTGCTTGCTGTTCTATGTCTCTATCTGCATAGCTCATTAGTTCTATGATTCTGGAGAACCCCGGCACTGGAGTATCCACATTCCTTATGTTTACCTGACTTCTTCCTCAGACCTCCTCAGCTTCTTCTTCTCCCTACAGCTTCCAGATGATGAACTCCTCCCCTAACATACATATGCACATCCATCTTGATTCTCCTTCTGGGAAAACTGGACCTAGCATATGGCCCAAGAGGCTTCTGCTCCCTCAAGCCTATTCATATTGAAGCTTCTGTAACAGAAAATCCTTCATATCTCTGACCAAAGGCATCTAGTCAGACCTTAGGAGTCCCTGTTGATAAGAAAGAAGTTTCAATTTTCTTGTTTAGACAGCAGACACACCAGAGAGATTCTAGATTCTATAGATCCCCCTTTACAATTAACTCCCCATATGTGGTGGTTTGAATATGCTTGGCCCAGGGTGTGGCACTATTAGGAGGCGTGGCCTTGTTGGAGCAGGTGTGGCCTTGTTGGAGTAGGTGTGGCCTTGTTGGAGAAAGTGTGTAGCTGTGGGGATAGGCTTTGAGATCCTCCACCTAGCTGCCTTCTGATTGCCTTCAGAATAAAGTGTAAAACTCTCAGCTCCTCCTGCACTACGCCTGCCTAGATGCTGCCATGCTTCCCACCTTGATGATAATGGACTGAACCTCTGAACCTGCAAGCCAGACCCAATTAAATGTTGTCCTTATAAGGGTTGCCTTGGTCATGGTGTCTCTATAGAGTAATGAAAACCCAAACTAAGACACCATGACTGGGAGAGACACTGATGTAGGAAGACAATTTGAATACTTGTGCTCACTTTAGCTCTGGGAGAGTTTTGTTGTCATTATTTGTCACAAAATGAATGTATCTGTTACTTTTTCATCAGTGTCACCAAATACACTACAGAGGCAACTTAAGTGAGAAGGGATTTATTTGAGCTCATGGTTCAGAGGAGTTTAGTCTGTCATGGCAGGGAAGGCAAAATGGAGTGTCCCTCACAACTAGAGAAACTCAGGACATCAGAAATTAAAAAGTGGGAACAAGAACAAGGAAGACCTACCGCACTCCACCCCACCCCTAGCACCCTCCACCCCACCCCTAACACTCTCCACCCCACCCCTAGCACCCTCCACCCTACCCCTAGCACCCTCAGTCCCACCCCTAGCGCCCTACAATCCCACCCTTAGCACCCTTCAGTCACACCCCTAGCACCCTTCAGTCCCACCCCTAGCACCCTCAGTTTCACCCCTAGCACCCTTCAGTCTCACCCCTAGCACCCTTCAGTCTCACCCCTAGCACCCCTTCAGTCGCACCCCTACCACGCTCCAGCCCTACCTCTATCACCCTCCAGTTCTACCCTTACCACCCTCCAGTTCCACCCTCCAACCCTAGATCCACGAGGTAGGTCCCATATAAAAAGATTCTGCACCCTTCTGAAACATCACCACCAACTAGGGGCCAAGTGTTCAAACATGGGAGCACATGGGGGCATTTCCCATCCCTACTGTAACAGTGTAACTTAGCCTTATTGGCAGTGAGAAGTATAAATTTATCATTACTGACAATTTGGAATGGTTGCAATTCAATCATTTCTCTTGTCAGAAAGTCAGGCCACAGACTCCAGAGGCCCATCAACCATTAGTGTTACTGTCCCAGGAAATCCCGAGCCATTGCTCTTCTCAAATGTCTGAGTCCTGCTCTTCTCTCTTATCTTGGGCCCCATGGACACAGCCTCCTGGAAAGTATGTAGGTAAATCATAAAAATTAGATACCAGTAACAGTCACCTGCCTGAGCGCGAATTATTTACTCTTTGTCCAAGCATTGTAATATCCAAGGGTTTTCAGTTCAAAGTATATAAGTGTGTTAGGCCTTTTAATTATGGATTTCCCAGATAATCAGTCCTGTGCTGTTGTCCTTTCCTTTGTCTTGTATATGTTAAAAATAACCTGAACGTCAGAAGAGGCAGTTTCCCTCCATTGTTAGAAACCCTGTGGAAATAGAAGAGGTCAGGGACATCATATTTATTTGTCCACCTCTTCAGACAGTCTCATTATGTAGACCAGGCTGACCTTGAACTCTTTGCTCATCTTGTTAAAATCTCCTGAGTGCTGAGATTATTGGCATGTGCCGCCACTTCTGATTCAGAGCTAATTTTTACATAGAAAAACCAAGTCACAGGGAGAAGAGCCTGCCCACTGTGTTAGATAGTATTTTGTCACCAAACTGAAGTCCTCTGGGAAGAAGAAACCTCAGTAGAGAAATTCTTCTATCAGAATGGCCTATAAGCAAGTCTCTCATTTTTGTAATTGACATAGGAGGGCCCAACCCACCACCCTTGGGCAGGTGGTCCTGAGTTTTTTTATTTTTTAAATCAGGATGAGTGATTCATGAGGAGCAAGTCGGTGAGCAGTGCTCAGCCATAGCCTCTGTTTAGTTCCTGCCACCAGCACGGGTTCCTGCCCAAACTTTGTGCTGGTTTGAATAAGGAGGCACCCAGAGGCTCATAGATTTGAATGCTTGGTCAATAGGGAGTGGCACTGTTTGAGAAGGATTAGGAGGTGGGGCCTTGTTGGAGGAAGTATGTCACTGGGGTTGGGGTGGGGTGGATTTGAGATTTCAAAAACCCAAGCCAGGCCCAGAATCTCTTTCAGCCAGATCAGGATGTACCTCTCAGTACTACTCCAACTCCATGTCTGGCTGTGTGCGGCTATGCTTCTCAACATAGTGACTGATGGTGGGCTAAATCTCTGAAGGTGTAAGCCAGACCTCAACTACATGCTTTCTTTTATAGGAGTTGCTATGGTCATGGTGTCTCCTCACAACAACAGAACTCTAAGACAGACCTCCCTCAGTGATAGGTCGAAACTGGAACATATAAAACAAATAAACCCTCTTCTCTCCAAGGTGGTTTTGGTCATGGTCTTTATTACAGCAACAGAAATCACACTAGGACATCCGTGAAGTCTCTATTTGGGAAGCATGGGCTACCTGGTATTTGGATAAAATATCCATTTAAAAAATATCTGTGTGTGTGTGTGAATGTATATGTGTGTGCATGTGTGTATGTATGTGCATGTGTGTATGTGTGTATGTGTCTGTACATGTGTGTATGTATGTGTGTGTTTGTGTGTGTGTTTGTTCAGTAGCCATGCAGGTCAGAAGACAGCGTCAAATTTTTTGTGACCAGGACCCCCCCCCCACTGAAGGTGCTGAGAACCAAACCCAAGTCCCCAAGTCTTCTGCAAGATCAACAGGTGCTCTCAAACACTGTCATCTCTCCAGCCCTTAAATATCTATTTTTGAGGTTGTCCTGAGCTCCAGTCCTCTTACTATTTCGTCACCTCCCCAAGCCAGGATACAGCCCCCTATACCACCCCCAATATCATCAATAAGAATCTTCTGCTCTGGCTCAATCAAAACCAAAGGGAGCTCTTTAAGCTCTGCTTCCTCCGAAAAGGCATTCAGCCCATTGCTATCGAGGAAGAAGATGAGCAGGAAACCAGCCTTTGTTCTTTCTCTTCCTACCTGCCATCTGTTTCCCAGGCAGGCATTGTTTGACCCTCCAGACTCCCTGGAAGACCAAGGAGCCTGCAAATGAACGAGGAAAGGGCTAGGAGAGGGCTTCCCCTCCACCGCTGGTTTCCCAGCAGGTGCCATTTTGAGACGTCATCTGGCCGTTAGTTAGAAATTAGCTGGAGGTTTACAGGTAGAGGTCGGAGCTGAGAGACCAACTGAGCAGTAGTTCTTTCAGAACCCATGTCTCTTTGTCCCCTTCGAGTTTTCATTGTGGTGACAGCTCTCTTCAAAGGGGACAAGAGGATGAATTCAGGGCCATAACACAGGGCCAGGAATTCAAGATGGGAGACTGCGGGAGGGACAGCGAGGTGGAGAGTTCACCCTGCAGCAGGCTGTTTCTAGCTTCATGACAATTTATTCTCCAATCAAGAGCGATCCTCCTCACTCTGCCGGATCATTCAACAGTCCTCCCGCCATTACATCAAGAAAGAGGAGCTGTAACAAACAGCATTACGACGTCACAAATCAATTTTATTGAAACCGTATTAGGGTTCAGTAAAACTGAGGGACCAGACACCGGAGGAGAGGAAGCCAGGGGAAGAGAAGACAGCACACCGAGATTTACTTCTGAGTGCTACAAAATATTGAACTAAAAATAACATTAAAGACGAAATTTGTAATGAATCTCAAGCTGCTGAATTCCCCCAAGGCTGAGTCTGCCAAAGGCTTCGTGGCAATCCTCTGTTCTTTCCTGTCTTTATTTAAATATTTTATACAGTTGTCTATGTTCATGTGCAGAGCGAACTGTCATTTATATTTCAGTCCACTCTAAAATGGATCTTAGGCTACCTCAAGCTGAGCCGCGTGCAGTGTGGGGCTGAGCTGAGAGGTAGGGCTGGAATGGAGAGAATAAATGAAGACTGATATTTAATGTACTTTGTGTATACTTTTATTTCCCTGTCATGTTTTCCGCCTTAAACCTGATTTGTAATTCTATGGCTTTTGTGACATTATGATTAGATGCGATGCGCACAAGACTCCCATTTAGTAGGGACATTGACGGGCATTTGAGTTAAAGAGAGTGGTTGACGGAAACGAGGCTGGATTCGGACCCCGCGGCTTAATGCGCAGCTGAAGAAGTTGCTGCGGCCGGAGCCACAGTATTTCATGCTTTTCTATACATTAGACTTTGCCAAAGTGAGCTTTTGGAAGAATAAAGCATTTCCCGAGATAAATTCAATTTTCGCTGGTGTCGAACTGAACTTTTCTATGTCACTTACGGGATTCGCTCCAGGTTGGGTAGAAAAGTGCATTTTCTTAGTTTATGGACCAAGGGCGGGAGCGGGGAGAGAGGAAGGAGCAGTATGGGGCCGTCGGTGTGGATCGTCTTGAGGAGGAGGTTCTTCATAAACTCTGTGTATCAAAAAGACATGGGTTTTGTGGGTCCTGCAGAGGGACTAAGGTGTCTGGGTCGACAAAGCACAGCGTCCACAAGGTCAGCCGTGGAGTTCTGGGGAAATGAAAGCACAGTGGAGGTGGGGTTCCTGTCCTTATCCTCTCAGCCCATAGAGGGCCATCAGCGTTGACATAAGGACCACTTGGAAGAGGCGTTTTCTTCTGTCCTAGCATCAGCTGAGGACCAGAGCTCCGTGCCTTTACCCCTGGGCACATCCTTAGAAAGAATGCCCTCCCAGAGCAGCTGACACCACCCTTGGTAGCTCCCTTCCAACCGTCTGGGCAGCATGCCCGCTGCCACCTGTACATTTCCTGAGGGAAAATAAAGGCTCATGGGCTGGTGACTATGGGAACCAAGGGACAGGCTGAAGAGGAATGCCCACAATCTCCACGCTGACTTCTCCTGAAAAAGCTATAGATCTAGGATTAAGATAATGTTACCTGTGTTCTCCAAAGTAAGCCGGAGCATACTGAATGGCAAGTCTTTCTCCTCTTCCCCTCTCACTACCTTACATCCTCCTGTGTGAACCTATTATGAGAGACAATGGCTTGGCATCCACACTGGGCTGGTTCTACACTTCTTCCAAACATATCTTGCCTGATGCAGTAGACAATCAGCCAACCTCCCTCTAGCAAAAACCAGCCAGTCTTCTCCCTCCAGTGAGCTGTGTGCTGCTCCTCCCACAAGACAAACATACTACTAAGCCCCAAAATTTGCGGAAAGAGCTCTTATTTGGAATGGTGATCTTTATAGATAATATTAATAGAATGGGGCTGGAGAGATGGCTCAGTGGTTAGAGAACTGACTGCTCTTTCAGAGGTCCTGAGTTCAATTCCCACAACCACATGATGGCTCAGAGCCATCTGTAATGGGAACTGGTGTGTCTAAAGACAGCCACAGTGTATTTATATGCACAAAATAAATTAATTAAAAAATAGATGTATAAAGAATAAATAGAATAAACCCCAAATAAAACCATCCTTGGTTAACCAAATGGGCCAATCACAGTTCTTCTGGTGAGAGACAGAAGTGAGGATAAAGAGAGATGAGACAGCGTGGAGATGCTGAGAGACTGAAGATCCATTTACAAACCAGGGATGCCTGCGCCATCTGGATAGCTCTGGCTTGTCCACCGTGTCTTTGGAAGAAGTGGAGCCCTCTTGATATCTTGATTCCAGACTTGGGCTTCTACAACTAAGGGCATTAGTCAAATTTCTATTGCTTTGACAAAACACCTGAGAACATAATAAGAGAGGAGGGAGTGGGACAGAGGGACAAAGGGACAGAGAGAGGTTGATTTAGTGGCTGGAGAGAAGACTCAGTGGTTAAGAGTCTTTGCTGCTCTTCCAGTGTGGATAACAAATGCAGGCAACTTCCAGTTACCTGTAACTCCAGCTCCAGAGGATCCAATAACCTCTTCTGGCCGTCACAGATACCCTCATATGCAGGACATCACACACAGATTCATGAATGCACCTATCAACAGACTCGCACACCTGCATATTTAAAAAAAAACAATCTTTAAAAATGGAAGAGTTATTTTGCTATTTAGGTTTCTAGCTTTGTAGTGTATGTGTGTGAATTCATGTATGTGTGTGCATGTTCCTATGTGGGTGTGCTGGCATGTGCATGCTACAGCATGTGTCGAGGCCAGAGAACATCTTAAGTGCTGGTCCTTGCCTTCCACCTTACCTTGACACAGGTTC
Source organism: Micromys minutus (assembly GCF_963924665.1). NCBI lineage: Eukaryota > Metazoa > Chordata > Mammalia > Rodentia > Muridae > Micromys > Micromys minutus. Next base: position 10,518,405 of record NC_137967.1, on the reverse strand, counting down.
TCTTTGTTCTTGGTACTCACCTTTGCCAGGCTGGCCTGTGACCTTCCCAGGACTCTCCTGTCTCTATTTTGCATCTTGCCCTAAGAAGTAATTCTGAGGTTACAGATGCAGGCGACTGCCCACAGCTGTACAGAAGCACCAGGGATCTGAACTCAGGCTCTGACATTAAAACAGCAACTATTTCACCCTGTGAACCATCTCCCTTGCCCATCAATCCATGGTCTGCAGACGTCATTGCTTGCTACAAGGGCTTGCTGAAACAAAGCTGCACCCTTGGTGCCGGTCAAGAAGGGGCCAAGGGGAGGAAGGGAGGAATGTATGGAATGGGGCTCAGGGCAAAATATTCCCTCCAAACCCATTCCCTCATAGATGTCTTCCTTCCCCATCTCAAAATAGCCCATTAAGCTTTGGAATAAAATTAACACCATCGGAGCCTATTATCCAATCTATTCTCAGTGTCTCACCTCTGAACATCGCTGTCCTGAGGACCAAGCGTTCCACACAAATTCTCCTTCTTTCTTCAATTCCTTGTCTCAATGGAAATGTTGTCATTGTTGTTCCTGGGGGACCGCCAAGAACTGTGGTCATGTGAGTGAGGTGGGCGCAGGGCTAGAAAAGTGTTCACACCCAGTAGGTGACCCTTTTGTTTTAAGTACAACACACTCTTTCTAATAGGTATGCTGTTTATGGCGATTTGGGGCGGTGCTTTCCTTCTCCCTACAGGGATACCCGGACCATCTTTCAGAAAGCTCAAAGAGGCCTTCCCCTCATGATAGGGTGACTTTGACTTCAAAGTCCATCAGATCCAGCCCCAGCTGCTTAGGGGTTGTCTTATGGATGCCTTGAATTTCACACACAAGGCTAAGAAGCTGCTGGACTCAAAATTCCTTCAGCCTCAAGGAGCAGAATTCCATTCATTCAGTATAAGGAATGAAGCAGATTCTGTTGTTAGGAATCATAGACGTGAGGGGGATCTAAGCAGGCAGGGCTGTCCAGCCATCTCTACTGTAGGCTGGTACTATTATCTCTTTCCCCCTGTCTCCTCCTGAAGACTAGCATTCTCATCCTTTTAGGGAAGGAGGATAGAAATCCGTACCTCACCTAGATTGTCCTTAGTCCAAATCTTTGCCTTAACTTCAAATCACGACAGTGACAAACCACAGCTTGGGTCCTTAAGACCACAGTGAGACAGTCAGAGTGTAGTGTGGGCCTGGTGTTAGTCTTGGGACCTGAGATAAGTTCTCAGGTACAAGAATACAACCAGGGGGAGATGAGCAGAGGAAATCCCCTTCTTGTCTCGAATTCCCAGCATCCCTGTATGGTTGGAGTCAGAAATGCCCATACCGACTTCCCAGCTTTGGGATGCTGTGCTAGGATGTGCCACCTAGTGAGAGGAAGCAAGCGGCTAGAGGCAGGCTGGTGCTGGTCCACCTTGCTCTCTGTGTCCAGCACTATTCTCTGCCTCCCACTTTAGCTGTGATGCCTACCCCGCTGGGATGAACTGACATCTCTCTGAAGCTAGAAACCAATATGTCCTACATTGCTTACTACCAGATATTTTGGTACAAAAACAAGGACATTTACTGATAGGGAAACCAGTCATCTCATTAGACTCCAAGACTTCTTATAACTAGAGGACCCTCTTGAGACAGTCAAGCCTGGCCAGGTCCTTGTCTAGACAGGCTCCTATGTTCGTGATTCTTGATTGTGACTTGGCAGCTTGGCTCGTGATAGAAGGCTGTGTGGCTGGGGATGAAGAGGGATAGTCTGAAGTGGAGAAATGGTTCAGCAGTTAAGAGCGGGCTGCTCCTGCAGAAGACCTGGGTTTGTTTCCCAGAACCCATGGTGGGAAGCTTAAAAGTGTAACTCCAGCTCTGGGAATATCTGAGAAACCTTACCAGCATGGGTACCAGGACACGCACATACACACACAGTGAGCTCAGGCAGGCAAAGCCCGATGCATTTGGGAAGATCAAGGCCTTACCTTTTCTTTCTTCATTGCATGCAACACAAGTAGAATATCACCTAGTATTCATCCATCTTGCCTTCCTATCTTCCCAGTATTCTAGGCCTCTGTCTTTTCGTCTGCAAAATGGACATTTTTTTAAAGACAGTGCTAGCCTGGAACTCATGATCTCTCTGACTCAGCCTCCTAGGTTTTGAGATTACACTATGCCCAACTTTAAATGGTTGTCAATTATACAGTTTCTGAACTGCAATGGGTATGCAGTTATAATGAAATGTTTAGCATACCAATGCAATGTAATTCTGGGATTAGCTAGGCCTAGAGGCAAGGCCATGATTTTGCTTGACTCCAGGGGAGAATTTTCTTCCTGGAGCTGGAGTGTGTAGCTGCTGGCCCCTGGGACAAACATCAGTGTCATTTCTGCAGTGGTCCTGTGACCCTGAAGTCTCCTGCAGGGTAGAGTCTGACACAGGGGAGGGATTAGGAACAGCTTAGGCAGCCCTTCTGTCTCATTGTGGTTCTGCAGGGTTCGTCGCCAGAGGGAGCAGGCCTGCCCTGACCTCTCTGTGTCCCCTTAATCTCTTTTGTGTTTCAGCGTTGACCCCAGGCATCTGTTTGGCTCAAGAGCCTCCTTTTGGTCACAGAACAGAGGCTTTGGTGAATGGATCAGCTTCCCATGGCTCATCTGTAAAGTGACAATAAACTCAGAAGTCTCCAGCCAGCCAAGGGAGGTGGGCTGTGCACTGCCCTGTAGCCTGGTCTGTGACCCCAGGGCTCTTCCTTAGCAATGAGAACACGTGTCCTAGGGAAGTGACCAAATAGCAGTAGGAAAGTGCCATGAATACTTAAGGGGCCATTGAAAAGACCATCCTCTCCCCAGTGACAAAAGAAATCATGTGTGGTAGTGTGGTAGGCCAAACAGCAGCCAAGAAGACAGCAGATCAAACGCCTTGAATTCTGAGGATGTCATTCTGTAAGCAGAGGTCACTATAGGGTTTCCCCTTCAGATTATTACAAGGACCTTAGGATGGAAGGATGTGAGATAGAAAGATGACATTTGAGAGGGCCTCTTAACTACAAAAGACGCCATAATACTCACAACTCAGGATACAGAGGCAGGAGGATAGTGAGTTCGTATCCAGCCTGAACTATAGAGTAAAATCTTGTCTAAGGGGGGAAAAGCTGTTAAGGTAGGTTAGATTTCACACACAGGCAGGGAACACAGGAGATGTCACCTGAAGCAGGATAGAGATTTGAAGATATTGGCCTTGAAGAGGGACTGACCAAGCCATTATTAGCACAGAATTTTTAGCAGCATGACAAGCTATAAGAGACAAAGAACAGAGGGTGAGGTAAGGCTATACCCCCTCAACTGAAGCCGGAGGGTTCCAATTTTAGTCCTCTGGCCTCTAGAACTGTAGAGAATCGGTGTGTGTAATCTGAAGTCACCAAGTCCGTGGTGGGTATTTTTTTGGGCAGCACACACAGGAAGTGAACACAGCACATAAAAGGGATCAATTCCCCCAACAGGTGCAAAGGATTCGCTGCCTAGAACAGCGGTTCCCAAGGGCACCAGCTGGGGCTCCGTGTTCCCAAGTTCAACATTTCTTCCTCCTTGGGTGTCTTCCAAACTGTTCCCCTCAATCAGTGTGAGCACCAAGAGAGAAAAGTCCTTGCTCTGCGCATTCCCATTTTCCTGAAATCCGGCTGTGCCCGGCCCACAAGAATGGATATAAAGAATTTCTTGTGCGAGGCACAGTGGCGTGTGCTGTAATTCAGTGCTTGGGAGAATGAGGCAAGAAGATTGGGAATTCCAGGATAGCCTGGGCTTCATAGATAGATAGATAGATAGATAGATAGATAGATAGATAGATAGATAGATGGATGGATGGATGGATGGATGGATGGATGGATGGATGGATGGATGGTAGATAGATAGATAGATAGATAGATAGATAGATAGATAGATGGTAGATAGATAGATAGATAGATAGATAGATAGATAGATAGATGGATGGATGGATGATAGATGGATGGATGGATGGATGGATGGATGATAGATGGATGGATGGATGGATGGATGGTAGATAGATAGATAGATAGATAGATAGATAGATAGATAGATAGATAGATTTTTTAATCCAATGACTGATGTCTGGTTAGCCAATGGATGTCCACATGGAGCCATGGTCCTCACCTTTTGGCTGCTTTGTCTCTTTAAGACAGTGCCTCGGGGTGTGGTGAAACCGCCAACCATAAAATTATTTCATTGCTACTTCATAACTGTGGTTTTTACTACCATTATGAATTGTTATGTAAATATCCAATAATCAGGATATCTGATTATTTAGACTCCCCAAAGGGGTCGAGACCCACAGGTTGAGAACTCATGACATTGGGCCAGCCAGGGCTGCAAATACTATTTTGAAATATTAAGTAGGGGAGGTCTCACACTTCCAGTTCTGGGAGGAGGGAAGGGTCTAGAAGCTTCCTGTTTAATGGTTTTATGGTAAAGGATCCCTTTCTGAGGCCACCTGCATCGGTGCTAATGGGAATTTTTGGCTGACCATGAGTGAGTCATTGGAGTCAGACGCTTCTTGACTGTCCAAGCACAGATTTGATTTTCTTAAAAAATAAAAAAAATATTAGGAGTGACAAAGAGCAGGAGAATATATGGCTCCGTCTGAGGAAGAGCTACTGGGACAAGACCTTAGTTGGGATCCTTTGGCTAACACAGAGATACACAGTAGCCGAAATGGTTGCTGGAGAGGAGGCAGGAAACAGAGCTCTAACCGTTCCGGGATGAGCACAGAGAAGTTTCTGTGTAAACACATCTTTTCTGCGGGCTGGCGATTATTTCCAAGAATTACAGATTTTTCGGAATATGCTCAGATGGGAACAGCTGCCACTCCAAAAGCCAAACTCTGAGCCAGAAAATAGTGTGATTTGAGCTGAATAGTTCGGCTTCGGAAGACGAGCATGGCCTCTCCAAAAAGCTCGTGTCTCTGCTTTTGTTGCGTCTGCCCACTCTTTGCAGAGTCCCAGGTCCCGGGCAGGCTGCTCCACGCGGGAGACGAGACCCTCAGATTGCCTCTTCTTCCAAGAGCACCAGCAGCTCACTGTAATTAAAGACCACATCTCTCATTCAATAGTTCACAGGGTGGACGGCAGAAATAATGATGGTAACCAACTGAAAGCTTTCCACGGGGATGTTCGGGGTACTACGGGAGCCTCCAGGGGGCTCTCTCCTCCCTGTGCTCCTCAGTCTTCCCATCTGTTAAATGAGGGAGTCTCTCTCTACCGCTGAGGGCTGCTTATTAACAGAGGCAATTGAGAAGCCTGTAGGTAACACACGGGCTGCTCAGAGTGCCCTGTAGATGTGAGTCCAGCCTTAGATTTTTTTTTTTTTTTTTTTTTTTCTGTCGCCGTGGTTAAGTGACGGTAGAATCCTCAGCTTGATTTCCCGGCATTTTCCACCTCATCTTTGCATTGTGTCTTATCTCCTTTAGGAAAAATGAACATCTCTAAAGCTCACACCCCTAAGCAAGCGCTCAATAAAGTTTTGGTTGTTGTTTTGTTGTTTTGACTTATTCGAGGCAAAATGATCACAGGTCCACAGCCTTTTCATACCATACACATTCCTTTCAAATCAGTACGAGAGAGAGAGAGAGAGAGAGAGAGAGAGAGAGAGAGAGAGAGAGAGAGAGAGAGAGATGTCATCTAAACATGGTGGCACATGCCTGTTATTCCAGCTACTCTGAGAACTGGGCAAAAAGAAGGGAAGAAAGATCCCAGCCTGGGCTACACAGGGAGTTCAAAACCAGCCTAGGTAACTGCCAAGGCATCTGCATCGTACAAATAAAGGTAAAATAGGGCTGTGGTGTAGCTCAGTGCTCCATGCTTGCCTGTTGTGCACCAGTCTCAGGAACCCTTGCAGCTCAGCTTTCTGTAAGTCCTTCCCTTTTAAAGTTCATCAGTACTTTAACCAACACAGAACAACCGCGCATATTTATGGAGTGCGCTGCAGTGTTTCAACGCATGTACAGAAAGAGTAACGACTGGATTGGGGTAATTGGCAGAGATCCCTAACCTCAGACATACATCACTTCTTTGTGTTGGAAGCGTTCAGAACTCCTTTCTGCTTGCTATTTAAACTATCTGATGAACCGCTGTCAACTACTAGTCTACTATGGAGAGCACAGTAGTGGCTATTTTGTCCCTCCCTGCAACTGCAGGGAGTTCCGGAAGTTCCAGGTGTCCTGGGGGTTCCGGAAGTTCCGAGTGTTTCGGGAGTTCCGGGTGTTCCGGAACTTCCGGGTGTTCTGGGAGCTCTGGATGTTCTGGGAGTTCCGGAAGTTCTGGGTATTCCGAATTCTCAGGCTATGCCGCCTCTCTGCCCCTTAGGAGCTAACTGGCAGTGATTACAGGCCACCCAGCACACTGATGGACCTTCTTTCCCTCTGACACCATAGTCAATTGACACTGCAGAGGATGCCGCTCCCCATCATACCACAGAGGCTGGCAGCATCTTTTGCTTCCTCGACACGTTGATCCTTCCATCAAGAGACATATATTTGGGTGTATGTGCTATGGCAGAACCCAGCAACTTTCTCCTTCTGCCTGTTCGCATTAAAAACAGTCTCATTACAATTCAAATTACCTTCAAATTATGCTCATCTGGATTCCCCCTGTTTTATAAAGATTCCCAGGCCTATCTCTTTCTGGGGTTATAAGTTAAAATATTTTTATTATGATAGAAACTGCTTTTAAGATTCCACGGGCATTGGCTAAGTGGTGGGTAAGATGGCTTCACGCTGGAGAAGCCCCTGTCTCAGCCAACCCTCAAGGAAGGGAAACTGAGGAGGAATAGAAGCAGCTTTGAAGATGAACCTGAGGCAGCAGCTGTCAGTCAGGGAAGTAGCTAAGAGATAGTGCTGCACAGTGAAACCTGGTCTAACCCATCCACTCTAGACGGTGAGAGGAACATTATCTCGTTCCCCGATTTTTATAAGAATTCTTTGAGCTGGGTGTGGTGGTACTCACACAGAGGGTCAGCATTTAGAGGCTGAGGCAGGAGGATGTCCAGTTTAAGGCAAGCCTGGCCTGCCTAGCAAAATCCTGCCTCCGAAACAAAACAAGACAGAAAACATAGACAAGGGTGAACTTGCACCAAGATGACTCCCATTCTTGAACAGAGTGACTCATGGTGGCTGTTCATTCTCAGAGCAACACCTTGGTCACTCTTGAGGACTCTACAGTGCTGAAGTAAGGGGCATGGATGGGGAGACTGTGTGCTTCCCAAATGAGCCAACCCAAGAGATCAGGGCCAGCCTTGCTCGGGTTTAACTCCCAGCTGCAGACATTAGCTCTCAGGTCAGCCTTAGAAACAAGGCAGGCCAGTGTCAGGGAGGCCTTTGAAATGTGTTCATTGCACATGCGTGTGCGCCCACACACACATGTGCGCGCGCACACACACGGCTTTCATGTCCCAGGCACTTAGAACCTTGTAGGTCTCCTGAGTATCTCTGATGGTCCTCTGTCCATTTCACACTTGGGCTTCCTAGTAAAATCTCTATCCTCTGTTCTGCTGTGGACTAAAACTCATCACTGTCTCTTTTCTACCAGGACCACAGAGGCAGGAGAGAGAAGTGTCATCTATAGGACTCGCTGCCCTACAAGGCAAGGCCAGGTGCTGATTCTTGGTGGCTGCTAGAACGTTGGGTTCAGGAGCAAACTCCTCACGTGTAAGAAGGTCTGAAGCTGTTGGTTGTACTGGACCTGGTCCACCCTTTCTAAATCCAAGGGAGCAGAGCAATTCAGAGACCTACCCTAGCATGGCCTCTTCCCCAGCCAGATCTTCTGCCTGGGTCACTAGGCCTGGCTTCCCATGATGGACTAATCTTGTTACTGTGAGCCCAAAACAGTGACACCAGAAGCCCAGGATATGGTTTATGCAGAGACACACAAGATGTCAGCTGGATACCATTCATGCTATGCAGGTAAGAAAATAAATCAGGGATGTCTTTCCAAATACCTACAAATAATGAATGAATGGATGGATGGGTGAATGAATGAATGAACATAACTTGGTGAAGGCACTAATCCTCGAAGCAGAATGGTCTAGCCAGAGCTGGTGGCAGGAATGTCCGCTTTAAGGATGTGACTTGCCAGGTGAGAGTGGAAAGGAAAGGAAGAGATTAGCTCAGAGAAGAAGAAATGACAGAGTTTCAGAGAGAGGGAATGCAGATGTTGTGGCAGAGAAGACCTAGGGCTCCCTGGAGACAAGTATATTCAGGGACTCTGCATCTGTCATTCTCCCAGAGAGCAGCTGGGACTTGACCATCCCCCAACCTTTATCCTTCTCGGTGTCCTTCCTCACAAGTACCACTTGTCACCCCCCTGAACCAGGGCTGTTTGATCACACCATGGGAAGCAAACTAGGAGAGTATGTGAGTGTTTCAGATGCATGTGTGCATGCACGTGTAGCTCATTGGTAAGTGCATGGTCTCCAAGCATGAGGTCTGAGGTTCAAAATCTTCAGTGTTGGCGCTAAATAATTCTTTAAACGCCCACATTAGTGAATTTCAATGCCATTAATATCGATTCAGACGTAAGCATGAGCCTTGACTAAGGACTTATTCATAAGGACTTATACTTTATAATTATAAATTTAAATTATACAATTAAATTTATAAAATTATTAGAACTTATTTATAGGTCTGTTGAGCCTAAACATTTAGTGTCTGGCAATATTTATGAAGTTAACCGTCAGATTCCTTTTTATGTAACACAGTGTGTACTTCTAGAGCCAGTCTCTAATGCATACTTTCAGCAGATACAAATATTTTCATAAGAAAAACAGCAGCCATGCTAATTTTGTTTGGGCCAAGAGGAGGAAACTATTAGATTGACTGGGGAAAAACCATCTCCACCTTCTTTCCTGAGAACCTCCCTAGATTGTCTTCTTCAGAGAATCAGGAAGAGAATTAAACCCCAAAGTCCAAGGCACTTCTCACCTTAAGGTTAGGCTGTCTGAGGTCTAAGGATGAACCGGAAGCTTATAATGAAAGTCGCAAGGAAGGGTGGCGGGTTGCAGAGGAAACGTCAGTGGGGAGCTGAGAGGGAGCTGGAGCTGTTATGGCAGCAAGTATGAGCAAAGGCTAATTCTAGACTTGAAGACTGAAAACTCTTTTCCATCAAAGGTGGAGGGTGCCTGTGACCATGCTTGTTCCTCCCTCTCTCCCTCTCCTCTCTCATCCCCCCCTCTCTGTACTAGTATGTGTGTATACCTGTGCATGTATGTACATGAACAGGAGTTTGAACCCGGGGCTTTGTACATGCTAATCAAATTCTGTACTGCCTAGCCTAGTCCCAAGCCCCTAATAAGGGTGGGAGGGATTCAAAGCAGGAGCTCTACCACTAAGGCACCCTCCATCCTCCAATGGGGGAGTCTAGGCAGGGGCTCTACTACTGAGCCACACCCCCAGCCCCTCACTGGGGGATTCCAGGCAGGGGTTCTATTACCACTTAGGCATCTCTCTAGCTCTGTCCTTGGTCCTCTCTAACCAGTTGAGTCTATGACCTATAGCTTGCAATCAACTGCCTAAATCTCCCAAATGCTGGTATTACAGGCTTGCACCACCACACTGACCCACGTAGGACTCTCCAAATCATTCCTGAAAGCATACAACTGTGGTAGCATGGTCCCCTGCTCTTGTTCATGGGTTCTCTCTGTGTTTGGAGCTAAGGCACAGGGCTAAGAGCTGGGAAGATAAGACTATGGTGCCAATCAAAGGTAGCACTTTGTGGGACCTGGATTTGTGCTGGGTTTTATGTCTGCTACTCATTTTGCTTTTTCTGCTAATACCATTTTAATTTCCCTTTGAAGAAAACCCTTACCTCATAGCCTTTGGTGAGGAATTTGGATGAGATTCCGGGGGGCTTACTGCCTCTGCTGCCCCTTGGTTTCTAGGGTGACCCTATGATCCAGCCTATGTCCATGGCATCCCCTACCTCCCTGAGGCTGTGCCTCCACGGCCAATGATAGGAACTTGCTCTGTCCTCACCTAGTCATGTCCTGCCTGAGTTCTCAGAACGTGGTTTAAGCCCTGGTGTCTGCTTCTGTCAGACCCATCACTGGATATCTGGGTGGTAAGCCCTGGTGTCTGCTTCTGTCAGACCCATCACTGGATATCTGGGTGGGCACTGCCTGGACCAATTTGACTTTGGCATATGCTAGGTTTGAACTCCTCACATAGGCCTGTTTGGGACCAAGGCAGAGTTCAAGGAAATACTTGGAGTGGAGGGCAGGATTTAGGTGAAACGATTTGACTTTTAGCCAACTGCAATTTAAGGGAGGAGAATGTTTATTTCAGTTCACACTTTCAGACGAAAGCCCATTACTGAGGGAGGTCAAGGTAAGAACTTGGGGCAGAAATTATGCCCAAAGATTGCTTGCTGGTCTTCCTCTCTCTCTCTCTCTCTCTCTCTCTCTCCCCCCCCACCCTCCTCCCACCTCTTCCTCTCTCCCTTGCTCCCGCCCTCCATTTCCCCCTCTCTCCATTTCTCCCTAGTTCAATCTGATTTGGGGATTTTGTTTTTCTTGAGATAGGGTCTCACTATATAGTTCTGGCTTGCTAACCTGTAATTCACTGTGTAAACCAGGATAGCCTTCAACTCACAGAAATCTGACTGTCTCTGTCTCCCATGTGCTGGCTTAAAAGTATGTGCTACCATGCAAATAAATAAAGATACTTGCTTATCTTCATCTTCATCTATTTGTTTATTCATTCAGTCACTGAGACAGGGTCTCACTTATGCAGCCCTGGCTGGCTTGAAATCCACTATATAGACCAGACTGGCTTCAGACTCAGAGATGTGTCTGCCTGTTTCTCCCAAGAATTCGGATTATAGGCAAGCACTACCATGCCCAGCTCAGCTAGCATTTTTTTTATCATCCAGGCCTTTTTGCCTAGGAATGATGCCTCCCACAGTGGCCCTCCCATATCAATCAAAATAATCTCTCACAGATGTGGCCACAGACCAACCTGATTTTGACAGTTCATCCATTGAGCTTACCGCTTCCCGGTCTAGCTTGCATTGGGCTGGTGTGTGTTTGTGTGTGTGTGTGTGTGTGTGTGTGTGTGTGTGTGTGTGTGCACGCACCCTTACATATGTAATGTATATTATGGATAATATAATATAGTTAATTCTTGAGACAGTTTCATTATATTGCTCCTGCTGGCCTTTGAATACTGGATGACCCTACTTTACCTCCCTACTTAGCTAGGGTTAAAAGTCATGTGCCACCAACCCTGTTTGTTTTCCTCCTGTGTTCCTATGCATGTACACACACACACACACACACACACACACACACACACACACACACACAAAAGCCATGCTACACACAAGAAAATTTATTGTCTTTTCTTTTCTTCTTTTCTCTGTTCTGGATTGGGCCCAAACCTTATGAAGCACTTTGTCACTGAGTCACACCCCAGTCCATATTTTAATTTGTGAATGTGATCTTTATTTTTTAAAAAATAGTGATACATGTGTAAACTTTCCTTGCCAAATTACTGCTGTGTAGAACCCAATTGTGCAACCCATAAGCAGGTTATCAGGGTATGCTCCTTTTGGGGATGAAGGTCAGTCCACAGTGCTTAGAACAAACTCCCCAGCCTCCCTTCTCTGTTCCCTTCTGCTGTTTTCCCAGGAGCTCATCTGCCTCTCCCACTCTGCCTCTGGCCCAGATGACTAATTCCCTCTAATTGTCATGGATCAAATAGCAGCAAAATATTTCCAGTTGCCCGTCTCCTGTTTTCTAATTGTCCCTCTGTTATACGTCTAAGTAAACATTTGTTCTGCTTATCGTTTCTCAGCAAAGACATGAATCACTCGCCCAGAAGAAACCACAGAGGCAGCTGTTGCCGATTAGGAGCTGACATTTGGGAATGGGCCTGCTAAGCAGGACTCCAGAGTGAAGTTTGCTTTTGGCTGGTCCTTCTCCAAGAAGAAGAGGAAGAAGAAGAGGAGGAGGAAAAAGAAGAAGAAGAAGAAGAAGAAGAAGAAGAAGAAGAAGAAGAAGAGGAGGAGGAGGAGGAGGAGGAGGAGGAGGAGGAGGAGGAGGAGGAGGAGGAGGAGGAGGAGGAGGAGGAGGAAGAGGAGGAAGAAAGATGAGGAAGAGGAGGAAGAGGTGGAAGAGGTGGAAGAGGAGGAAGAGGAAGAGGAGGAAGAAGAAGAGAAAAAGAGGAAGAAGTGGAAGAGGACAAAGAGGAGGAGGAGAAAGAAGAGGAAGAAGCAGAAGAGGAGGAGGAGGAAGAGGAGGAGCAGGAAGAAGGAGGATGAGGAGAGGAAGAAGAGAAGGAGGATAAGGAAGAAGAAGAAGGAGGAGGAGGAGGAAGGAAGAGAGGAAGAAGAAGGAGAAGAAGAAGGAAGAGGAGGAGGAGGAGGAGGAGGAGGAGGAGGAGGAGGAGGAGGAGGAGAAGGAGAAGAAGAAGAAGAAGAAGAAGAAGAAGAAGAAGAAGAAGAAGAAGAAGAAGAAGAAGAAGAAGAAGAAGAAGAAGAAGAAGAAGAAGAAGAAGAAGCAGTAGCCTAATAAAAAATGTCTGCCTTGGTATCTTCTGGAGGGATGCTGGACTATAAAAGGTTCCAGCTGGGTAAGATGATACACAAATGTAATCTTAGCACTAGGGAGGCAGGTCCAGTAAGACTGTAGGTTTGGGCTGCATAGGAGATCAAGGAAAGAAATAATGGGAAGATAGTGTAGGAAAGGGTAAAGAGAAAGGAGGGAACAGAAGGATGGGCTGGTTGCCTGCTCATCTTCCAGAAAGACATAGACATAAAAGGGAGGAGTCACAGGCTCAGGGTTAGGACCCTAGTGTAGATTTGTGTTAAGGTGATACATGATTTGAGAGTGGAGAGATAGGTGGCTAAAAAGGCTAGGCAACACCCTAGCACCCTAGGTCTATGGGATCTTATAAGAAGTGCCTTGCTCTGGCTCTGTATCTTGGGTGAGGTCTTAATTCCATGGTTGTAGGCATGTAGAACAAATAGATACCCAGAGCTCTCTTCCCGGTTTCACTTTTTCCCCCTGCCTTACGCAGAATTGGCTGCTCACTTGATAAAAACAGGCTTTGTATCTCTGCTGAGTCTTCTTGCTTTATTTAGCTGTGATTGCAGCTGAAGCCCTTGGTCTGGGCATGCTTACAGCAGAGATGTGTAGGGGCTTCTTTTCCCTGTCTGCTTGTGATATCTGTTTTTCAAACATCATTATTACGTCAGCAGACAGCTAGCAAGGATTGTACACCAACAAAAGAGGGATTAAGACAAGAAATGTCAAAAGCTCCAGGAATAAGGGGACCCAGTGGATGCCGGAGATAAAGATAGTCTCCAGGTAGGGGTAAGGACTGGTGTGTAGTCATTTAGGCTGCAGGGACAGCTGGAGCATCAGGAGCCTAGACAGATTGCCTCAAAGACAAGAAATTCTGATAGTGGATTAGTGTTTGACCCTGACTAAAAGCTTTCTAAAATGCTCTAGGTAGATCTGAAGAAACTTAACTGCATGTACAAAGAGAGAGAGAGAGAGAGGGGGGAGGGAGAAAGCAAACCCAAGCAAATAGAAATGAATTGATTTTTTTTTGTTTCAGGAAAAACAAAATGAGGATGGCATTAATTCAAATCATGCTGTTTGACTCAACAGTAAAGTCTGTGAACAACAAATATTAATGTAGCAGAAGCATCTTGAAAGAACTAGGAAGAGGAGACAGGAGTAAGAAAGCTGAAGTAACACCCTAGTAAAAAGCAGGGGCTGGAACTGGGAGCCAAGTCATTATTATTGTTTTTGATGTTTTGCACATTTTGGGATAGAACTTGAAGCCTTGTGCATGCTGAGCAAGCTGTCCTATCTCTGAGCCAGGGCCCCAGCCCCTCACTGGGGGATTCTAGGCAGGGGCTCTACCACTGAGCCACGCCCCCAGCCCCTCACTGGAGGATTCTAGGCAGGAGCTCTACCACTGAGCCACACCCCCAGCCCCTCACTGGAGGATTCTAGGCAGGAGCTCTACCACTGAGCCATGCCCCAGCCCCTCACTGGAGGATTCTAGGCAGGGGCCCCTCACTGAGTGATTTTCTGCAAATGCTTTATTTTGGAGCTGTATTCCCAGCTCCTTGGAAAACAAGACTTTATTAGGCCTACAGGATCATGTTACTTGTGGAGGCTCCAGCAATGCTTTTTCATATAGTGCAGCTAGGATATAGGTACTTTTGGAAAATGGAGGGGAATGTTCAACAACCGAAAAAGTAATGTTTTGACCTTGGCCTCATGCCTGAGACAATCAATGTACAAAGGACAAAAGATGAATTTGGCTCATGATTTCAGAGGTTCAGTCTGTGTCTACTTTGATATTTGGCCCCCATTGCCTTTGATGAAGCAGAACAGTGCAAAAATAAGTAGTAAGTGTGGAATAGTGTTCGGGGGTGCGAGTTGGCAAATGCTACAGAAACATCACTTCATGACAACAAGGAATCAAAGAAGCAATGTGAAATGGCCAGGCTTCCAATCTACCCTTCAAGGACATGGCCTCCTGCCATGACCTGTCACTATGACAAAACAAACACCAATCAACCGAACAAACAAACAAACAAAAACATCTATCAGGCAAACGGTGGCAGGAAAGGCTTAGTGTGACTTGTGTGTTTAGTCTGTCATAGAGGAAGGGGCATGGCAAGATGGTTTCATCCATAGCAATGAATGTGTGAGACAACAGTATACAGCTCCATCTCCTAAAGGATCCAGTGTAGTACTGCCATCTGAGGGGAAGCCTTCAACACAGGAGCCTTTGAGGGGTGACATTCCGAATCAAGAGCATCAATGAATGACAGAAGTGTTTACTTTTCTTAACAAGTGAGAAGTCACGCCAAACACCTCTGAGTTCCCGTTACTTCCTCAAGGTCAAAAGCATCCAATGTGTTCTTCATGCAAAGGGCTCTGTGTGCACAGTAGTCAACTGTAAGGGACCAGTTCTGCATCACCGTAGAGTCTGCTGGGAACAGGCAGCTCTGAGCTCAGCTTGCCAGTCGCCCAGATGGGTGCTGTGACTAGAAGTCTACAGCTGTGGTTCAGCTGATGTCTGGGAATACTAGTCAGCACTTCCATAGCCCAGAAGTAAGACCAAGTTTCTAACCGTGTGGGCCTTTGGGGAAAGCTGGACAGTTTTGTTGTTCTAACCTAGCATCGAAGACCTAGATAATTGACTTTTTAAAGCAGAAACAAAAGTGGAGGCCAAGCCCAGTGAAAGAGGTCTAGAGGAGAAGGAACAGGCCAACATATCCCCCACACACCTTGGATTTGGGCCCCATCTCACAAGAACTTCAGAGTATGCTAAGAGCTAGACAGCTTGGTTAAGAAATGTCTTCCCCACTTTACCCTGTGACAGCCAGAACTATTTTTTTCCCTCTTATTCTTGGAGAATAGGCCCAGAGTGCTTTCATCCACCTTGTGATCCTTTACCTGGGAAAGGTTTAGACAGGAGGCTCACATTTCCAGTTGCTGGTGGCCTGGAAACTTTAGGCATCGAGAAACTATAACCTCTAAAACCCAGCTGCTTGCTGGCTGTCACCATCTTAGTTACTTTTTAGTTCTGCAATAAAACGCCATGGCCATTGGCCTTACAGTAGCTGAGGGAGAAGAGGCTATCATGGTGGGTAGGCATGGCAGTAAAAGGCAGACATAAATAGTGGGAACAGAGAGCTGACCACACTCATCTTCGAACACAGCATAAAATGGAAATAGGGAACAAGAAGCATAGGGATTTTTACTCTCAAATTCCACCCCTGGTGATGTACTTCCTACAAGACCACACCCTCTAAACCTCCCCAAACATTAACTCCACTAACTAAAGACCAAGAATCCAAATGCCTGAGACTACAGGGCACATCTCATTTCAAATCACCAGCAGCCTCCTCTTGTTCCAGACTCATGCACCTGAACCTCATGCTCTCAATGTGATGATAAACTCCAGAGTACAGATTGTCTTAGGGTGAGCTCTAACTAACAGATCCCCTTGCATAAGCAAGCAATATAGTTATTTATTTCTTATTCACATGTCAGCCATCAGTGAGTGCAGTTGCCTGCGTGACCATTCAGGGTTGAGGTTCTTCTATTCTGTGGCTCCCACTGTACCCTGTTTTCAGTTGACCAGGCCAGTGCAAGAAAGAGCATAGAGGATGAGTTTCTATAGAGTTAGAACGTACAACGTTTGCTCTCGACTATCTAACAAAACTTCAGTGAGTATCGAAGACGGATTTCAAGGGAGAATCAGAGGTGGCACCTACCTATGCTCCCGTTCAGGTTTCATTTCTGTTGCTGTGATGAATGGAACCTGGCACAACACAACTTAGAGGGGGAAGAAGTGTATTTCATCTTGGAATTCCCAGTCGTAGTCTGTCGCGGTGGGGAGGTTGAGGTAGGAACTTTCGCACAGCTAGTCACATCACAATCAAAGGCAAGAGCAGACAGAATGAATGCATGCATCGTTACTTCTTTGCCTGCTTGTGCTCAGCTCTATCTCTCCCCTCTTTCAGTTCAGGATCTGCTGCCTAGGGAATGGTGCCGCCCACACTGGCCTGGGTCTTCCTACATCAATTAACTTAAGTAAGACACGTTATCATTCAGACATGCCCACAGGCCAACCCAAGGTAGGTAATCCTCATTGTGACTCTACCCAGGTTATTTTAAGTTGTGTCAAGTTCCCAGTTAAAGCTCACTATCCTCACTAGTCCCCAGGAAGAATCATGTCTATTTCCTGACCAGCCACTTCTCCCCTGAACTCAGAGCACGAAAGAGCCTTCAGAGAATGTTCCTTGAGAACCTAGCACAGGCTGTGAAGCACTGACCAACCTCATTCAGATCGAAAACCTCAGGAGATACCAGGGTTCAGGGCTAAGCTCCACCTGAAATCCATCACACCTGTACCCTTGCAACCACTCAGATGAGGCAGAGCCTGCAGATACTGTGGTTGCCTCGGGAGACAGATTGAAAGTTGGTCTTCAGAGCCACACAAACCTCATCCTGGCCTCCGGCCACAGAGGTCACATCTGTG
The DNA here is from genome assembly GCF_963924665.1 of Micromys minutus. Lineage (NCBI taxonomy): Eukaryota > Metazoa > Chordata > Mammalia > Rodentia > Muridae > Micromys > Micromys minutus. The sequence continues at coordinate 10,501,335 of NC_137967.1, read as the reverse complement.
CTGAAATCCATCCCACAGTGCCAGACAGCTGGACATCAATCGCCTAACTGAGATGTAGCTGCATTGGGAAACTCTGAACTTTTGCTCATCCATCTCAGGGAAGTCTCAAAGTCCTGGGCTGAGTCATGGAGAAATGGGCCATGCTCTTGAGAGAAAGCAACATAGAGACAAAAGCCAGACTAGAGAAGCTGGAAGAACAGAGGTTCAGTGCTACAAATACACTGTTGTAGTCAGTGGGGGACATTACAACCCATGATTATGTTTATCCTCTCTTTGTCTCTCCTAAAGATCCCCCTCTCTACAATCTCCTTTCTCTGCTGGTGCTTCTTTACCCCACCCCAATAGCCCCTTCCCTTTATAATGGGTCTATGCTAGACATCTTGCTGGGTACCTGGGGCACTGGTACGTATCTCTGTGCAGTGGAAATGGCACTGGGGTGGAGCCCAGAGATAATTTTAGACTCTCATCTTCAAAAAATCATATCATACACCACCACCACTGGCACTGCCCATTATGGCCTACACACTGCCACATCTGTGTGCCCTGGATAAGTGGGGCAGGGTCCTCATTTGTCTCCTTGATTTTACCTTTGTCTCCTAAACTAATCCTTTGTGATGAGTGTGGTAGCCCAAATCTGTAATCCTAGAACTTTGGAGGCAGAGTCAGGAAGATGAGGAGTCCAAAGGTCATCCAAAAGCCAAAACCAACCAACCAACCAACCAAACAAACAAACAAACAAACAGGAGCTCAGTGGTAGAGTGCTTGCCTGGAATCTAATGTGCCTGTGAGGGGGTTGGGGTCTAACTTACTGATAAAGCACTTGCCTATAATTTATCAGTGAAGGGCCCGGTGCATTTGTGCTCGAGGTTCTGGGTTCCAATCTCAGCACTGGAAGGAAGAAAAGAAAGAAGGGAGAGACAGAGACAGAGAGATAGAGACACACAGAGAGAAAGAGACATGAGGAGAGAGAAGGAAGTAGAGATTTAGACCTGTGCTCTCCAGACCTCCAGAGATCCAGAACTTAGAGTCTGCGGGGAGGAATCTTAGAAAAGCTGGAGAAATTGGGGATGGAAGATTGGTTAATCCAACCCCCAGTTCTGTCTATTCTTTGTGTGAGGGTCACCTCTGCTTCTCATGGGATCATTTCTCTATTGCCTTATTTTGCCGTTTTCCCTCCAAGCAGCTAATTCTAGCCATAATCACACTTAAAATTTTTTTGTTATTTAAGTTGAAGTCCTTAAATGATGGTGTCCTTCCTATGCACTCTTGTCCCTAGTGTTGAGTGCATGTGGTTTTTCTTGCAGTCTTTCAACTTTCAGTGGGGTCCTCAGTGTGTCCCAAACCTCGGTACCTTGTGCAGATAAAAGAATAAAATGAAGCCAAATGTGATACACCCCTGTGTACCAGAACTGGAGAGGCTGAGGCAGAATGATCTCACTTTAGGGTCCATCCGGGGCTATAAAAAAATGAACAGGAGAGGAAGGAGAGGCAGGAGGAGGGGAGAGGGGAGTTGAGGTGTTGGGGAGGGGAGGGGGGAGAAAAATATAGTGAAAAGAAAGAAAAGAGGTGTTGGGGAGATGACAAATCTCCAGCCCCCCACATAAAAGCCAGGCAGGCAGAGAGGCTGCCTGAATCCCAGCACCTAAAAAGCAGAAAGAAATGAGGGTCACAGGCAAGCTGGCTACCTTCATAAACCAGAATCAACCAGTCTGGGTAGAGCAAGATCAATAATCAAAGTGGAGACTGACCCGAGGAAGACTCCAGACTTCAGGCCTCCACAGCACAGACACACGTGTGGACGCATACACGTGTGTGCCCACATCCATGTGAACACAAAAGAAAGCATGCATACTACACGAGTCAGAGTTTCCTTGTTGGGGTATGAACTCGGCAAGATGCTTCATTGTCTCCCCAGTTCGTGTTTCAGAACCATTTGCAGCTTGCTCACTAGAAACAATAGCCCCAGAATCACCCACTCAGCCCCTGTTGGGAGACCTGGGAGTCTATTGAAAATAAATTAGTAATGCCTCATTCTCAATGAGAAAAGTCTCAGGGAGATTTATAATTTTATTTTTTTCTAAGTGCACAGAATAACATAAATCAAAAGGAGCAATACCCTACCTTATGTTTTGACTACTCTGACCCTCTTCAACCTCTGCCAATTTTTATCTCATTTTTGTTTAACTTTATACATCAGAGTTTAATTTGAGAGCTGGTCCAGAAGACAGTGATGTATAGGTTATATCAAGTGTGGCCGAAATTACCCTGTCCCCAGGGACTTCAGAATGAAGGGAGGGTCCCGGTCCTGTGGCAGGGGTGGAAGAGGAATGGTAGAACTTGCCCCTTGAACCCTTCCTCCCTCCACCCAGACATCTTTCCCGCTGCCTCTCATTTATTGATTTGGCCCCATTTGAAGAGCTCACAAGATTGTGTCCATTCGGAGCTCCTGCCTCCTGCCCAGCCGCAGGCTCTCAGCATCAGCTGCTGTGGACAATGTCATTTTCCAAACCTGAAAAGGAGTTCTATTAGCATTGATTTTTCCTCTTTAAATTGTTATCTTCTCAGGCAAGTGTGCCCAGTTGGCAGCGTCGTCTGTCTAGCCCAAGAGGGTGGCTGCACTGGCTTGTCTGAAATGTCCGGAGAGATGTCTGACATCCACCTTACTGGGTTCCTCGGAAGCACAGGTCCATGTTTATACTAGAGCGGCTGGGACAGGATGATAGTCAAGAGTTGGAGGACAACTTGTTTGGGGTTATAAGTACCTTCTACCATGCCCAGAATATTTTGCTGCCTCTTTTTTGTTGTTGTTGTTAATAAACTTTACCCTTTTTTGTAGGGCTCAGCCTTTTAAAATGTGCTTTCTCCTCTAGCACTCATCGGAGTGTGAGCTCACACACTGTGTGATTTGATTCATATCTGTCTCCCCCACGGGATCCTAAAGACACAGTCCAGTTCTGCAATTCAATGTGTGTGTGGGGGGGGGGGTGGATTTTCTGTGTGTTTATTTGCATCTGAGGATGGGAATAGGGTTGACTACATAGGAAGAGCTCAGTAACTATCTGTGGTTGGGGTGTGTGTGTGTGTGTGTGTGTGTGTGTGTATGTGTGTGTGTGTGTTTGTGTGTAGGTTCAAGGGCCACTTTTGGGGGTCGGTTTTATTGTGGGTTCTGGAGAGTGAACTTGGGTTGTCAGATTTGGTGGCAAGCTCTTTTACCCAGCCTCACCTGAGACTCAGCAGCTAGGAGCGATGGTGAGTCTGCAGCTAACAGGGTTGGAGGGGAGGCATGTAGGTAGGAACAGGACAGCAGGTAGGGTATCCAGGCTACACTTGGCCATCTGAGAAACAGGATCAGGAAAGCACTGAAGAACAGAAAGACTTGAGAGCTGTGTGATGCCAACAGTGGTCAGAACCTCCGGCAGATACTTCCTCTGGTCCTGCGCTGTTCCACGTGGCATCTGCTAGCCACATGCCTGGCTATTGGGGAGCCCAAATTGTGGAAGCTCTGAGCTGACATGAATCCCATGGAATACACGGCAGCTTTCAAGTGCGTTCTTGAAAGAAATAGAAAAAAAAATTGTCTCCTTAATAAATTTTTATGTTGAAAAAAAAAAAAAAAAACCTCCTCATGTAAATATTCACCAATGAATATGGATAATTAGGGCTGAACTTGTATTCTTTTGTGGCTGGAGCTTTGTTGAACATTTTGCCACCTAGCAACTGTATTGGAGATGTCATCCTAAAGAAGCCATCTAAAATGTGTTTTTTAAAAAATAAGAATATCTTTATACTCGTTATAATATTCTACAGTATAACTGGAAGGAAACATAAACAAACAGAAAATAATCCTAGTACTTAAACGGTGGGATGATAATAAGAAGAGAGGTGTCAGGGGTGGAAAAAATACTCAGTGGTGCCTTCAGCTCCAGATAATCCACTGCCCTCTTCTGGCTCCCACAGGCACTGACTGCGCATGCGTAAACCGGCGCACAGATGCACCCACATACACAAAGCTAACGCGAGAATTCAAATCTCCTCTCCAAGAGCTGTGTCAATGATGTAACCGGATGCCATAGACCCATCGGAAGTATACCAAAGATCAGGACATGACGAAATATGATAAGAGACTCAAATAAAATCCTATCTCTCCACTGAGTTCTCTACTCAGTGTGGCCATAACTACAGAGGGAGACGAAGGCGTGGCAGTCAGGCCGAAGTGCCAACATTTGACTGGGGTGGAGTGGGGGGGGGGTGGGAGGATGCTTTCTTTTCCTTTTGATTGAATCTCCTCTAAGAAGCAGTTGAGAAGAGCATTCTAGGCACATCAAATTACAGTGGCTGGCCTGGGATCCACCTAAGGGCTGAAAATGCCACAGGCAGTGAGTTTGTTCACTCATGTGATCCTTTTTGAGACACACACAGACACACAGACACACACACACACACACACACACACACACACACATCAAACCCCAAGCTTTCAGGAGTATCCTTCACACCTTGGGCTCTGCAGACCTTTAGCCAAGGGTCAGCTTCTCCAGCCTACCTATGATTCCTGAAAGGTCTTGGGCATAAGTCAGGATTCCTCTTTCTGTCTGCCTGTCTGTCTCTGTCTCTCTCTTCCCCTCCATCCCTCCCTCTCCAGGTTTAGTCCCCCCCCCCCTTCTCGCTATGGCTAGTTGAGCTGGTACATCATTAGCATCCAAGCTCCTCCAATGTGCTCCTCTTCTGCTAAGCCCTGGAGGCTTGACCTAAACAACAGCTTCAACAACAGCCTTCACCCCCAGTGTCTGCTGGGGTGTTGGAATGCAGGAGCTCAGGCAGCAGAGGGGGGAGAAAGAGAAAGGACAGCTGTGAAGGCTACTGCTATGTCTTGGGTTGTGACTTTTTGGAAGAACAAGCCTTCTAGAGGAGATTCCCAGCTTACTGTTCAGAATTCCAGGGCTCGGTTTTGACAGGACCCCTGACCCCAACAGACTTTGAAATAGCACCACTTCTCCCTTATTCTCCCCTGCTTTCCTTTGCAAATCATCTCCTTTAGAAATCTTTGGAGTGGTCATTTGAATCTGTTTTCTCCTTTCCCACTAAAATCCGGCCTGGCAGAGAACTTAATTTAAAATACAATGTCAGGTGTGGCCGCAGAAGCTATCCCTGTATCCGGAGGAATTGACTTTCAAGGCCAGCAAGGAGAGTGGGCCCTCCCACCGCCCCTCCCTCCAGTGTCCGCCTTCCAGAAAGTTCCCCACTTTCAAGGAAGAAGCACAAACACACATTATAGGGAGGCTATGCGCTTAGCCTCTCCCCCCAACCCCCACCCCAGACTGGCCCGGTCTATGTCTACACCAGAGAGTAGGTAGTGGGGCAGCAAACACCAGCATTCAAATCCAGTTAGAGCAGGAAGAAGGAAGGGGGTGGGGATAAAGGAAAAATCCGTTTTAAGGGGGCGGGGCAGGGGTGGGGAGGTGAACTGTGAAAGAGATCCAAGGAAATGAAAGTAGAAGAGGGGGCCTCCTGGGGGAAGAGAAAGGGATCCCGCCACCTAGAGACCAAGGGAGAGAGCAGAGGGTAGCGGAGGAGGGGCCGAGTACAAAACTTTTTGTATGGAAATGCCACAAGGAAACCCATTATGTTCTATGCCAAGTTTAAAAGGGGGAGGGGGCTGGAGAAATGGCTTTGTGGTTGAGTGCTTGCTACTATGGCGGAGGCCACCAGTTCGCTGCCAGTGCCCACATCAGGTGACTCACCTTCACTCAAAGCTCCAGCTCCAGGGGATAGACACAATCAGAAGTATCCAACCATCCACCTCCACAGATGCTTCAACTGAGAGTGGGGTAGGTGGGTGGCAGGGGCTACAGGAAAAACCTCCTTACCTAACATCGCCCCCCACCCCCAGCCACAGTCAGTCCTTGTGATGTTCCTGAATAGAAAAGCGGGTCCTAGCGGAGCAAAACGGCCACACCGTAGGAGACCAAGAACACTTTGAGACATCGCTTGCTTATTTAAATACTGCACTTATGAGATACACCAGAATGCGAAATCACCAGCGTTTGCTGCACTAATCAAAAAAAAAAAAAAAAAAAAAAAAAAAACGGGAAATATGTATGATAGAGCCAATCAGGAAGGATGGCATTTGCAAGAAAAGTCCGCATCCTTAAGACACCCCTATTTCCACTTCACCACCCTCACCATGATAGCCTCTTTAAAAGTTCTTTGCTAACAGTCGCCAACACACACACACACACACACAGGCACGCACCCCAAACACCCTCTTTGTTTCTTTTCTTTAGAGAAGTCTTTCTCTTTAACTCCCTTCGGGGAAACTTCTTATAAATGAGGATTTGCATCTCCAGGGATTCCTCTGGTTAGGAAAGTGTTTTATTAAAAAATATATATATATATGTTTGCCACAGAACGTGGAGAGATATAATTAGCTGGTCCCTTCTGTTTTATTTTAAAAAGCTGTACGGCCAAGTTCTAATTAAACATATTCTCAGGACCTTTGAAGTGAGAAGGTGCCTTCAGAATCTCAAAAGGGGCGCTAAGAATCGGAAGCAACAGCTTGGGGGCGGGGGGAGGGGGATGAGCCAGAAAGCCGGGCTCCAGCCAGGTCACCAGGCACGTGGCACTGTGGTCCTCTCCTTTCCCGCTCCTCCCTACTGTGAACTCAGACGTACACATTTGCTCTGCCCCTGCTGGGATGCGAACCGCCGCCCCGGCTTCTCAGGGGTCACACAGGAAATGAACCGATTTTGTTTAATCTGAGGCTGCCCGGAGTCCCTGGCGGAGGTGCTGGAGAGAAGAGGCAGTCCATAACAGCATAATATCTTTCCGGCATGGATAGCTGAGATCCCTGCGGGCTAGGGCATTCTGGTGTGGATGCGGTCCCCGTCCTAGTTCTTGCCATAGTGGCCTAAGAACGTTTCAACTGAGTTTCCGAACTCAAGGATAAAACCGTGTTCTCTGCCACAAAGCTTGGCTGACTCAACCGAGAGAGACAGTGTGCATTTGTAAAACGGGTAGAGTTTGTTTGTCTCTCTCCTGGGGGAAGCAAACGACCCAGGAAGTATTCTGTCCCCATTCTAGATAAACTGGATCCCACAGGAGTTAAGAATTCAGATATAAATCCATCTGATCCAATGTATGCTGTCTGTCTGTTCTCGGAAGTGTGGCCTTCCACCAAAGTATAGTCACCTTACTAGGGAGTCACATTCTTAAAGGAACTGGACACAGCCGCAGTCAGGTGTCACGTTTTCTCAGCTGGGGATGGGGTTTTGTTCCCACCTCCCCCCACTCCATGCCGGGATTTTGTCTGCTTTAAGCATGTTGTGGAATTCACTATATTCACCTGCTGCCTCCAGCTCTTACCATCCTGCTCCTCTTCCCTCAGGGATCTCTGAGCCTTGGGTGGAGGCGGCCGAATAATATAAGATGTGTGGGGGGGACTAATATGGTCAAAATACATTGTACAAACTCTTCAATGAATTAAAGTAAGTGCTGTGTGTGTGTGTGTGTGTGTGTGAGAGAGAGAGAGAGAGAGAGAGAGAGAGAGAGAGAGAGAGATCCAAACTTTAACTTACATACATATTTATTCAATACACGCAGAGTTCGGATATATTTCTTCCCAAATCTCCCACCCTGACATACTGCATGCCACCCTCTCTCTACCATTCGTCTTCATGCCCATTAGAGTCTTTTTAGAAGCATGTAGGTGGCTGACAGAGATGCGAATGGTGTAAGAAAGCCCTTGGGACCCACAGAGATGGCTCATCTCCAAAGTTAGGAGCTTATTCTATTCTTCCAAAAGACCTGGGTTTGGTTACTGTTCCCAGGTAGTGAGGCTCACACCCATCTATAACTCCAGTTCTAGAAGACTGAAGCCTTCCTCTGGCCTCTGAAGACACCTATATATATATATAGTGGCATACACACACACACACACACACACACACACACACACACACACATGCACTCTCTCTCTCTCCTCTTCTTTTCCTTCCTGCCCCCTCCATATGAAAAATAAAAATGCCATTGGGAAGGTTGAGGTCATAACTTCCTGGTAGAGCCCTTGACTTACATGCTTGGTTTCAACATCAACACTATAAAGCAAGAAAGGAAAATGGCCTGCCCTGGCTGCTGATGTAGCTCAGCAGTCCTGCACACATGCAGGACATGAAAAGACCCTGGATTCCAGCACAACATGGACTATTCGGTAGTTCCACAGTCTCCTTCCCTTCTTTGAAAAAACTATTTTAATTAGTTCATGTTATGCATACGAGTGTTTTGTCTGAATGTATGTGTGTATGTGTACCATGTATGTGCCTGGTACCCATGGAAGTCAGAAGAGGACACTGAATTCTAATACTAGTGAACTGCCCTGCGGTGCTGGGAGCCAAACACAAGTCCTCCGAAAGAACAGTAAGGGCCCTTAACAATTCTTTACCTTTTTCCCGTCTTCCGTCCTTCCTTTCATTTTTCTCTTCTTTTCTGTATTCTTTGTTTTGTTTTGTGGTTTTGGACTGCTTCACTCTGAAGCCTTGGCTGGTCTCAAACTCACAGAGATCTACCCACTTCTGCCTTCTTAATGATGGGATAAAAGGTGTGTGGTGCTTTATCACAGCCTTATTTGGTGATTCCTTATAAAGCTAAGTGTGTTCTTACCATACAGACCCACCGAACACATCAGAAAGGAAAGGCGATGTTCTCTCACACTGAACCTGTACCTGATTGTTTTTAACAACTCGATTCACAAGGAATCCTGTTTGGCTGATGAGTGTGTCAGCTAGCTTTGGTGTTATCCACACAAAGGAGCACATCTTAGAAACGATAGGAAATAGCTTATGGATTCAGCATGGACCGGTCTCAAAAGCCTTGTATTAACGTAGAAAGCAGACTACCAAAGCGACACCATATGTAACTTCATTTATTCATGCTATGTTTCAGAGCAGGTTTTGTAAGAAAATGACTAATATTTCCTCTCAGTAATTCCTGTGAATGGGGCTCTTGCTGAGAGACTTATGAGGTAAGGACTGGTGGTGGATAACTTGCCTATAAAAGGGGGATCCAAAGACATTTTGGTCTCGTGGGACATCTGAGATGTGGTTTTGCTGTACAGCTCAGACTTGTCTTGAATTTTCAGTCCTCCTGCCTCAGCCTCCTGAAGTAGTAGGATTATAGGCATGCCCTGTGTCTTAGAATCTCATTGCTGTGAAGAGACACCATGACCAAGGCAACTCTTACAAAGAAGAGCATTTAATCAGGACTGGCTTACAGTTTCAGAGGTTCAGTCCATTATCATCACGGTGAGCTGCATGGCAGCGTGCAGGCAGACATGGCGCTGGAGAAGGAGCCGAGAGCTCTACATCTTGATCCACAGGCAGCAGGAGACTGTGTACCACACTGGGTAGAGCTTGAGCATAGGAGACCTCAAAGTCTGCCTCCAGTAACACACTTCCTCCAAGAAGCCCACACCTCTGATAACAAGACCACACCTTCTAATAGTGCCATTCCCTATGGGCCAAGTATTCAAACACTTGAGTCTATGGGGCCACACCTACTGAGACCACCACACCCTCCCAGGCCTGGTCTGTTCTAATTTTTAATTGAAACAGTAAAAAGACTTTATGGATCTATCAGAACCAAGAAGACTATATGTCAAACGTGAGTTTTACTTTATGCAAGTTACAAAGATTAGGTTTTTTTAAAATCAATGGATAGTGGTGGGTATGGGAGCTGTCTGAAGTTGACTCCCCCCTATTCAGTGTTCGTTCTGGTTTTCTTGGGGTGTTTGGTAAGCCTGTGTCTTCTCCAGTGACAGCTACTGATGCTCCTTAGCACTGATCCTTGCAAACTGAAAGGAGAATTTAGATTATTTGAGATGCTAATGTTTCATTATTTTGTGCAGTTTTGTCTCCAGCTTGCGCTGGCTTCAAGTTTGTAATCCTCCTGCCCCAGCCTCTTGAATACTGGATTACTAGCTGGGTATGGAAAAGGTTTGCTTTCTTATTCACACCATTGCTAGTTCATCCTCCTCCCATTTGTTGGATATGGGCACAGATACATGGTGTCATATTTTATGTCTGATGTCCCCTTGTGCTTCTGAGATGAAGCACCCATGCAGTGAAGTCATGTTGGAGACACCGGGTAAGAGAGAGAGAAAGACAGTACGAAACTGGATTCCTGTTGATGAACATGACCCAGGACCTAGGATATCCTTATACCTCAGAGATCTGGAGTATATGTAAGCCTGGGAATCCTTGGGTTGTAATCAGGGAATCTACTGACGTGTCTCTGAAGTGGTCCACACTCTGACAACTCTAGACAACTGAAGAACAGAAGAGTTTCCAGAAAGGTTGGTCTTGGAGTTTCACCGTTAGCTTAAGAGTAATTGGTTCTGGATAACTACCATGAGAGGGAGCTGGCTTTCTTTAAGGGTGTGTGCCTTGGTAGGTCCACAATTCCAGTGGACGACTGAACGGCTAAAAGAATACAGACAGCACGGGGGGAGGGGAGCTGGCTGGGACGGGAAAGAAGTGAAAATGCAAAGTTAAGTGGGTATGAAATGGGAGTGGATCTGGGAGGAGATGGAGGAGAGCGATCGCTATGAAAGCCTCAAGTTAATAATAATAATAGTAATAAATTATATATGCATGTGGAACACTAGCTGAGCAGAGGCTAGGGAGAAAGGCAGCAAGCAGGGAAGCTTTTCTGTATGGTTCTTTCTTGTGCTGTATAGTCAGTCCCTGTTCTTCTTTCTCTTGACGTTGAACATTTGTTTTCAGGAAGGATGAGATAATAAGCCCCGCCCCCTCTGCCACATTGCCCACCCCCCCCCCAAAAAAAAGGAAGAAAAAGAAAAGAAAAAAAAAAAGAGATGTTTATGAACTCATAAGAAGCATCTATCCATCAGGAGTCAAGAAGAGGATGGATACAGGCTCCGGAATCCAGAGGATCGAAAATAGAAACAGGTGGTGTGAAACGCATTCCAGAGCATGGAGAAAAATGTATACATCGAGAAATGGCAGCGATAGCTACCAGCCTTGGAAGTACTGAGAAGGAGAAGAACCACAGCTAGACATGTTTTCTTGCTGACAAGGATGAAGAGTGAGGGACACAGCGGACCTGCGTGTGGGAGTGGAAACTGATGCAGCCATTTTGGCAAACTAGGTCCGACGCATGCTCACTCTGCAACCCGGAAGTCCCACGGCTGCGACAACACATCAGGAACTGTGCTTTCTCAGGCTGCATACAGACACACCTCTTTTTTAGAGGCAGGAGCTGTGTAGTATGCAACCCAGGCCACGGAAAATCGTCCTACTATAGAATTCTGGGATTACAAACATGGCATGTCTAATTATTGTTTTAGGTTGGTTTGTTTTGTTTTGTTTAATTTTTAAACCCTAGCCACCGCCCCCTACCCGACTTGGAAGAGAAAAAAGAATAGAAATAAATACAAATTGCCTACTGAACTTTAATGTATCCATAGTATAAAAATTCGAAAACAAACCAGCTATATATACAGTTGAGTCTCATAAACACTACAGTGTAAAAGACAAAATACAAAGTGGCCAGCTCATTCCATTCACACCTAAGTGTGGACAGTAACAAGGAGAGTGGTGATGGCAAAGCTCTCCAGGAAGCCAGGACTGGAATTAGGAGGCATTGGGGATATTCAGTGCTGGCTTCAGCAAGTACTCACTGCTATTCAAAAACGTCTTCCCCACAGTGCTGAGGCAGGGTCTCCCTATGGAGGTCAAGCTGTCTTCAATTTAGAAATCCTCCTGTCTCACCTGTTTGAGTATTGTGATCACTAGCTGAGAACTGAAAGGTTTTTTATTATTTATTTGGCTTAATCATATTTACATACGATCTAAATAATCCCACCTTGCCTTTATCTCATACCATATATGTGTATGTACATGTGTATATATGTATGTGTTATGTGTATAAACATACATAGTCACTAAGCATGCCAGGCTCTCTTTGGACCCATAATCCTCCTGCCTCAGCTTCTCCAGTGCTGGGAGAATGTTTTTAAAAATTTGCTTTGCTCCTCTGCATTTGTGAAGTGTCTTACTCGATAACAGAAAGCCAGCAATAAGCCAGAGGAAACAGGGAAACACCTAGCAGTAAGAGAGATATGCAAGAAAGGATTCTAGGGAATGAGTCCTAAGACAACACCTTCCAGGAGAGACCACTACAGTTCTCCAAGCCTGGTTTCTGCTGTTCTTTGCTGTTCGTGCATCTAGAGACCTTTTAAAGGTATATGCTTTTAAGCAAAGTATCAATTCTGTCTCCTGCACTTAATGAGTGTTAATCTTACAGAGTGCTCTTCACGATTTAGTACATAGCTTGGAGCAGATTTCTTCTCATACAAGTCTACAAAGGCTTAAGGTGAGTGCCAAAATCCAAGAGCTTCCCTTTGCCTAGAAGAGTCCTCATCTAAAACCTCAGAGAGAAGAGAGTCAGGGAACCACCCCCATTGCCTCGTGGACAATAAACACAGTCTGCAGAGGCTGAACACCAGCTTCATGTAGTCCCCATGTAGGAAAATTCTTTCATGCTCTCTCATCTGAACCAACTGGCTTACTTTTTTATTTTAAATATAAGTCAAATATGTCCATTTGCAAGAATGCATTGGCTCAGACGTGTAAAGGTGAGGTGGCCGTCGGAAGCTGAGAAGCTGAGACTATAAACCAGGGAGAAGCAAACATGTCTGAAATGTCAGCACTCAGAGATGCTGCTCTTGGGGCCAGAGACCATCTCCAGGTCTACAGGGTGTGTCTGACCTGAAACAGATCGCAGCTAGGGACAGCAACGAATGTGCCCCGCCACAGCCGTAAACTTACCTAAAACATTATGAGGTTTGTTTGGCAATCTGTTTTCCTTTGCTCCAGCTTGAACTTTGTAGATAACAATGTGGGACAGAATATCAAAAGGTTGGATGCACCTGGCAGGCTCTAGGCCACTTCCACCTACACAGTGAGACCCTGTTTGGACATGTCTGAATCTTTTATAAAAGTCAGGAACACGTATAACAAATGATGAGCATCAAATGTTTAAGGAAATTCATCACTCAAGTATGTAAATCTTGTACGTATTTTCCTATAAGGAAGTTACGTAATAAAGCTGACAAAAGTCTGTGTATCCGTGTAAACCCAGGTCCCTCTATACAAATTATATGAACATAAATGTATGCAAATGCAAAATGTGCAGTACACGAGAGTGCAAATGTACGTAAACATACATGTACAAAAGATAACCATATAAATACAAACATGAACGTATGCCTGCATACATAGACAGATATCAGGGCAAACCTTTGTCCGTCCATATAATGTGTGTATGCAGTTCGGATCCCATTATAGAATCAGGGGCTGGGTGGGGAACTGTTGAGGTGACTCAGTGGGTTAGGGTGCTTGCTGCCAAGCTTGATGACCTGAGTTCAATCCTAGGGACCCACACAATAGAGGGAGATAAGTAACTCCTACAAGTTGCCCTGTGACTTCAATACGCATACTATGGTATGTAAGCAAACACACACAGATACACACACACACACACACAAAGTAAACAAACAACAATTTTTTAAATTTCATGTATATGGATGTTTTTGCCTACATGTATGTTTGTGCACCATTAAAACACCTGCTACCCAAGAAGGCCAGACAGGTCACTGAACTCCCTCAAACTGGAATTGCAGATGATTGTGAGCCACTGTGAAATAAACCCAGGTTCTTTGGAAGAGTAGCCAGTGTTGGCCCATCTCTCCAGACTTGTGTGTATGTGTGTGTGTAAGAGAGAGAGAGAGAGAGAGAGAGAGAGAGAGAGAGAGAGAGAGAGAGAAAGGGAGAATGAATCAGGGGCAGGGATGTCATTGCCTAGAATTTACCTGCTACTCAGCTGTAGAGCACCTGCCTAGCCTACAAGGCCCTCTTCTCATCCTCAGCAACCACCACCCACCCCACCCCCCAAAAAAAAGAAAAGAAAGGAAAGGAAAGAAAAAGAAAAGTGTTGAGAATTTGGGTGGGAATTCACCTATAGCTGAATAATTAAGGAACAGCTGCATCCTCAGAACAAAGTGACCTTTTCATCAAGTTACAAAACATTAAAGGTTAAAGAATGTTTGAAAGGAAGCTAATACTTTTAAAAACACTGGGAAAACTGCCATCTGCTCAAAGGCCTGACCAAAAAATGTGAGTAAAAGTGCCAGGTGGTCTTTGGGAACCTGGGCAGGTTTAGCCTCATCTCAGAACCAGGAATGAAGCTGCCTCCTCATCCAGAGCCCAGGAGCAGGGTTTGAAATCCACTCTGGCTGCACCTGAGCTCAGGAGAGGAAACCCTGAGCAGGCTGGCTCCTAATTGCCATCTTGAAGCCATACTCCTCTCTCCAAAGGAGAACAGATCAATGAGAGCGTCAGATTCCCCCCACCCTTCCCCCCCACTTCTATCTTCCATCTGACCTGGATGGTGCAAATCCCATCCGCTGCTAACAGAGAAAACAGAAATATCATCGTGGCAAAGCGTTTCCTCTAAAGGTCTGGGGGAACCTCCTTATCAGCCCCTGCAAAACAGCCTCCTTTTTCTTCCCTTGCACGCCCCCCCATCCTTATCCCCACCCCCACATCCCCCCCAAACCCCCCCAAACCCTGCCACTCTACATTTGCTCACTCTGGCTTTCATCCTCTGTCTGTCTGTCTGGGAGATCTGACCCAGGGACTCTCATTCTCATGCTGGCTTTAGGTGGCCGACCAGTGTGCACCAGGCTCTTGGAGGAGGTAAGAGCATGCCTGCACCCTAGGGCAGCCCCTGGGATGCAGCCTCTAGATGCCTCTTGCATCCTACATTGATCTCAAAAGCTCCAAGCTCCGAAGCTCCGGGGTATCTCCCACTTTGATCAGGAATTTTTCTCCTTAGGTCCCAGATGCTTCGGATAGAGAGAGAGAGAACTGTGACTGGGTGAGTTGTGGACCAAGTATTCCGACTTCCATTACTAATACCAAAGCTGTCACTTGCTTGCCAAGAACAGGTGCGCGTGTGTAGACTTGAGGCCTTGTGTGTGCGTGATGCCTTCTGAGAGGAACTGAGTGGCCGGCTCACTGTAAACGGTTCAGGGGAGGTGAGGCTCTGGATTGGGTTGCAGAGCCACCTTCCTGGGCCTACCTGTCCACCTAGCTGCTTGCATTCATGGAAGGGACTGTGTGACAAACTTCAGTGCTGGAGGTGATCATGACATCACGACCCACTGACTGAGTGCCCAAGAATGACTGAGGAAGGCCTTCCCGAGACACTGTCAACATGGACCCCAGCCTTCCAAGTACTGTCATTGTCTCTTCCCAGACCTTTCCTTGTGGGAACTGGGACCAAGCACACAAGCCAGCAGTAAGGGAAAATGTCCTCTTGTATCTTGTTTGCCATATGCATCTCCACTGGGCTCAAGATTAAAACTTCCTCTCTTTGGCCAACACCTCCTAAAAAACTTGAATGGCAGGAACAGCTTGCGCATTAGTCACCTCGTGTTAGACACCAGAATTTGAAGATGCAGATAAAACCTGCTAAGTGGTCAAAAAAAAAAAAAAAAAAAAAAAAAAAACATCAACTCTCTCCCGAATTTGTATTGGTAACTAAGAGTTTTCCTTGGGTTAGCCTGCAGTACAGGTTAGCCCCGACTCTGAATCCTCCCTCCTACCTTAGATTTCAGAGTGCCAGGATTGCAGGCTATAAAACAGCACACAGAGCTCATTGCTTGGTGTCCTTACAGTTCCTGAGCTAGCCTGGGGCCAGGCTCTGCTAGGCTCCAGCCCTCCTGGAGAGATTCCTTGGTTAGCGGCCAGGGAGGACAGCTGTAGTTAACTGAGCATGTCTGGGGGAGGGATGCTTAGAGGGAATTCATGTCACCTCTTCAAGACCCTCGTGGCCTAGAGAAAGAGCTAGGGATTAAGCTCTGTCTAGGGCAGCTAGGCCCATCTCTCAGCCTTGTGATGGGAGAGAGGAGAGAGTGACTATTACTCCAGGGAAGGCTACAGGAAAACAGTAAAAAGACACTAAGGACATGCCCACACATTCCTCTGAACAGAGTCAGGTCAGTCTCCTGAGCAGCAGCCAGACCAGAAGATGGCCTTGCCAAGTTCCCGAGAAGACCAATATTCCCTGGCCACCAGTGGCAGTCCCATTTAAAAGCTAGTTCCCTTTATATCCTCTGGAATCCCCATCTGCTGGGTTTCCATTTGCTGACTAGAAATGAGCAGGTTCCCTTTTGTCCACACTCTCGGTGCTGCTGCCTAGAGCCCGGGTGCTTTCTAATGTCCCTGGCCAGATGAGTTCTGCCTGCTGAGGCTCCTTTCAACATCTAGGCAGAGCCCGTGTCTCCACTCCCAGGAGCAAAGCCACAGTTGATGTCTTGTGACATCTCAGGCCTGGTGGGCCTAACCTGAAAGCCTAACATAAACTGAGCTACTTTCCCGGCCTGTTGGGATGGAATCTTCCCCTTCATGGTAGCTTAGATATATCTGCTCCAGAATGTTAATAGTGGGAAGCCTGCTGTGCTCTGAGATGAGCTGAAGGCCAACAAAGCAACCATCCTTTTAGGAAGGGTCTAGGGTCCGGCCTAAATTCCTGAGAGTCTCCTTTTGCAATCCTGCTGGTTTAAATGCAAGAGGGATTGAGGCCCTAAAACTTTCCTAATCCATTTGGCCACCCCCAAAGCCTTTGGCTGCTCAATACCACCTGTAAAGTGTTACCTCCCTTCCCCCCCAAACTCTCCCATCCTCCTGTCCCAGAAGGGCCAAGCTTTGTCCCGCCTCTGGAGGGCGCTAACGGAGAGGTGGCAAGGCCAGCTCCTACTCCAAGGGGGAGCCCCAGGGACTTCACCACACTTCCACCCCCGCGTGCCTAATTTGAATATTTCATTGGCTGCCGCCAGTCTGGTCAATTTATCATGCAAATGTGGGTGCCCTCCGCGCCAGAGAGGAGCCACCGCCCGCGCTGGAGAGCGGCGCCCGATTGGTGGCGCAGACAGCGGCATTTGTAATGTTTTTCTTTGGGTATTAGAGTCATTTACCAATGCCATCGCAGGAACTCCAGGCAGTGCATCACAAGCCACTTAAAGGGTTTTATTGGCAGCTTTGAAACTTCTTAACATGTTCTTTTATTTTATACCAGGTGTCGACCAGTGTCTGACCTTTCTCTCATTCTCCCACCCCCACCCCAAAAGCCCGGAACCCTGCAAACTGGTTAGTTCCCTCGGAACTGGTGCCCAGCGTGGTGACTGCTACGCTTTGACCTGGGGAGAAAAACCAAACCCAAACCAAAACCAAACAAACCTCGTAGATCCTAAGCGAATGCCCTGAGAATTCTTGAAACAGTCGAGGAGGACTCTTCAAAAGAGAGCACAGAATAGAAAAACAGAAAGGGGAAAGAAGGAGGAAAACTCAAGAGACAGAAGACAGACATCAGCAAAGACAAAATCTAGCGAGGGCTTCCGTGCAGGATGTGCACAAGTCTTTAGATCTTCTAGGCAGAAGAGTCCCTGGGGCCGGACACCACTTGCATATTACATAATCTGACCCTGTACCCCCAAGCCCCATGATACGGTGCCATTCTCCGGTCCAAATACAAGTGATATTTACTAAGTTTCAAAACAGCTAAAAGAGAAAAAAAAAAAATAGCTTCTTGCCCCTCTTTACCTGCCCCTATTCAATGCTGTGGTCTTCCCTGTTTGGGAAGTGGGAACAGTCACATCTCCATCTTGAGTCAGACAGAAAAGAGGACCGATGTAGGAAGGGGGGGGGATTTCTCGTGGTCTGGTAAATCCCCTAGCCAGTTAATGAGATCGTCTTGTTAGGAGGGTGGGCTCTATTTGGTCCTCAATGACCCGGTGTTTCGACTGCGGGGGACCTCATCCCCTTTTTATTCGAAGAGCGGAAGAGCCAAAGCGCCTGGTTCAGGCTGGAGTCGGTCCCTAACATCCGCGAGCTCTCGCCACCGCGCGGGAGCAGGTGGGCATCTCCTCATCCCCATTAGCCACTCCGGGCCAGGGGAGAGTCTCACTCCTGGCCAAGGGTGAGTCTCACTGTGGCCAGCAACAGCTATCTTGAACATATGTTTTGTTTGTTTGTTTCAATGTCCAAATGGTTTCTATAAATCCATTTCACTCAGTGGAGTTGGAGCGAGAGAGCACCCAATGATGTAGGGGGGGATTTGGAGGAAATTCTCCCTTAGAACCTAAGTCCGCAGGTGGGATCTGACCAAAGGGCGTTTCCTTAGCAACTGCGCTCTTGAACCACGCTTAAAGCAGCTCTGTCCTGTTTAGACTGAAATCCAAAGACTTTCAGTTTTCTCCATTTAACCACCGGTCTCCAGAAAGTTTCCCCGTAACTTCGGTAAACGAATGAAAAGACATTTTGGAAGAGAACAGAGGCATTTGAAAATAGGTTTGGGGAGGGAAGAAGGGATCTGGGGACTGGCAGTGGGTAATGAAGCTGCCTGGCTTATGCCCAGACCCCACCCCACCGGCGATCATCTCCTGTCCCTCTGCTGTTAGGTTTAGTTTTTTGTTGTTCTTTTCTTTAAACTAACTGCCCAGGCATCTAGGATGGGGAGTAGGAAATAAAGCAAAAAGAAGGGAAAGCTGCAGGCACCAGCTTTCTTGAGGGGCGGGTGGAGGGGGATGGGAGGGAGAAGAAGCAACACTCCTGGCATTTATACCCAAAGTCCTCCCGAATCCAGTGAACTAGCTTCTAACCTGCCCCATATGCATCCCTAAACCAGACTGATCACCAGCAGCAAGGCTACCTGGGAAGGAAGCACACCAGCCCCTTTTGCTTTCAAGTCAAAGAGTTCAGCTGAAAACCGGCATGGTCCTGTAGGCAAGGTTGGGTCTTTTTCTCAATGTCCCAAGACATAAGAAATGTGCAAACTAGATGCAATACTAGGAGGGCAATGGGAGTGTGTTCCTGTGCTGGCTCTGGAAGGTGCTTCTAATTCTTGGTTTTGCATCAGAGCATTCTCTTACTTTTATTACAACACTGCCCCCCACCCTTTAGTCTCATTTCCCATACACCTGATGTAGCTCCCCAGAAGCCCGAGAGAAGTGGTATTAACATACCTAACACACCGCCCCGATTTTCAAAGGTTTATTTCCAGTCCAAACTGTAAACGTCCTCTGGAGAGAATTTACAAACAAAACATCTGGCTTCTTAAAACAAAGCTACCAGGAAAGAGAGAAACAAACTTCACTGCTGTGAGGAAGTACCTCCTTCAGCAAACAGGCTAAAAGCCTGAAGCAAGTCCCGCTAACCTCCAGCTTTGGAAGGAATGAAGCCCAGTGCCAGGTTGAGGTGAACTGAGTTGTAGGAGTCTTGGGACCCATGGCACGTTTCCATCGCTGCCTAGCCCAGAAAAGTGAGAAAAAGAAAGAAAAAAAAAAGAAAAGAAAAAAGAAAAAGAAAAGAAAGAAAAGCAGGTCCACAAGGCTTACTGACTATTTCAGGCTTCAGATGAAATAGTGCTGAAACCCCTTCTCAGAGCCCTCCCCTGGGTTGCTGCCAAGGGCCCATGCCATCACCAAAGGCTCCCAGAGTCCTTGTCCTTCAGGCTGGAACTTCCAAGGACTCAGCATGTACCCCCATCTGAGGTCAAAGTTTAGGCCCCACTTGTCTGGGAAACACCAGCCAGCCCTAGCTCCTGGTCCTGGAATGATGGTATTCAGGATGCCTTTTTCTTTTTGGTGGGCACTCATCTAGAGACATACCCCAGCCGGGAGGGCTATCATTTAATTATCCCCAGTGGCCACCAAGAACACAAACTTAGCTGCCTCTAGGCACTGGCCAAGCCAGTACTTCCCATTATAGAAATGTGAACGTATACTGGGCTATACTATGAAGAGCAGAGTGAACAATTTATACATAGTATATCCTTTACAGAATTCTATATCCTTGCTCCTCAGAACATTGTTTTGAGCCACATCTCTAATTGATATAGCCTACCCCCAAGGGGCTTAGGTAGTCAAGGTGGATGTAACTTGTGGTAAGTTTCCAGGAATGAAAATCTAGGGTTCAAAATTGGGAAAACTAGGTAGGATATCTAACCCTTGACCTAGATAATTCTCTCTGGGGGGGGGGGGTCTTCTGGAGACTCATCGGGAGGTGAGGTAGTGGACTACCGGCTTTCCACTGAATCTTAGATGCAGTCTCAGGGGACATCAAGACTGACAGCTTAGATCATGGGGCTGTGAAGGGCTCATAATCTAACTTCCCAATTTCAAGGTGAGTCCCCCAACCGAGATGCCAGCTCCCAGTTCCCCTATGAATTTTTGGCACTGAGTGTTTAGGCTTTTTTCCCCCCTCTATTCATTCAGCTCCTTCCTTCCTCCTTCTATTTTTAGGGGCTTAAGAAATTATTCTCAGAAACGCGGCAGCTCCCAAAGGTAGACATATTTAACTTAAGACATTTACTACCCAGCACAATTCAAAGTGGACCAGAAGTTCCTAGGTACTTGCAAAGACACTGAAAGCCTATTTTTGCTTTTAAAAGATAACCGCATCTCAAGGAAGAGTAGGGTGAACAATTTCTACATAGTATCTCCTTTACAGAATTCTATATCCTCTACCATGCTTGGGCTTTTCCGCCCTCTAGTAGAGTGCGAACACAGCTGGACCGCTGGTTGCGTTGTGTGGAGCGGACATGCACAGCACCGGTTACTTCCCTGAGCGTGGCTATGCAATCCCTCTCTGGCCTTTTCCAGAACCTAGCAACCCTTAGCGCTTGCCTGAACGCGGCTCTTTCCCCCTTGGAATCCCCTAACCGAGATGTGAACCGCAAGAAAGGGACAGTCGACAGAAAATATTTACAATAATAAAGTCAGGTCAAATGCCAGGTGGTTAGATGCTAGAGGAGTAGGACTCCCGCATATACCCTTCCCCTGAGGTTCTTTGAGAAAGGCCTCTAGGAGGGATAGACTCATGGGGGACACCTGTGCTTGTGTGTTTACCATCTGAGTAGATCAGAAGGAGCAAGAAGCAAAGAAGTACGAGGAAAAACTCGCAACTGCAGCCTCCCTGGCAGCCAGGAACTATCTGTAAGCTCTGGTTTCTCAAGCACATAGATCTGCCTTCCCCTCAACCCCCCCCCCCCGTAATGACATGTGATTTTCAGAGTTACTGCTACCAGACACCGTTTCTTCGTAAACAGAGCCCTTCGCTTTCACCAAGAGTCCATCGGTCGGCATTCCTCCAGGTCAGGCCCTAGGAAGCAGCTGTCAGCCCCGACTATACAAAGTTTTTGTTGCTGAAATCTTGCTAGGTGCAGAGGGACAAAACTCCAGAACCCAGCACCTAGCCCTGGTTAAGGACGTTAAGGTCCCGCGTTCAGGTAGCTTCAGGGTCTACTATGGGTTGGGTGAGAATTTGGTGAACCTCCTTCTTTTAGTTATACCCAGCCTTACAGCAGGAGAGAAGATAAATCCTAGTGAAATCTAAGGACTAGGTTGACCTTGCCCACTTTCGGTGTTCCATCCGTAGAACGACCAGAAAAAGTATGTACGTGTTGTGAGCCCTCAAAATAAGGGTGCATAGATGCATGTAGCTAAAAGAACTCAGCAGAAATAGGAATCCAGGCGGTGCCAAGACGGGGCCGAGTCTGTTTGAGTTGCCCCATCGGGCAAAGCAGTGTGGTCGCAGTGTGCACTCCGCACAGCCCGTGTTGTGCGTGACAGGCTGTCGCTGCAATGTGCAGCCCATTGACACTGATGGATGCGCCAATGGTTGGACGGACAGATGTTAGGGCGGATCACACAGTGCGCGGCGCCTGAGCCGGGAGGGCTAGGCACTGGCGAGCAGGGGTGCCGACAGGCGACAGGGGACCGGCCACCGCACGAGGGTATGAGGGGTGGGGGTCGCCAGCGAAGGAACGAAGGTTGAGGGAGCACCAAAAGGAAGCAAAGGGAGAGGGAAGCATCCTTTGGGCGAACTCCCGATGCGCGGTGCCCAGAGCTGTGAGCATGTCGCCGGCGCCGCCGGCGTGCCTAAATGCGCTCTCCGCGCTTTGGATGTGAACCGGGGACCTTCTGGGTCTGACCTCCAGGTCAGAGGGGGCTCCGCGGCCACCTGAACAGTGAGGCCAACGGTGGGGCCAGCCGACTCACCGATCCCTCGCTCGCAAGAAGCTTTTCGCGCCGGGGCCCGCGTCTCCTCGGCCTGGACGAGTCGCCGTTTCGGCCTCTATGGCCGCAGGCACCAGGCACCCCAGACGCACCCACCCACGAGGACGCGACACACACAGGCAGCTCCGGAGCTCAGCCGCAACCTGCGTCTGGCTCTCGGCTCCGCCCGGGATCCATGCCGGGTTAACTCAACTCCCGAGCGCCTGGGAGCTGGAGCCGGCTTTATAGCCCCGGAGGACCGCAGCTACACATCTGCATTCAGGGAGGCGTCTGGACCCAACCCAAGCCAGCCGGCCGGGGGCGAGCGGAGACTTTTGATCTTACCGGTAGGGTGAGATCTTGGTCTCCTGGTCTACAAGAAAAAGAAAGCACGCTGTGAACTTTTTAAAACAAACTTGAAAAACCAAACACAAAGAAAGCATGAAAAAGAGACAGGGCTGAGGAAGAGGGAAGAGAAGAATAAGTTTAAAATAAGAGGAAGAAGAAGGAAAAAAAAAGAAGCAAGAAAGGAAGGCCAGGGTTTGCAGTTCCCAGTGCGCTAAGGCGGTTAGTCCTGGGGTGCAGGGCGCCGGCCTTCGGTTAGACTGTGGGTCTCGGGGCTTGTGTGGGTACCAGGGCCCCAGCAGGCGCGCTCAGATACAGTGCTGCTCCCCGGAGCTGGGGGACCAGAAGCCACCCCAGCCTCCGACGCCCGGAGCCCGCTGCGCCGCGGCCGCCCCATTCCCGGCCTAAGAGCTGGCCCAGGGAGACGCAATCGAGCCCGCAGCGCATCGATGCGCCGCCGCCCGCGCCTCTCCAGCTCTGGCTGGCGCTCCGCCGCCACCGCTCAAGGGTCGCCCGCGTGAATTCCAGCCCACCCGCACCCTCACCACCAGAGTAAGTGAGCCCACGTCGCCCAGTCGCCACCACTGCCTTCCATCCGCCTCCTTCCCTGGGCGCATCGGCCGAGTCTTTCCGGAGCCTCTGCGACCCCAATCACCCAATCAATAATCAATCCCCTTCGTCCAGAACTGCCCCTAAGCCGGGAGCGGCTGGGGCAGCCCTCCCCAGTCCAGGGCGCACCCCGGCGGGGGATGGGCAGGGGAGCCCGAGTTTTCTTTTCCCTCCCCCGTTCCCGCCTAGGAAACCTCCGACGCAGTGGGTAGGGGGCGCGGCCAGGAGCCCAAGGGGGCGAGACGCGGGGTACTGAGACGGTGATAGTCCCAAAGTCAGCAAAGGAAACTTGGAGGTGCCCCCCTCCCATGCTTACCCCCGAAACAAGCCTGGGAAAGTTTGTGGCGGGGGTGGGGTGGGGTGGGACGGAAGGAGGTAGCCACGGTGGGTCCCAGGAGAGGAGCCCCAGGGCCCACACCCACGGCAGCCCACACATTCTCCCCAAGGCACTCGGGGACCCTGGCATCTTTGTAGGGGTACCATCCCGAGTTGTGGAGCGCTCTGGGGCTTTGCACGCGGCGGGTGGAGAGGAGTGCGGGCCCGGAGCGGCCCGGGGGGGGTGTTTAGCCCGGGTGGGGAAGAGAGATGGGCGGGGGTTGTGGGCGCCCCGGGACGGGCTCCGCAGGGCGGACCCCGCGCCCATGCGAGAGTGCTCGGGGCGGTGACGGAGGGCCAGCTCCGGGTGTCTGGACTTGGGCGGGGGGCGGGAGGGTGGCTCTGGGCAGGCGTCCGAGCCAGGGCCAGGACCCGGGCTGGGGGCGCTTCCGCGGGCAGGCGAGTGACACGATCATCTCCTTTTCCTTTAAGCTTGCCTGTTGCCGACGCCGCCGCTCCAGCCGCGCCGTGGGCAGAAGACTGGACCGCTGAGCCCCGGGCCGCGGCGGCGGCGGCTGCGCCCCCCCCTCCACCCCCGGATGCCTTGACCTCCCTGCCTGGGGGCGGGAAGCGGGGCAGGACCGGCCGGGGTCGTCCCCGGGCTCCTCCTCTCATCTCTCTGCCCGCCTTCTCTTCCTTCACTCCCCGCCCCCCAGCCCCGAACCCCGCGCACCTCGTCTGGGGACGGGGCGGAGGGGGGGTGGGGGGGGCAGGGCGACCGCTCCTCCCCGCCCCCTCCTCCTCGGGCCTCTGGAGCGATTTGTCAAACTTCCCATTCCGCCGGCAGCGCGGTCCTCCTCCTCCTCCTCTGCCTCCTCCTCCCCCTCGCGCTCCTCCTTCCCCGCGCCTCCCTTGCCCGCCCTCCTTCCCTCCGCACGTTCGGGGATCGCGGCGGAGCGCAGCGAGGGGGGGACGCGGAGAGCCGGGGCGCAGCAGCATCCTGCGGGCGGCCGCTCTCCGGGGGGGAGGCTGCGAGCAGGCCCGCCTCGCCCCCCCCCGCCGCCCCTCCCTCCCTTGGCTCAGCCCGGCAGCGGCGGCGGCGGCGGCGGCGGCGGCGGCGGTGGCAGTCGCGGGAGAAGCATCATGCCGAGGAGGAAGCAGCAGGCGCCCCGGCGCGCAGCAGGTACGAGCGGCTTCCCCTTCCTCCTCCGGTCCTCCTCCTCTTCCTCTGCTCGCGCCGCGCCTCTGGGCCGCCGGCCCCCGCGCTGCTCGCCGCACTCCTCGTCTCTCTCTCTTTTTCTGTCTGTCTCTGCGGGCGCAGAGTAACTCCGGGAGCCCGGCTGGCTCGCGGCTCTCCTGCCCGGGTGCGCGCGCCCCCCCGGTTGCCCCGCTATGTTCTCCGCTCGACCGGGCTCGCACACCCTCCCGGGGACGACCGAGCTGGCTTGGATCCCCGCCTCTTCCCATTCGGCTGCAGCGGGGAAGGCGCTCTCCAACCCTTGCCTTTCGGTGGGGGGCGGGCGGGGTCACCTGAGTTCTCTGGGACATCTTCCGCGTTGTCCCGGGCAGTACCCGGTGCCTACCCGGACCGGGGCGAGCGAGAGTGAGCTAGCGGATCCCTCTGCTAATTCGATTGATTCTTCATTTATTGGGCCCAAACCGGGTACAGCGGTGGAAACCAGAGCGCACTGGGTCTGGGTATTGTCAGATGACTGTCAGGTCAGTGTTGGGTGCTGACATTTCCTCCATTGGTGAATGTCTTCTTACCCCCTCCCTCTCTCTCCGCTGCTCTCTACCCTTTTCTAGCACTTAGTTCTGGGACATATCTGAGTTCTCCCCCCTCCCTCTCTCTCTCTCTCTCTCTCTCTCTCTCTCTCTCTCTCTCTCTCTCTCTCTCTCTCTCTCTCTCTCTCTCTCTCTCTCTCTCTCTTTCCTGCCAGGAACGTCAACTCCTGTTAGGACTGAGCTGATTTTTTTTTTTTTTTCTAGAAAAGAGAATCATTGAAAACAAAACAAAACCCACACACTTAACATTATTTTGCAATAATGTCGGTTGGGGGCACGTTGGCTGGAAGAAGGGTTTCTGGCCGGTTGCCACCCTTGATTTGATGACTGATTGATCGCCCGTCATGCCTGTGCCTTTGATCTATTCATTCCCAATAAACATCAATAAATCACTTGCAATAGTGAGGCCAAGCTCCGTGACGTCAGGAGGGTCCTGTCAGTGCAACTTTAGGGATTTGGGGCGGCTTGCCGAGAGAGGGCCACATATGGACGTGATGTATTTTGATATGAATAACACTCAGACGTGCAGAGGCTCAGATGCTGCCTGAAGGGGAGGGTTACTTAGGAGTCTTTTTCTTTAATCTTCTTTCTTTTCTCTTTTGATAAAAGAGGGGAGGGCCGAGAGAAGAAGGCTCGCAGAGGTAATGTTCCACGTGCTGGTGGTATACAGGCCAATGGTGAGGCTGTGCAGGGTGCTGCCAGTGGTGATTACTATCAGACCAGCGGGGTCTCCCACCTCAGCCCGCACTCTGGCCCCCAGTCTCTCTGCCAGGGTCACAGAGAAGGAACCCTAAGGTACTTCTCCCAGAAGTGTATTGGTCTGACAGTGTTGTGAAGAAACCTTAGGGGGAATTTAACTTGGTCTGGTGCAGAGCATCTCGGCATGTTTTCCCTCTGTGCTTGGTGTTACCCAAATTTAGAAAGTTTTGAAGATCCCAACAGAGAGCTCACCTCCTCCCTGATGCTGCCTGCTCATCCCACCTCCTCCTTTGAATTGCAAGCTTCAGCAGTGAGCTTATCTCCCCAAAATAAACTCTAAAACTTTGGAGGCATCCTTTACAAAGTTGGGTAGTAGGAATGTTTTGGGCTTCTTCCAGTCTGGGATTTTTTTTTCCCTTTCTTTTTCGGGTACACATTTTTTAAGGTATCTGTGCCTCCATCCGATGGAACATATGTGGTTGCATCTTTCCACCTGATTTTGAACTCTTTAGCTCTTCTTTACTGTTCCATCCGGCCCATAGGACAATTTTTTTTCTGAAATGTGCTGTTGGTCTGATTTTTTTTAAATTTTTATTTATTTATTTTTTTTTAAAAGCAACCTGTTCACTAACCTTTTTGCACTTTTTTTTTTTTTTTTTTTTTAAAGCCAGCCAGGAAATCTCAGGTCAGTTAAGGAAAATTCATTATATAAAAACTTGACTGCCCGACTAATGGGAGATGGGAGAATGGCTTTGCTCTATCAAAATGACCCGTCAAAACGACTTTGTTTCATATTTGATTTAATTGTCTCTCTCCTGACAGGCACATTCATCAATAGCTTAATGGTCAATCAGAAGTTGGCAGAATGAATGCTTTCTTTCTTTCTCATACCCTGGTTTTGGATTTACTTTATCAGAACGCCTCTGCCTAATGGATTCCTGTGGGGGGGGGGGAATGCAGGATGGCTGAAGGGCTCCACACACTACCATTCCACGTTTAGGCTGCTTATGAGTGTGCCCTGGCCGGGGAGTGAGCTGGGTGAGGGAGGTGCTGTTTGGTTTTGTTCTGTTTGCTTGCTTGTATGCATGGACCAGGAACTTCTCCGCTTTCCCCTCCTCTTTAGTTCCCCGAAGCTGCTTTTGTGACATCCTGGGAGTGATAACACATTGATTGCTTTGTACTCATACAGAGACGGTGGGCAAAAGAAAGATGTCTGCTGATGGGTGGCTGGAAATCCTGTCCACAGCAACCTTGAGAATGGTGGAGAACAGCCCCCCTCCCCAAAACCGAAAGGTCCGCTCAGCCATAAAAAAAGAAAAGTTGTTTTGCCAGCTTCATTAGTGTTCACCTAATTAGCTGTAAACCTGATGGATTCCTGACAGCTTTAATGATTGGAGATGACAGGCTTGACGCAGTGTCATGAAGCAGAATTAGGTTTGCAGCTAGTTTGATGTAATCAAGTTGATATTACACAGTCCTGGCTGCCTTTAGTTGTGCATTAACTCAATTTTCTGCTGCAGGTGACAAATGGGCTTTGGTACCTGGATAATCATGTCATAGGAATTAGGGCCCTTTTAATGGTCTGGGGTAGAATAACAACCACAAAGGGCCCAGAGCTGGGGACAGCTTTGCAGACATGGTACACAGGTGCACGCCGCCTTTCTATCTAGGCCAAATGTAGCATAGCTCCCCGAAGCAGGCTCCAAGAATCCCTGAAAAGACGCTTTCTGCAATGTAGATTTTGAAAATAGAAATGATGTATGAGTCTTTCTGCAGAGAGGGAGAATGGGCAAGAAAGAGGAGTTTCTTCACCTTCTGGACAGAAATCTGGGCCGGAGTTTCCTTCCTGGGAGCATTTAATATGAAAAGGCCAGGCATTTGTCCTGGGAAGGATGTTGATGCCCCTAGAGCTGAGTTAGGAGTGAGCAGTGTCCCGTAGGGCAAAGTAGCCATTATTCCTTGCTTAAATCACACCCCCCCCCCCCCGCCATCATAGCATTTGTTTTTAAGCAAATATTTTCAGAAAATAGCAGGGCTGAATTACAGGAATCCTCAGCACCACGTTCTGTTTTATCCACGTACGTACATTTTTCTCGAGGATGCAGCATAGAAGATCACGGTTCGACTTAAAAAAAAAAATCTTCACTGAGCAAGAGCTCACCAGTGATTTTTAGATTCTGTGTTCTTGCAAAGGCACATTCTTCTGCGGTGTTCTTAAGTGGTGGCATCGCGAGGTTCAGTCTTCAGGCACCCTGACTTTTGTAAAAGGGGCGAAGACTGGCTGGTGTGTCGCTGAACTCTGAGGGTGCTCCTGGGATGGCAGGGCTTCTCCGTTGCCAGTGGACACGTGCATACCTGAGAAACGGCTCACCAGAGAGGTGGCTCACCTGGTGGTGTGCTTGCTTGTGATACCTTCATCAGGTTGCTTCACACTAGGACAGCTCCCAACAGCATCTTCTGCCTTCTCTCTTGGAGGCCTTCAGACACTCAGGAAAACATGCCCACATCTGCCTGGGGAATTTATTCCCTCTCAGACCTGCCACATAGCTCTCCTTTGGACAGGCAGACTTCTCTAGAGCAAGGAGACATAGAACTGGTTTTGGCAGGCCTATGGTTTTATTTTTATTTTTCCTCCCCAATTTCCTTTAAAAACCAAAGGAACCATATACATTTTTAAAAGGAGGAGAAGATGAAGGAGAAGATGAGGAAGAGGAGGAGGAGGAGGAGGAGGAGGAGGAGGAGGAGGAGGAAGAAGAAGAAGAAGAAGAAGAAGAAGAAGAAGAAGAAGAAGAAGAAGAAGAAGAAGAAGAAAAAGAAGAAGAAGACGCCGATGATAATGAAGAAGTCGTCAATGAAGATTAAGCCCAGAACAGGTGGAAGGCCAGGGACTTTTCGGTGGGCCTCTACCTGGGAAAGTGTATCCAATCCCAGCATCTTGAGAATTGTGAGAGAGGAGGGCTTCAGTCCACTCTAGGGCAATCCTTGATCATGAGCAGAGGTTGTTGCCAGTTTGTTCTTGGGTTTGTTTGCCTTGAGCATGCTCCTGAATGTGAGTACCATTATCAATAGCTGATCTATCAACAGTTATCCCCAGATTGGCTCAAATAGATTGGATCATGAGGTGATGCGAACAGAAAGTGACTGTGTTCGGGGACTTGGGAGAATGAGAAACCCAGGTGAGCTTGTAGGATGTCAACCCGTCTTTCAGTCTGGCCTGATACTTTGTCAAGGAGAAGGATCATGCTAAGGGTGCTGCGTGGACCCCCTTTAGGGTGCTTTCTCTTGTACACGTGGGCTGCAGAAGTGAGGCCTGGCCAGGCTGCAGTGCACAGACATGAAGCGAGGCCAGGAACTGGCAGGTGTCCCGTGGTCCTGATGTCACAGCCTCCTTTAAGACCATCCAGCACAGATGCTCCAGATGCCACCCTTGTGAGGGTCCCCTGTGGACCCAGATCCCATCCCTACCCGCCACTGAGCAACCTCTGCATATATTTGGCTTTGCAGTTAAAAAAAAATAAAACACGGGATGGCCTGCATCTCTTCTTCTGTACTAATCTCGAGCCCCCTGAAGCTTCTGGGTCCTAGAAAAGGGCTGCACGGTTATACCCTTTATCTTTACCCACAGCCTGAGAGCAGGGAAGCCAGGCCAAACCAGGACCCCGTGAGATGTTCCTTCTTCACGTGCTCAGGTTTGACTTAGATGCTAAATGGCGGTTTCTGTGTCTGTCTGGAGGTAAAAATGAAAGGTGAATACGGTATATTTTATTTGGTAACAATGGTGTAGGCTCGAACATCCAGGCAGAAAATGTGCGCTAGTAATTAGGCTCAATAGACAGGCAGTCATTTTTAAATTCTTTGACACATGCATAAAATAGTCATATAATAAGATAAGATGACAATTTTATGTTAGGTTGATAAAGTGTCCTGATACTTGCATTTAAATGTCTGTAAGCCTTTTTTTTTTTTAAATCCAGACAGATTAATTCTAGTTTCCAGTATTTGCAGTTAGTCATTCAATTAATTTTTAAATCCTACTAAACAATGACTATGAATATATTTTTCCTCCCTTTCTGAATTAAAAAAAAAAAAAACAAAAAAACCTGCATTATAAGAAATGGATAAAGAGTGGAGCTTTCCTTAATTTTTTTCCAGCACATGGAAAATTGACATCCAGTGTGGACTTAAAAACTCAGGTCGCTGTTGGTGGCCACAGCGCAAGGTGACAGATACAGTCTTGGGAATAATCTTCCCAAAGACAGTAGCACATGGCTGGCTTAAGGCCACTGGCCTGGGAGACCAACAGA
Source organism: Micromys minutus (assembly GCF_963924665.1). Lineage (NCBI taxonomy): Eukaryota > Metazoa > Chordata > Mammalia > Rodentia > Muridae > Micromys > Micromys minutus. The sequence continues at coordinate 10,471,146 of NC_137967.1, read as the reverse complement.
TTCTAGATTTAGGAATCGCTATTGGAAGAATTATATAGTGCCCTTGACCAAATATTGAATATTTTATCAGCCCCATTTAAAAAAAAAGACATTTCTAGAACGATACTTTCGGTTTAATCAGCATTTAGATTCTTGGGTTTAATTACCTTCAAATTTGTAAATTCTTCCAGAATAGCCCAGGAGCTAGATGTTCTGAGGGTTAAGAAGGGCATTCACTAAAAGTTACACGGCCTGGACTTTCTGATCATCTCTCTACTCTCCTCTCTCAGATACTGCAAAGATGTGGTTCTTGGAGCATAATTTAAATTTATTTGGGCTTAATGATAAATTAGTAATCCATACTGTCAGGACACATGTTATTAATTATGACTGTGCTTTTTTCATCCAGAACAGCTGTTGGGGAAATGGGGGAAGTTCAGATTGTCTTGGGGGGTGGGAACAAGCAAGAAATTCACCGGCTTCTTGTCACACTTCTTGGTCTCCTGACTTTGACAATAAAGGCTCACAGAGGGCAGGAGATAGAAGAGAGGGAGAATATCAGTTTTCTATCAAAATGACTAGTGGGACATGCTCACTAAGGTACAGTCTTAAAAACAAGAGCTTAACACTGGATTTGAGTCCAGTTGGAAACCCAAGGCTCAAAGCAGGCAGGCTAGATTGGCTGGCCTCTGTCTTACCAATCTCTCTCTCTCTCTCTCTCTCTCTCTCTCTCTCTCTCTCTCTCTCTCTCTCCTCCCTCCTTCCCTCCCTCCCCAGCCTCTTCCTTCTCCCTCTTTTATTCTACACACACACACACACACACACACTTCTTCCTCATCTGTGATAAACCAGGATGTCTTCTTTACAAGTCTAAGGTAGCAGAAAACAAAATACCCCAAATGCTTGCTTGTTTCCCAAACTGGAACCCCCTTCCGTAATGGAGAGCACAGGGCTATTTGGTAATCTACGTGCAATGGCTCAAATTCATTTACTTTTGATATTCTGTCCCCATCATTAAATTTAGCCCTATGTATTCGGTTTCCTCTGAGTTCTTTGAGAAATGCATGTTGCATAAAATAGGCAATTTTTAATGAACAATTTAATGTAAATGGGTTTTGAATTTAAATTAATATTAATGAAGCCTTGAGTGCATTTATTTTGCATACGTAAAGACTTGTAAGTCTTTCACCCACGTGCCTTTTTTTTTTTTTTTTTTCTTTATGTAGTAACACTGGTTGGGTGGATGGACCAGCACCTTTTAAAGATTTACACTTTAAAAAAATTAAATCGATTTTATATGTCCCTTAGCACCAACATATTATTAAGCAAAAGTGTCACTTCATTTTAAGAATATAGCCTGATTCCCCTCGGAAACCTCTCAGCTTCCAGGGCCCTGCAAACTGCCACCAGATTGGCAATACCGCTGGAGAAAAGCCTAAGCAACAATAGTTATTACAATCAAGATGTTTTCTTTCTTTGGCTTACCTCTAATGCATTATGTATCCAGGGATGATGTAATTAATTCTGTTAGATGTAATTGCTATAATCACTTTGATGTTACACATAATAAAGGTAATGTTGTAAGCATACAAAAAAAAATATAAACACCTTATTGTAACGAGTACTAACATTTTTTCTTCCAGAATCTGGTTTATATGCAAGTGCCACTGACTTGTTTTGGGTCATGGGTGAAGGTTGGTCTGAGCTGCTGTGGTCTTTCAGATACCGAAGGGTGGATCTTTGGCTTGGAGGAATCACCAAGCCTGTTGCCTAGGAATTTTAATGCCAGTTTTCTTAAAAATGTGGCTAATTAAGAAAAGGTTTTGTCTGGTGTAGAGGAGAGAGGCTTTAGAAGTGGTCATGACACCAGACGATGGCAGAAGAGGGACTGGGGAGTTGGGATATCTCTGATCCTTGGGTTTTCTCATGGTGTGGGATTATGGGAAATGCTGTGGTGGGGGGGAATACATGTGCTCACTGGGTAAGTGGGAAGGACTACTTTTCTATAATAATGTGAGGGAAATAAAATGTACCATATTTTACTTCATTATTCTCATTCTGTATGTTCCATGGACTCATTGTGTGTGTGTGTGTGTGTGGGTGGGTGTGTGTGTGTGTGAGTGTGTGTGTGTGTGTGTGTGTGTGTGTGTGAGAGAGAGAGAGAGAGAGAGAGAGAGAGACTGTTCATGATATTTTAAGGCTGATGTTGCCCATTGTACTGGAACTACCTCACCATCCACACTCCCCAGGGTGAATTCTTCTCTTCCACAGCGCATAGAAGTTTGCCTGAGATTCTAGAGGGTCTAACACGTGTAAATGATTCCCTCCCAGTGCAGCTCAAAAGTGTGGGCAGTGTTGCAGGCCAAGGAACCGTACAGTTTAGCTCTTTTCCCTTTTGGGTTCCCCAGATCAAAGCAGCTTGTTGATCTACTGGAAGCCCAACTGCAGCCACCCCCTGTTCAGCCACCTCCCTGTCACAGAGAGCCTTTTTACAGCCTTATGATCCAAGGCGAACTTAACAACAGCTTCTGTGAGATTTCCACTATCTATCATTTATTTTGTGAGTTTTTTGAGACGTCATCTTGCTGCGTAGCCCAGGCTGCCCTGGAATGTACAGTCCCCGGCCTCATGAAGCTCCTTGCATGTGAGGATGACAGGCTTGGGCCACCATGGTTGTCCTTCCCGTACCTTGAGTAATTACACAAAAACAAGCAAAGGTGAATGCGTGGAGAGGGATGTCAGTGTGTCTAGGAAGCCCACAGAGTGTGGAAAGGAAACATGGATGCCCTCACGTGTGTCCAGGGCTCCTACAAGGATCTTCTTATTGGCTCTGGTGCCTGACTGCAGACCTAATCCCAGGGAGAGCAGGCCTCGGGCAGGTGGTCAGCACAGGCCTGAGGGGACAGTTCTGAGTCTGGGCCCAGCCTGGGCTGCAGACCTGTAGCCTCTGTCCCCAGGCTTAGGCTGGTTTTGGGATGATAAAAGGTCTGTGAACTGCACAGGCCCCTGTAATCAGGGCGGGCGCTGACATCCTCCTCAAGTTTGACAGCTCCTTCCTTTTCTGTCCTCACCGCCTGGCCCGGCCTTTCTCAACCAGCCGCACCACCTCCCCCTCTTCTCCCTCCCTGTTCGCCCGCCACCCACCCTTCCCTTCCCTTCCCTGTCCCCCTTTCTGTGAGGTGTGTGTGTGTGTGTGTGTGTGTGTGTTTCATGTTCTTGATCAGTCTCAGATGCCGGGAATTATTTTTTTTTTCTGAGGGAGGGGGAGTGTTGCTTTAGGTTTGTGGGTTTGGGCAGGTGTGAGAGGAAGTCTCTTTTTTCCCCCTCCCTCTCTCTCTCTCTCTCTCTCTCTCTCTCTCTCTCTCTCTCTCTCTCTCTCTCTCTCTCTCTCTCTCTCCCTCTCTCTCTCTTTTTGTACTGTAGGCCTGTTGCTAATTAATGTTCCCCCATAAGATTCTGTCGGAGTTGAGTAATGTTTTTGATCTTTATGCCTGATAACTGCATACTTAATGAGATTTCAAAGCTGTGAGTGCAGCTCCCTACAATTATTGACAGATGCCTTTTCTTTGCCATTGGGTTCAGCTCCATAAATCCTCCCGCCGTAATGAGGTTGAGCAGTACCACCCTGGCAGTGAGCTAATGAAAGGGGGGAGGGCGCATCGGCGCACGGCTGTCTGACACATTTTTTTCCCTTTAAAATTTACTATGCAGATGTCAAGCTGGGCCCCCCCCCATTACTTCAAACATGCTAATTTTTATCTTGCTTTTTTGTGTCAGCCCTTTGCCATTAAAAAATAAATAAATAAAAGGACTAACCTTGCTGTCCTCTGGTTCATTCTTTTTATTTATTTTTTTATTATTATCCCCCCCAACAGTACATTTAATAACCCCTAGCGAGTGCCTGCTGAGGACTCTGACATGCACATGGTTTTTTTCCAGGTATCTGGTGGTAGGATTGGTTTAGGGTGTGCATGAGTGTGTGTGTGTGCGCGAGCACGAGGGTGTGCGCGCGTACGAGACCTCTCACCATCAGAAGGACAGGGAGAATAAAGTGCGATTTCCCCAGGCCTCCCGGCAGCCTGCCCTAAGTATGCACTTGAAACGTCGGAGAATTCATTTCTGACTTCTGAAACTAAATCCTGGTGGAGAAGAGCCTCGCCATGCCAAACAGTCGATTTCCTTTTCAGCGGACTCATACATCACTGACCCACCCTTTCCCCTTGACAGAATGACATATGTCATTTATCATATGGGCCCTGGCCAGACAACAGCAAGGGGAGGGAAGCCAGGCTGTCCCCTCCTCCTCCGGTACAGTACAGTGTGGCTTGCTCACCAAGCTCTGCTGATTTGGTGGTAGAGGCAGAGGGAGGAGGGAGGAGAGTCAGGGAGAGGGGAGGCTACAGCCTGCCCTGTAGATGGCTGTCTTCTTCTGGGTGTGTGGCGTGGCACGGGTGTGTGAGTGTGTGTGTGTGTGTGTGTATGTGTGTGTGAGAGAGAGAGAGAGAGAGAGAGAGAGAGAGAGAGAGAGAGAGAGAGAGATTGGCCGCTGCACTAAAGATGCTGTATTCCTTTATATGATCTGCCGAGCCACACTGCTCAGCATCTGATGAACAAGGTCCGTCCCTGTCCTTCCTGTGTCTCCGTTTCTCTCTTCTCCCCACTCCTCCTTCTCCCCTTTAGTCCAGAGCGAGGAAGGCAGCTGACAGGTATCATTCAAGTGAGGCCCCTCGAGTGAGGGGTGGGACAAATGAGTCTCAGAGCTCCTGGCTTCACATGATTCAAACGTACGTTATTGAAGATGGATGTTCCTTAAAAAAAGATTGATGGTGGATGTTGGGCTAGGGGTGTCATTTATCATTTTGAATATTATTTAGACTTGCCGAGTAAACCTGTAACTCGAGTGTTGGACCAGCCGGGGCTGGCTATGGGCGTGTGTGTGTGTGTGTGTGTGTGTGTGTTTCATCGATTGGCCTTGGGCTCTCATTGCTGCTGAATAGACAGCACCGTACTTCAAGTAGAGGATTCCCCCAAAACATAAAGTCAGAGAGGGCTGAAGTTTTAATTTTGAAACATTTCAAGGACATAGAGAAATAAAGAAGTGCCTGTGATTGAAACTAAAGCAAACCAAGGAAGGAACTAACTATGTGCTTCTCTCTCTCTCTCTCTCTCTCTCTCTCTCTCTGTCTCTCTCTCTCTCTGTCTCTCCCTCTTTCTCTCTCTCTCTCTCTCTCTCTCTCTCTCATCTTCTCCCTCTCTCTGCCTTTCTTCCCTCAAAGAGGCAGTCACGTACCAAACATTAAAATATAAACAGAGCCGTAGCTGCTGAAGCCAGAACCCTTGTCTGATTTTTTTTAAAAACTCTGTCATGCTTAAAAAGAAAAAAATCTGTATTGAGAAAGCTTTAGCACAATATAACTTAAAAAATAGCATAATATAACTTAAAAAAAATTCTGGTTGGCTTGGTTAGTAGTGTGAGAGTGAAGTAGAAAAACACTTGTATGTCTCAAGAATATTTTAGATAAAAAATGATCCTTTGCGGCTCCCTGCCTCTGGTCCCAGCAGTCTCTTTTTCTTTGTGTCTGCACTCTGTTCTCCGCAGCTGGGCCCCCACCGACCCCCACCAGGACTGATGTGGACAGCTGTTTGCAGGCCCTGCCAGTTAATCATTTCTGCTGTTTTTGCACCCTCAAGCTCTGTGCACTGGGATACCCCCACCTACTGGAAGTACTTAGGGACGCAGGCTGGCTTGCCACTGGAGCCCCCAGCTGTCTGGAGGGAGGCTGTGGCAACCTGACTGCCTGTGTGCACTCCGTTCTGCTTTGGAACTCTGAGTGCCTGACTCCCTGATGGGAAAAGGAAAAGGAGAGGCTCTCGGCCTCTCTGTTCCAGTCTCCTAACCCACGGAAGCCCTGATAGCTCAGATTCGGTTGTCAGGAGCTGGATCCGTATTCAGTATGCAACTTGACTTGGGTTCGCAGATGGAATAGAGGGTTTCTTGTGTGACTTACAGTGCGGCTGTTCATGTTCTTAAGAACGGTGGGACAGAACCTTAGATGGGGATTTTATTTTATTTTATTTTATTTTCAACTCGAAAATTAAGAATGTAGAACTTGTGAAGGGGTAGGATGTACGTGCCCAGAGGCTGCTGGGAAGGAACTTCCTGTACACATAAGTATGGGTATCTGAAAGAATGAGACCCTGGCTGTGCACTAGCTAACTCTCTCTCTCTCTCTCTCTCTCTCTCTCTCTCTCTCTCTGTGTGTGTGTGTGTACGCACATGTGTATGTGTGCTCCTGTGTGTGCGTGCTTGTGTGTGTTTTGAAATAACTTTATTAGCACTCAGACACTTTGCTCTGCCCACGGCCATGGCTTAGGGTTCACTCTGGGGCTTGCCCAGAGGCTGACTCAAACCAGGTAGCATCAGATCCATCTTCTGTTGGTACTTGGTTCTGCGTTAAGCTATACCAGCCGCTGCAGCCGCCTGCTGAGACTTCCTGGAAGAAGGCAAAACTTTGATCTTCTGCCCTTGTACCAAGCCCTGTTGAAGGTAATTAAGAGTACAAGTGCCAATTTGCAGAAAGAATTGTAAACACCTTTGATACAAAATGCCGCCTTCCCATTTTTTTTTTTTTTCCTGATTAGGAAAACTTTGCTGTTGGTAGGTATAAAGTCCGGTTCAGGTATAATTGGTTAGGAACGGAGTGCACTCATGGGAAGAAATCTTGTTTTGTTTTTTGTTCGCTTTTCTTCTTATCCCCTTTTCTCAGTTTTATGGCTGGAGACATGATTTATTGCAACCATCCATCTTGGGGGCTCATCCATCACACCCGGGTTGCTAGGAGATTGTGGCAGCAGCTGTTTGCTCTGAATCAGACAGAAAAGTTGTCAATCATCAAAGGCAGGTGAATAGCATTAGAAACACGCTATTGTCAGACGGAATAATTAATCAAAGAGAGAAAAGATAATTAAAAAGATATGACCCTTGCAAGTACTTGCTCTGGTTTGCCTGGAAAAAAAAAAAAGAGAAAGAAAGAAAGAAAGAAAAACGGCCTAGTCTTTTCTAGACACTTAAGCAGCTGAGGACTGATAAAATATGCACTCCGCAGTGCGTGGCTTTTAATTAATTGAAAAAGGTTCAACATTCAAAGACGATGCTGGAGAAAAGTCCAGTTATGAGCAGAAGTGATATTTATTGTTTGCATGAAGGGCTCGACACAGAGTCGAACTTTCTGCTACAAATCTCTGGTGTCCCTGCTTGGTTAGGAGGTGTGGGCTGGGGTCTGCAGGTAGCCACCATTGAGAGAGACTGCTTATGTCCCCCCCTGGGGGGTTACTGGTCATCCTCATGTGACCACAGTGGGACCCGGCTAGCCAGGGTACAGTTGCCTTTCCACCTTTCTGGTAAGTCCTAAAGAACCCAATTCTTTAAAGTAGGATTGGTGTTTATCAAAGGCAAAGGTGGGAGGTTGGAAGGGCACTCCATGAAGTGTCCTCAGCGCAAGGTCGCTGTCACTACATTTTGGAAGGAGCTCTTTGGAGACTCCCATTCAGGGGTCTGCAGCATCCCGTTAAAAAAAAAAAAAGTACTCTAGTCAAGGTCTAGAGATCATTTTGTGTGTCCGTGTTTCCTCAAAGATATATTCATAGACTAGGAAGTTCATTCTTGTTCTCTCCTAGGCTAAAATATTCCAGAGGAATTGGGGAAAACATATTAAAGACAAGATAGAAAGTGGCAGATTCTGAGCTGCTTTCCAGCTAAGCATGCTGCAATCCCCGAAACAGATCTACTCCTTTATTTTTGGGTACTCCGCTTGATTTTTCACACCACTCTCCTTCCAAAGAATAGCAGGACTTCTAAAATTAGCAGAACACAGAAAGGCTTGACTATTAGGATTCATGAGAAGAAAGAAAGCAACTTTTTTTTTTTTTTTTTAATACAGTGTGTTCAGGGCACACCAGATCAGAGCAGTAGCACCCCCATCTGGAGCGCTGTGCTTGTACAAACACTGGGGAATCTGTGACCAATAGTCATTGAGTCCCAAGGATGGGATGGATGTACACGCTCTCCCATGATATACTTGGAAGCCTCACTTTAGAAGATACAGATATAGATCTGGCCTTTTGGTGAGAGAAAAAGACCTGCTTCAGCCCCAGAAAGAACTCACCTGTTCAGGTGACTGGAGGGTGTTCCTACTCAGAACTTGACCTCTAGACTTTGGCTGCAAGGGACACTTCCACTCTGAGTCAGCAGCTCCTTGGTGGGTTCCTGGGCTCTCAGGTTCTTCTGGGAAACTGCCAAGTACCCATAGTTTCCTGGCCACACACCAGTTGCCTTTCACCTCCAGGGTCTTCGGGTGCAGTCCTTGCTCAGGACAAACTAGCACAGGCTTGCCTGTGCTGGGAAGTCCAATGGGTGCCCTGCCAGGGTGTGAACAGTTCCTTTGGTGGCCCTGGGCAAGTGAGAGATGCTTCTTTCCCCACGATATACGATATACGGCTGTTTGGAGGTGGACAGGTGGTCTTGTTTGCTTATTTGTTTGTGGTGGGTGTGTGTGTGAGTGCAATTGACTGTAGAGGCCAAACGAGGGCGTCTGATTCCTTAGACCTGGGCTTACAGATGGTCCCCAGTCACCCAGATACAAGTGTTTGCTGGGAACCACAGTTAGGTCTTCTGCAATACACACAGTCTTCTCTCCAGCCTCCCCTCCCCCTCTTTTTGAGACAGGGTTTCTCTGTGTAGCACTGGCTGTCCTGGAAGTCTCTCTGTAGACCAGACTGGCCTCGAACTCAGGGATTTACCAACCTCTGCTTCCTGATTGCTGGGATTAAAGGTCTATACTATTACTGCCTTGCTGGCTGAGGGATTCTTAATCGTTGTCGGCTCCCCTTGTCTATTAAATGCTGATGAGGCACATCGCCTAATGTCAAGCAAAATAATTCCAAAACCTGGAGTTTCACAAGGAAGGGCTAGCAATGAAAGTTCCCCTTGATACATATACATATACATATACATATACATATACATATACATATACATATACATATACATATACACATACACATACACATACACATGCATATACATATACATGTCATTTATTAATTAACATATGAAGAGCCTCAACCTTTAATGCTAGTGGGATTAGATAGAGATTTTTACCATAAAAAAGGAAGCAAAACCGGAGGTGAAGGTGGGGGAGAAGAAATCTAGGTTCTGAGAAATTTAGACAGGGTTTTGTTTTCTGTTTTTATTGTCTGTTTGGGCTTTATGCCCCTGCTCTCCCTGGTAACCCCTGGTGGCAGTTGAAGTGACCAAAAGAGAGAAAGAAGCAAGGAAGTGGAACACACAGTTTCTTTTTTTGGAGAGGATCCCATATGAAGTTTGGTAGGGATTTCCCAGTCTCCCATCCTGGCTTATCGTACAGGGATTCCTGCATCTCCAAGAGATCTGGAAGGGCAGAGGCACCACTGTTATTTTGTGGTTGTTGTTGGATCCCATTCCTATTCTGGTATCCATGAGATTAGAATTAGCCCAGGCCGGTCTTTCACTGTGTAGCTTGGGTTGCCCTTTGAAACCCCAAATCTTTCTGTCTCAGCCTCTGGAGCACAGGATACACACATGCCGGCTTCCAAATCGGAATGTATGGTTTACAAACCCGGACTCGCTGACTCCCCATTTCCTGGAAGTCCACACTCCCAGGAAGCAGCAGACATAGTGTTTTATCTGAGTAAACTGGTAGATGAGACTCCCTGGTTGCCTGGAAGTCATTTTGGATTTTTTTTTTTTTTTTTTTTGGTATCTCAGCTGCCACGGATTCAAAGCAGGCTCTGCCTGAAGTCTTAACACAGGAGACTGAGGAGCTCAAATGAAGCAGATTGGCTCTGCTGGAAGTGTAGCCATTGTGAAACACTTAAGCCCATGGTTCTCCTCTGCCAAGGAAGAGTGTTTGAAGCAAGCAGAGATTCACGTGTCTGTCTGGAGAAGGTGGGGTTCCCAGCAGCTTTCCCCCAGGCACCGGGGGTTCTCTGACATTCTGTTTTCTGCCTTTGTGTTTGCTCTGGGCCTCTAGTGAAATGGTCCTTTCATATATATTAGTTAGGGAGTGCTAAGACTGTGGTAAGTGTTATTTTCCCTGGCTTCTCTATATAAAATAGTAAAAGCAAGCCAGGACTCTTGTTACGTGTCAGAGGCTCCTACTGGGATGCCTAGGTGAACAAGTCAGAGAACCAGTGGGGTGTCAGCTGGGCCAAGGAAAATAAATAAAATAAAGGCTGTGCTCTGGCTCCTGGGAACCAGACCCTGAACTTGCTCTCCGTGGATCCTGGAGCCTCCGACTCTGGCAGAGAGCGTGGGTGGGGAGGGAGGGAAGTATTATCTGGAAACACGTGTACTCATTCCTTGTGAAAGAAGTGAAGTATTTAACATTTCTCCCAGGAAAACATCTTTCATTACTTGACGTGTTCTGTGGTAATGATTTTTCAGTTCAACAAACAAGCACTTATTAGTTTTCGGCTGAGAACCTGGCTGAGGTGGTTGGCAGGGCCATTTTTAAGGGAGCTGGCTGGAGAAGGGTGGAGTGGGGAGAGCCTGGACTTCTCTGGGTGGTCTCCAAATGGCTCGCTTGGCATGGCTGGGCATCCTTGGGACATCCTCTGGGTTCTCTGAGCCTAGTGGGGTTGTCGGGTGGGCATGGGGGCTCAGGTTAGGGGAAGATAGTTTGTTTCTGGGTTTTTTTTTTTTTTTTTTTTTTGCTTTCTTTTTTGGTTTGTTTGTTTGTTTTGGTTTTGCAACCAAGAATGGGTGGACCTCTAGAACTCGTTAGCGGCTCAGAATGGGTATGTCTGGAGAGCCTGAAGTTTGTTTGGTTTGCTTGTATATTACATGGAGGAGAGGGTGAAGAACCAATCCAGGCGTGCGTATGGTTCCCTGGTGCATGCCGCTGTTGTGAACTTAGACAAGAAAAGGGGCTTAGGCACGAGAGTTGAGCATGTGCGTCTGCCCAGCCCGGGAGCAGAGAGATGGGCTCCTGTTTGCCACTGTCATCAGATCACAGCACAGCACATCCTACTGATGATGCCCAGTGGTGCTGGGTGCTGGGGAGACCGCTTTGCTGCTTCTGGTCCTCTTGGGAGAACATGGGCTCTCCACTTGAATGTACTGTGGCCCCAACTCCCAACATGTCCTTCAGGTTTGTTTGGTCTCTTTTTTTTTCTGTTATAGCAGGAACGGGCTGGTTAATCTGCTGGCCCGAGATGGCCCGGACTATTCCCAACCTGATGCTTCCACCGTGGTGCCAGCGAGATTAGGAAGAGTGAGCCCTGAGCTCTTTAATGAACGGGTGATTCTAATTTGCCCTCCAGCCGGCCCAGCCACAGGGAGAGTCAGGTATTGTTACCCTGTGGTTCCCTGTAGGTAGGCCATTTATCTGGCCCAGATACAGTGGGCTAGCCCACAGATTAAAATCTACATGTGGGTGATCTCATTATCCCTTCAAGGAATGTCATCTCGATTTGCATCTGATGATGTTCTTTTATTTAATATGTGACCATTGTGTTTGCTTGACTCCCAGAGCTGGCCTGGTGGTTCCCTCTGCCATGTCTGTTAGAGAATGGAGGTGCTTATAGAATGGGGGTGCTAACTCTCGTACTTTCCAGGAGCCTTTAGCAGCTTTCTAACTAGATCGAATGGCTCTTGGGAGGAGGGCAGTATTCTGGTCTGCGTCTCTCAATTCAGTTGCTAAGCATATCATGAAATTCCAGATGTAATAATAAAATTTATAGTGCTTGCGCTGTCAGGAGGCACGGGACACAGTGACAGCTGAAGAAGAGGGTCATCTTGTATTGCGAATGTAATGTGACACAGGGTCTTAGCAGGGGAGGGTGAGTTTGCCATCAAGCAGAGAGACTGTACTTTGTGGTAAATGGTAATGCGTTTGTTTCTGGAGACCCAGCCACACTGGGGCAGTGGGAGAGTGGGAAGGAGAAAATTCATTGTTGTATTTCCTTCAAGGACTTCATCATCTTTCTTTGCCTTTGCCCCTACCCTGGGGAGGCAGTAGCCCTAGTACCCGGGGAAGCAGGCTTGGGAAAAGACATGGCTGCTCAGACCTTAGAAGCAGCTACCCTTTTTTCGGAAAAAGGTACTGCATATTCTCACGTGGAAACAAAAGAGAACAAAACAATGGGTGGTCAACTAAAATCGACAGACCGACACTTCATGGCCTGACCAGGCAGCTCTGGCCACTGAAGGTAGCAATGGTAGATCGGAGGGACTCGGAGCTTCTGACCACAGCAAGAAGGGTGATGTGACCACTGGCCCGCTTCCGTGCAGCTCCGTGTGGTTTGCTTTCTCCGTGACATTTCCAGGGGACATGCGTCTTCATGGAAAGGTTTGAGTGCCCTCTATTATGACGGAGCGCAACCAGTCAAGAAAACATCAGTTGTGGGACTTCTGGAGACATCGTAGCCACATCCACCAGACGCCATTATCCCTACGATCGTTTTGGTGATTGTGTGAATACTGATCAATTAAAAAAAAAAAACTCTAAAGCATATATGAAATATCAGTGATAGACCCAGTAAATAAGTAAATTATTTTAATGAAAGAAATTAAGTGTCCCCTTTAAATTTATCAGTGAACTAAAAATAGTTCACACTTCATTGTGGAAGTACTTTTACACATAATTTTTTTCTTTTCTTTGTAGTGCTGGGGCTTGAACCCAGGGCTTTATACATACCAGGTGAGAGTTTTTCCACTGAGGTGGGAACTCTGACTCATAGCAGATACGGTTTCTTTCATTTTCTTCCATTTTCTTTGTTTCTTTGGGATCAGTTATCCCCATGGTAGCCCTGACTAGCCCAACTCGCAGGTCCGGGCTCTTGCTCCCAATCCTCCCGCTTCAGCCTTAGAGTGTTTGGTTCACAGGCCTGTGCCGCCTTTTCCGGCTACAGAAACATTTGAAAAGTCTCAGGTCAGCTCAGCTCCGTGTCAGAGCAGCTGCGTGTACCACACCAGACATTTTCAGATGCTTTTCTTTCCAGGCTCAGAGAACTGCCCCAGCCCCTCTAGCCAAGGCCTGTATCTCACTGGCCCCCCACAGCGCAGCCAGCATGCTAGCTGGGCTCTCGACTTCCGTATGCACGCTTACCAGATGCCAGCAAAGTGGCTGATGGCAGAAGTCCTGTGCCCACCTTCTCTGAATGACTCTGTTCCTGCCAACGGGAACTACCACGGGAGCTCCATTCCTGAGATCCCCTGCTCAGGCTGCCTTAAGACCTAAAGGAGTAGGAAACTTTCTTTTTTGCTTCCAATTTCAAGTGGCCTTTTGAAAAGGCCGTAAAAAGTTCATTCATGTCTTCAGTCCAGAGGGATGTGTAGACCACACAGCATCACAACACCCACGTTTGTTTTTCCCCTTACCCATCCTCCTTTGCTAGGTTAGGTCACACAGAGGGTAAGAGGGAATTGGAGTGTAACAAGGAGGTTGTGATGCAGCCGGTGCAGACCCTTGAAGAGGCCTGGATGCTGTGACCCCCCCACCCCCCGACTTCCTGTGGTACCCACTGGCTGGCGCTGGGCGTTCAGGCATCTGCAATGGTCCATGCTTATGCAAGCAGATCCCAGCTTGAGGATGCTGCCTCCAGAGGCTCCTGTAGGCAGTTCCAGCCTGCTGAGATCTGCCCTTGCTAGTGGGAGAGCTTTACTGGAAGCCCTCAAGGTAAACCAGGTGAGGGGCGTGAGGTCTAGTCCTTTCTTTTCTTTATTTGCAAGTTTTATTTTTGACCCAAAATATTAAATTTCCTGGCGGGGGGGGGGGGGGCAGAGCTGTTAAAGAGAAAGGCCACCTTTTTAGTAACCATGAAGCAGCTCTTTTGAGTTACAGAGGAGAATTTGACCCCTTTTGAAAGGAAATAAAGGAGGAACCCCATGTAAGGAAAGCAAGAAAAGCTGATGTTACATTTTCTGTGATTACTGATATCGGAGGCCGGAGCTCCGGGAAGTCGGCTATAATGGAATTTTTTTTTCTTTCTTTTTTTTTTTCTTTTTGTTTTTCCTCCTCTGAATTGCGTCTCTGCTCTTCCTCCCCTCCTATGAGAATGGTTTGTGCTTGATGGGAAAAAAAAAAAAATACTTGTTTTTGGCTTGCCATCTCTGCCTTACTTGATCCACGGGCAGGCCGGCTGGGCTGAAGGACCTGAAGCTAGCTAGCATCGTAGACCTTGTAATTAATTCTCTTAACTATTCAGAGAGCTGCAGGGCTCAGAGTGGCAGGAAGGGAATTGAGCAGCAGGGTGTCCCTGAACCCAGAACTCCCAGACACCAGCCTGTAACCGTAGTAAGCAAGAAAGGACTATAAATAATTCACCTTCAGAAGTGAAAAATCCTCGGTAGAGGTTTACAACCATTAGTAGCCAGTTTGGCGGCATTGTTTAAAAATTATTTTCTTGCCTGCACTGCGTGAGTTTCTAGGAGTCTGGTGCATAACCCACACCCCAAATCAGAGGTGCCTCAGCCCTGGCTGCCTTCAGCAGATGCATGTGTGATAACTTGAGAGAGTGTCTGCGCCAGGTCTCACCTCCTTTGGCACCCTGGAGGATGGTCATTGTAGTTTCTTGATACACATAGAAACTTAAGCTCTGCCTGCATGAGAGACACAGCAGAGACCTGGTACCTCCATCTGGGCAGATAAGAAATCGCCATTGTCTCTTCCTTCTTCCTCTGAGCTTAGGTGACCAAACCAAGAAGTAATTAGACAGCGGTGACAAAGCTGGGCCTGCTCTTCCTTTTTTTTAGCTTTACTCTAAAGTCCCATGGTGCCCGCATCTTAACAAGATTCCCACGTATGTTGCGGTACATGGGCCCACCAACCCTAGGAGTCTTTTCGGGTTTAATGACAAAGCAGGGCCACTGGCTTTTCTGAAAATGTGGCGTCTGGAAGTTTAAATGTAGGCACTAATGCCGTTCTCACAAGAAGTGGAAGCTCTGGTCTCAGGCTGAGATTGGTGAGCCATGATTGGAAGCCGCTTGCACTTAGGTGACAGCTAAAATAAAGGTTTTGAAAGGTTGTGCAGAACACGGATACATCTGAAGCCCGCCTCTTCAAGGCCGTCTCTTGTGACTGTGGCTCCAGAGAAGCCCGTATTCTTATCCCGTATTATGTACAGCGTTTAAATGGTATTGTGATTAATCGTGATTGTTTTAAAATATAATCTCACACGAGGAGCTTTTGTGTACCTGGTAGGCCTGACCTGTTATCATAAGAAGGAAACTCTCCAAGTTCCCTTTTCGGTTGTTATTGGATAGAAAAGAAGACAGTTTCCGCCCTAAAGGACAGGACTGTTAGTGGTTGACTTTACTGAGGCGTGGTGTTTCCCTACAGGCATGCAAAGGAACCGTATCTATGTAAAAATGCTTGTCTTACAGATTGATCCACATAGACAGGTACTTCTGCAACCTTTCCCACGAGGAGTTGGACCCTCAAGGGCTACTTGGCCCGGTGGAGGTGATTACATGGCCCACTTTCCATTCCTGATGGTGTTCAACACCTTTGGCTTCTCCCAGAGCACAGACTCAAAGCAGCTGCTAGTGCCCCTGGCCGTAGGCCCTTGGGCTGAGCAAGTGAACTGCCCCTTGCATCTCTTCCTCTCCGTTTCTCAGCAAGGTGTGATGTGATTGGATGGGCCCTGGGGGCTTCCGTAGATTGGATGGGCTTCCATCCGGGCTTCCGTCTGAGGGCCTAGCAAAAGTTCTCTTTCTTTGGACAGAGTTTATGGCGATGTTTTCTTAATTATTCTTGATGTTTTGCCCATTATACCATTAGCTTCTTCAGAGGACAGAGATAAATAGCCGGGTATCCGCAAGAACAAAGTGTGAACCGAATGCACTTAATTATTGATAGCTCGGCAGCGAAAGGTTCTGAAATGATGTTGTCAGATGGCTTGGTGAGTCGACAGCAGATGTGTTTGGTCTGCACGCACAACTAGAGACGGGGCACCAGTAAAACTCAGGGAAAGAGCACCTTGTCAAGCAAATACGACTCCAGCAGTTCACTTTCCTTAATTTGTTTCCCAATATGATGGGTTTCATTCATGTGTGTTGGATTTTTGAGGCTTAGGCGATTTGCAGGTTTTTGTTTCTCCACTTTAAAGATGCGTGACCACGTAAAGATGGCGTGCGTATTGTCAAACCACTGTTTCTAAGTAAACTCAAACTCCCTGGCCCGCTCACATTTATATTTCTTCTCACGTATGTGTGCACACGTGTGCAGTGTGTAGACAGCTTTGTGGAAGCCAGTGTTCTCACAATCTGAGTCCTAAAACGGCGTTTGAAAGTCACTAGTTGGATACCCTGGTTTCCAAACAGGAAAAAGCCAAACACTCACAATTTCCCTTCCCCCTCCTCATTAGCGACCAAATTTGCCTTTATGCACATGCAAGCAAGGACTTTCCGTGTTCATCCTGACCCTAACCCTAACCTGACATAGCTCGTCACATTTTCAACCATCTCACTTCTTTGTTTTGCTTTCTTTCTCAAAATGTGGGCTCCGAGTCCCACGGCGGGAAACACAGTTTAAGTAACTCACAATTCTCAGACACATGTGGACAGCTGGTGGGTTTCAATTCTAGGACATGGGGTTACAGACCTGAGGGAATTTTGCTAACACATATCAAATGGTTACTGTGGTCCCATTTTGGCTAAGAGGCACCATTCACAGAGATGCTTAATTATATTTCTTTCTAATGGGTTTGGACTCTTGACATTTAAGAGAAGGAGGAGGAGGAGGAGAAGAGGAGGAAGAGGAAGAAGAGGATGAGGAGGAATCTGATGCTTCACAGCATGAGAACATAGGCAAGGAAACCCCCCACCCAACACCTGGCATACTCACCAGGTTACCTTCTGCATGCGTCGCACATACAACTAGCCACACTGCTCCCCTGAACTGTCATGTTTCCCTAGCCTGTGCTGACCGATCTGTATTCGTAGGATGTCCCTCGGAACTTAAGGCTTCGTGAGAGTCTGGAAGGATTATTATCATTATTTTAGCTCGAATTAACTGTCTACAGTGAGAGAGGCGAAGACGTAGGCGCTTCCAGAGCAGAGCTACGAAGGCTGGAGGAAGCTGTCTTTCCTAACGCAGCCCGTGTGCTCCCATCTCCCTAACAGCTTCCCCAGCTCCCCTGGAAATGAAAGAACTAGCCTGTGTGGGATGCATGCACTCCTCGGCTTCCTGGGCTACGTCAGAGAGGTCAGCCCCGCCCTGGATGCGGCAGCTCAGAGCATCTGGGTATTGCTAGCTGCACACACACACACACACACACACACACCAGGCTTGAGCACACATAGGGCTTTTCTGTAGCAGCTACATATGTAAGGCCCTGAACGGTTTGACAGTAGTTTCCCCTTATGTGAAACTAAATGCATTTTAATTTTTTTTCTAATTATAAAGGCAGTAATTTGTGTGCTAGAAAATCTAGAGAAGTTCGAGGACACTTAATTAATGGAGAAATCTTTATTCAACCCCTGTTCCCTGGACCCCTCCCTAGGGATGTTAGCAGTTTGTGGCACACCCTTCTGAAGTCATAAGCATGCAGATATATTCTGTCTTGTACCTTTCTGTTTGTATGAGGGATGTATGGATAGATGTCTCGGTGGCACAGCGAATGAACTGAACTGTGGAATTTAGAACCTATGTGTTAGGTGCATAGATAGATCCTTTTTCAGCTTTGCTCTGTGTATTTGTTTTCATGATAAAATGGTGGGGGATATATAGTCATCGACCTTTCTGAGTTTTCTTAGGTTACTATACATTGTACAGAGCGATCTCTCGCTGTTTAATGGTGGCATATTACCGTGTAGGAGATCACTCCTATGTTCAAGGTTGTTGTTGTTGTTGTTTTGGTTTTTCGTTTGTTTTTTGACTGTTTTGTTAGTTTGTTTAAAGGCATGGTCTCCCTGTGTAGCACTGGCTTGCCAGGAACTTCGTGAGTTGTTTCTCTCTCTCTCTCTCTCTCTCTCTCTCTCTCTCTCTCTCTCTCTCTCTTTCTCTCTCTCTCTCTTCCTTCTTTTCTTTTATTTTTGAAATTTTGAGACAGGGTCTCATTTCACACCCCACACTGATTTTGAACCCATGGCTCTCTCTTGCCTCAGCACCTAGAATGCTGGTGCTATAGGCATGTGCCGCCAGGCCCAATGTGAGTCACTCTGTCAGTAAACATTCGAGGTATATCTCCGTAGTGAAGATACTTCTGTACACGTCTTTGAGAGACAAGAGTCCCAGAAAAAAAAAATTGTTAGCAGAAAAGATTAGTTTAGCTCATAAAAGGACGTATTCAAAACTGTTGCTTCCTACCATCACACGCTTGTGTGTTCATGAAGCCCCCCCATCCTTAGCTTAGTTTAGGATTGCAGTCAGTGACCCCCCTCCTAGGGCTCAGTGTGGCTTCAGCACATCTTCATAAGTTTTAAAGGTATGTGTGTCGTGGGGGGTGGGTGTGGATGTGAAATCTGAGTCTTCTTATGAACTTCAGACCTCCTTGGGCTTTTGTTTGTTCGTTTACATCTCTGGAGGACTCCAGATGGGTTCAAGTTCACTGTCTGTGACACAGATGGTCTCACTGGGTTCACAAGAAAAGATCCAGAGCAGGAAAGATACCAGTGTAAGTTCTCATGATGCTCTTCCCACCTTGGCTTGAAACCTTGGTATGGTCCTCTGGGGCTGGACCATGGCAGACCGCTCTTTCCCATCCATCACCCGAGGATGCTATGAGGCCGGGCCGCCAAGACCGCCAGGTTGTTACCTTTGTTTGGCTCCTGCCCAGGACTGCAGAGGTGGCTGTCTCCGGCGAGCAGCTTCTCAGATAACAACCGTGGAATGCTGCAAATGTCCTTTTGGGTTTTGGCTGAATAATATTTAAGGGTTTTGAGGGAGTGACTTAATTGTGTTTTTTATGTAATTGATGACGCTCCAGTAAAATGTATTGAGACACGGTATCAGCGTTTCTCTAACTGTTCCTTGGAGAGAAATCTCTGCTCTTATGAAAATGGCTCCTATACTTTCCATTCGCGGATTTGCGAAAAATGAAAAAAAAAAAATTATTGGCTTCCACCGAATCGCTGTACCTAGAAGTTTCTCTTGTTTTAAAATGTCCTCCACCTCACCCCTGGTCTTGGGCTGGTTACCGGCAGGGACACCACACTGTCATAAGATCGTCCCTTGTTTTGGAAGGAAAGGCTTGGGAACCCGGGGGACTTCTGTGGTAGACTTGGTGCAGGTGTGAACAGATTTCTGGAAGCTTCCATGTGCCCACGGGTCAGTTGGTGCTAGGCCCCAGACTGAGGGCCTCCCATCTGGGGACTCTGGAGTTCTTCAGACTTCTTGCCCCACCCGACCTGTTTGGGGTTTGGAAGCGTATAGCACATGAAGCCATGTCTCAATGCGCAGTCTCTTAGGCCTTGGATCTGAATTTGAAGTCCACTCCATCCTGCCTGTTACCACAGAGATCAGGGAATGGACGTGCATATTCTTAGCTTTTCCCTAACGTCACATTTGTTTGTATGGGAGGGTTTGCATGTTTTCGATCCTCCCCCCTTCCTTCTCTCCTTCATCTGCTCTCCCTTTCTTGTCTCTCTTGAGTTTCACTATGTCACACAGGCTGGCCTTGAACTGAGGCTAGCTCCTGCCTTGGTCTCCTCAGCGCTGGGGTGAACTTACTGTGGCAGTACCCCATTCCCAGGCTCGGTGCTTTGATTTCCTTTCAGACCTTCCCACATTGATTCCATTCTGAAAAATCAAACCATAATCATTAAAAATTAAAATATATCTGAACCGGAGATGGAGCTGAGAGTCGAGTTCTTTCGGAGTGTGCACACGGCTCTCTACCTTCCATTCCTAGTACCCCTCTCTCTTTTCTTTTAAAATAAAATGTATGTTAATGCTTTCTTATTTCCCTCCCTCCCTCCCTCCCTCCCTCCTTTCTTCCTGTGGTACCTGGAAGGGAGTGAAAGGCCTTGCACACACATAGCTAGGCCAGCAACATGTCTCCAGTCCCTCAGTTAATTTCTAATTATAGAAAACTCGCAAGTCTGCTAAATTAAATTGTAATAGTAGTTGTAATAACAATAACTGTAATCATAATGCTTTGAAAGTACCATTGGTCACCGTCCTGGTGGCTGCTTCTTGGAGGCCCTGTGCACTCGGACACCAGGGATCTAATCACTGCAAACACGTTCACGCCAGTGTTCAACGGTGGCTGATACCAGAATGTGGCCGTGATGGTGACCCTCATATCCTGTGTCCTATAGACATTTCGGGCTGGGGGGTGTCTTACTGAGTCAGCCTGTGTGTCACCAGCGTGGTGCTATGGGGCTGCCCCTGCTGGGCATTGGGAAGGGAACCCCAGGAAGACACGGCTGGCTGCAGCATCTGGCGCTGCTGTGTGTGTGGGAACAGCAGGTCCAGATGCGCAGACACAGCTGCAGCCTCCGCTACTGAGTGGGAGAACACACCTTCCCTAGGTGTGTGACGGGGCGGGAAGGTGATTATATGGAGTCTTCTGTCCTTGGGCTGGAGACTGCAGTAGCTCTGCCCTGACATGTCTGAGGGCAACTTTTAGCTGCTTCCAGTGATCTGCATGTGGCCCTTTCTCGGGGAATATCAAGGGGCCGGCTGGCATTAAGCCACCTGGGTATCATAAACCAACTGCATAGAGTTGTCGGACACGGAATCCTCACTGGGTGAACCAGGAAACGCCGCAGTGAAAAGAAAGAAGAAAAATAGGGTGTTGACAGCTCATGCTTGGTCTTAACTGGCAAAGCTTGTGTGACTTGATGTCTGAAAGACATTGAATGCTTAATGATTAGACCTCTTTATAGGAGCTCATTGAATAACATTTGTTTTCTGGTTCTTAGAGCCCTCCGCATCAATGGCTAGATCGCCAGGACTCGAAGCAGAGGGACATAGACACGTCCTTCCCAGGAGTGTCTAGGAGGCCCGGTGGAGGTGTAACAGTGAGCGCCTCTCAGGCAAAATAGAAGAATTCGCTTTGGCATCATCTGGTTTTGCAGATAGATATTCACCCAATGGGCTCGTCCCAGCATTCTGGAATAGGACAGGTGTTGGAAGTAATTTCCACATGTTCTTAATTCAGTATTGCCTGGACAAAACTGAGGTTGTCGGTATACTACAGGGGTCACACACACAGTCATGCGTGCATGCGTTTTGATGGGAGAAATGAAATAGGTCACGATGTGGAGGTTTTATACCCTCTGTATGACCTGCGTTTTCTGAAGTTCTCGAGACAGACCTTTGCTGCAGGACTCGGAGGCTTAGCGGCGATGGTGCGGCAGAGTCTTGGTGGTCACTGTTCAAAGATACAGCTTTCCAACTCCACCACGGCGTGAAAAGAAAGCAAAGAAAGCAGCTCCATTCACACAGGCCCATTGTCACAGGGAGGTGAGACAGACGTAGCTCCTGAGGGCTGGACTGAGCCTTGTCACCCAGCTTTCCCCACCACAAGCTCCCTTACACGTATACTTGGGCATCAGTGGATTTTTGTGGGATTCCAAGATGATCAGGAGGCTCCAAATCGGACTTCCTAAGAGGGACCAGAAGTGCATTCGCTAGATGGCTCAGGTTTTAAGCCCTTTTAGGATCGGAGTGTGGAGGATGGTACCTGCGACTTAGCCATTAGGAGGAGGTCAAGGCAGGAGGTATCCGATTCTAGGCTGGCTTGGGCAGCACAGCTAGAGTATTAAAACACACACACACACACACACACACATACACACACACAGACCACCACCACCACCACCACCACCAAATCAATCAAACAAACAGACAAACCAGGGTGATATCTCAGTGAACTGTCTGAAGTTCTGTTTGCCTGTCCAGCATGGTCAGGCTCCTGTGAGCACTTTCCCGTTCTTTCCTGCATCAGAATGATGTCTGGGCTTCGTTCAGTTACCTTAGAGTTAAGCATGAGGGCATGGACTATCAAACTATCCATTTTGTGTGTGTATCTCATGCCGTTCTTCGGTACCAGCCCCCTTACATCCTTTATGAGTTGAAAAGTGCAAGACAGTGACTCCAGCCCAGCCGCGGTTTTTGGAAACCTCCTGCCACAGAGGATGCATCATGAATATGCTAACAGGGTATCCGGACTGGTCCCCCATGCTTGCTGGCCATTTCAGTGGGACCCTTCCAGAAGGGAACGAAACACTGCACAGGACCCAGTAAGCTCTTGCAACTAGAGATGAAAATATTCTTAGTGGTTCTGGGAACACCCAGGCCTATAGCCTTGCTGAACCTGTCGGTCTTATCCGCCCAGATCCAGCCCCCTGAAGTTGGGAATGTTTTAGATTCTGGTGGTGTGATCCAGAACATGTCCGTGCGCAGCATCTGGCCATAGCTTCATCATAGCATGTCATAAATAGAATTACTGAGGTCATCCCAAGTGGACAACTCTTTCCAAGAAAGGCAGACCAGATCAGAAAACATGTGACCCCGACAAGAACACCACAGACATCTCCCAGAGATGGGTTCAGAGCATAGAACAGATCTACCTCACACAAGGTCTCGGAAAAAAATGCCTTTTGGTTGGCCCCCTTATTTGGGGGAGGGGATGGCTACTGCTGAGGATTGACCTCTTGTACCCTGTATATGCTGAGCTGTATCCCAGTTTCTCTTTTAACTTGGTGAGGTGAGTCACATTAAGTTGCTCAGGCTGGCTTTGAACTCCATTCTTGTTCATGGTGGTCTTACATTGACGATTCTTGCGCCTTAGTGTCTTGGGTAGTTGGGCTTGCAGGCCTATGTTATTAGGTTTAGCACAGCACATGTTATTCTTTTTTAAGACTGACTAAACTGATACACAACGGAAATTGTAAAGCATAATGAAGAAAGGACCCCCCCTACACAAGATGAATAATAGGTCTGAGAAACAGGAGTATTCAAAGTGAACCAAAGAAGACCACATACATATAGCCGGACAGTCATTTTTATGAAGCTCAGAAACATAAACCTAGCATTGTTTTGGGTGTGTTTGGGGTGGGGGGTTCATGCATTTGTGTCCAGAGGGCCCTGGGTTTGATTTTCAAGTTGTCTGAGAACTTGGTTTGTAGGTATTTGTTTCCTTACTATGCTTAACAACCCACATAAGTTGTCCTGTCTTTTTTTTTTTCTTCCTTTACCCCCATTTCTCCCTGTCTTTCTTTCCAGGATCTTACTGGGATTACAGACAGGGACACCCTGGGAACTGTTTCCCTGCATCTGTGTACCCTCTCTTACATAAGCGGCATTTCAGGGTACTGTCTGTCTTCTGCCTTTCAGAGCTTACGTTCCCAGCTTTCTGATCTCTGAGCTGAACTATAAAACTACATCATAGTTTTGGGGGGTGGAGGGACCGTTGTCCATAGATGTCAACCAGGGAACGAAGCCAGCCCTCCCATTCCGGCAACTAGGGTCTAAGCAACTGGTGCAGAAAACTGGATTCCGTGTGGATTTCCTGGGGCACAGGAAAGCAGGGGCTGGAGGATCTTGAATTCCAGACCAGTTTGGGCTACCTAAGGAGGCCTCCGGAGGAGGAAGAAGAGCTGTGCTTCTGTTTAGCAACCTTTGGAGATGCTGGACCTAGGCATTGCTGCTTTCATTTTAATGTGCTTTGATTATGTGCGTCTCACATTGCAATACTATTATTTATTAAAAGTAGTTATAAATTCCTGACAGAAGCTTTGCTTACTGGAAACAACAGTATTTGGGCAAAATCCTCAAAGGGGTGGGGGTGGCGGATCATTCTTCTGTGTTTTCAGCTTAGACGGCTTCTCCGTTTATACCCTTCCTTTTCTGAAGCCACGTATGTACTCCTGGAGGCTGCCGGTCATAGCCTGATCGTTTTCATGGCTGTTGCTACGTCGTCAGGTGGCGACCCAGAGTTTACCAGAGGCTTTGGGATTCTTTTTTTTTTTTTTTTTTTTTTTTTTAACCCTCACACAGGGAGTGAAAGGTTTGACTTTTTCACAGGGCACAGGCCTGATGCCTGATTTAAACCCTGGTGGACACAGCCAGACCAAGAGCCCCTCAGGTCTGCAGGGTCTGGAGGATCTGGTGATCATTGTGGAGCAGGCTGTGACCCGGTAGGGATGCTGAGCCCTGGCACCAGTCTGGCAGCAGGTTGCGGGTCCTACGGGTATACCACAGCCTGCTCCTGGGGCTAGGCATTTGCTCCAGCCTGGGTCACCCCATCATGTCCTTCTGATGATGGAGGTTTTATCATCCGGAGATAGAGAGTTAAGATAGTTTGCCCGAGTTAACTTCCTTTGAAGTTTCGAAGCCGTTGTTGGAATTATGACATAATAGTTCTCCATGTTGACACCACCTTTTATCCTAATTGTTTTTCTGCATTGTTTTTGATAAAGGGATAAAAATAATAGGCGGCATTTGAGAAAGCGGAGGGTTTTTTTTTTTG
>NC_137967.1:10434205-10441705 GCF_963924665.1 Micromys minutus | reverse complement strand
GTTATGACCTGGCATGCAGGTAAAGCCCCAGGGGTACAATAGCAGCCAATCATTCACTAGCAAATCAAGTTCTGGGCTGCTGGCTGGGTGTGTCAGGCCACCATGCGGCTGTCTGGATTCTAGGTTCAGGCCCACTCACTGACCACAGTGTTCAGCTCAGAGGAAGCCTTTGCAGACAAGGACCGAGATGACTTTGCTTCCTCAGTACCCGAGACCACCCATCTCAGCAGCTCTCCATTCTAAGTCCCACCAATGTCCACGACTGTGCCTCAACCTGAGTGTCCACGGAAGATAGACAGCTCATAACTTCACAGAGACCCTGCAGACATGTGGGGACAGGAGGCATTTTCATATCCCGATGGACAGGTGATGGCGGGAACACCCCTGCCGTGTCCCTGCCAGATACCCTGAATTCACAGATGGCAAGCAGGACTCCCAGGCTCTGGAGCCACCCTCCGGGGCTGCAGGCACAGGAATGGCTGCTCAGAAGGCACTGGACCAAGGGTCTTGGAGATGGAGTCTTTAATTGATAATGGATCAGTGCAAATTTTACAATTTTCTTATCAGCATCTTTATTCCTATCAAGGCTTAAGAACTGCTACCTCCCAAAGTGGCTCAGAGCTTTCCTTAGGAAGCTGCCTGAATTCCTTAGAGGTCTGAGCATTGGAAATCCTACTAGCAAATCCTGCTTATTAACTAGGAGACCAAGACCCTCCCTCTTAAGGGGTTCTTTCCAGACCCCTCTGGGATTATGATTCCCCTACAGCCAGGCGTAGCATCCGTACCCCAAAACCTGCCACACTGTTTGACATATCTTCATACGACACACACTGCCTGCACGTTATTATTTACACGCGTTTTAACTCAAATAAATTATTTTTAAAAGGAAAGTGTGTCACTCCTATAAACGAAGACCCAGAATCACTTGCCATAAAGAGAAAATAACCATAAAAATAAATGCGGCGAAATCAAACAATGTCATTAAATTCAAGCCGGATTCTCCTGCCTGCCTGCATCCTGTATCAGATACTGTATCTCTCATCTGAAAGATTAGGGGTGGTGTGAAAGACTGATGGTGTCCACTGGATACTCGCTCCTTTGAAGCAACCAGAAGGAAAAAGACGGGACAGACAAGGGAGCAATTTATAAATATGATTCAGGATGGGATTCCCCCGCCCCCACCTCCCCTGGACTGTGAGACAGTTCAGGTTGCTACCTTTGTTGGC
This sequence comes from Micromys minutus, assembly GCF_963924665.1. Taxonomy (NCBI): domain Eukaryota; kingdom Metazoa; phylum Chordata; class Mammalia; order Rodentia; family Muridae; genus Micromys; species Micromys minutus. Next base: position 10,440,479 of record NC_137967.1, on the reverse strand, counting down.
TTTTGCTAGCTTCTCAAAAGGGTCCTGACACTGTCATAGATTGAGAAGTGTTCTTGAAGATGTGTATGTGTGTGTGTGTGTGTGAGAGAGAGAGAGAGAGAGAGAGAGAGAGAGAGAGAGAGAGAGACAGAGAGAGAGACAGAGAGACAGAGAGAGAGAGACAGAGAGACAGAGAGAGACAGAGAGAGAGACAGAGAGAGACAGAGAGAGAGACAGAGAGAGAGAGACAGAGAGACAGAGAGAGAGACAGAGAGAGAGAGACAGAGAGAGAGACAGAGAGAAAGAGATATATGGGCTGGGGGTGGGGGGATGGGGGGAGGCATCAGGACCCAGAGGACTTAGGAGGTGCAGGGACAGGCCCCTGGAGAGACAACATGACAGAATGTGCCCCTACGTAGAAAGTTCTGATTTGAGCCACCCAGCAGGGAAACTGCATTCATAGCATTTGTGGTGTGCTCGCTACCGCTGAAGAAATGGATCTGAACATTCCGTTCAGCGCCCGTCCGCTTTAACGTACTTAGCTATTCACGCAGTCGGTCAGTGGACATAGTTCTCTAGGTTTGCCTGTTGGGAGTTTCTGATTGGTTCCCTGACTTAAGTGGGAGTCTGCTGATTCTTTACTTCGAACCTGGGGTGGCCGTGGGGGGCACAGGGCTGAGGCATACCTTCTGGTATGTGAAGAAAGTATACCGAACACCTTTCTTCCTACAACCCCTGCAAGGAAGGTCATGTTAGCACTCCCATTTTACAGATAGGAAAACAGACTAGAAGGCAGTTAGGTGGAGAAGCCAGGATGCAGAGAGAAGTGGTTGTGTTCATAGTCTTTCATTCCATCATTGAATGGATATAGGCCTTTGGAACCAGTAGGCAACACTGAGTCACATCCCGCACTGGGGGATTCTAGGCAGGGGCTCTACCACTGAGCCACGCCCCCAGCCCCTCACTGGGGGATTCTAGGCAGGGGCTCTCCCACTGAGCCACGCCTCCAGCCCCTCACTGGGGGATTCTAGGCAGGGGCTCTACTACTAAGCCACGCCCCCAGCCCCTCACTGGGGGATTCTAGGCAGGGGCTCTACCACTGAGCCACACCCCTACCCCCTCATGGGGGTGGGAATTCTAAGCAAGTGCTTTTCTACTTGGCTCCTTTTTATTTTATATTTGAGGTAAGGACTCAGTCGTCCAGGCTATCAGACCTATGTCGGCCCCTGAACTTGTGATTCTCCTGCCTCAACCTGCCAAGTCTGATACGTACGTGTCACCAGCCCTGGCCCTAAATGGGTCTTCAACTGGACTTCCCTATTCTGCTACCTTCTGGTCCTTATCCGAAGCCCCTCAGATCCTCCCAACCCTTTTCTTGTTCCATGGATGAAGAGTAAGGGCGCCATAGAACCAAGGGCTCTCTTCCCATAAGAAACAAGCTCATCTAATCACAGACCGTGCCAGACACGTTAGTTTTGCTTCTTATCCTTGGTGAAGAGAGGCTGCCCAGTATGTCTCTACAGGATTTTGCTACCTGCTGTCTCTTTTCTATATCTTCTTCCGCCTCTCGGATGCTACGTCAATCGATCTGTTACAGGAACGTGGGCTCAGATGTAAACTCACAGCCAGCGTGTCCGGCGGATGAATATCTGTCCACTATTCTCCCTGCTCCTAGCCCATCCTGCTCAAGGCTTATCCGATGTGTAACCAGCTAGCTGTGCTTATCCCGGAGTCTAACTGGCTTTCTATCTGGTGGCGTTCTAGACTTGGGATTGGGATTTTCGGTTTTCCGTGACGAGAGGCACCCAATTGGGCTGCCACCTTGTGGAGGTGAACTGCCCTCCTTCCAGACTCAAGAGTCAGCTGTGTGCACTTGGCAAGAGTTTCCTGAGGATGTCAGGATTCTGCCAGCTGCGCGGGTGGGCCTGGTGGGGGACTGCTCCTGTCACCATGGAGATCCTGCCCTTGTCACCGTAGGGATGATCCTTGCAGATGAAACATCATTTCTATAACCAGAAATAACTTCTCTTTATTGAATGTCTGCCCAGTGCTAGGTTTTGTGCTTAGTGCCTCGTGTGCACATTCCCACGAACCATCCTCGGAAGGAGAATGCTTTGAAGCCATCCTCCTTTTCGGGATGAAAGATCAGGAGCTCAGACAATCATGGTTGCTCGCTCAAGTCCCAGAGGTGCTTAGATAGAGAAGACCATGAACCTGGGCCTGAGGTGACAGTTGGCATCCTGCCATACGTTCCAAAAACACCCGCCACCTGGTCCTGACCTTTCTGTGTATTGTCCTTCTGGCCCCGGGTAAGTCCCTTGCACTCCAACTTCTCTGGATGACGGTGCCTGGTACGGACGTGGCAGCCAAAATAAAAATATAAAAATAAAAAGGGAGTGTATGTAGAATACCCCCCAACTCTTGGGTTCCTTTTGAGACCTAAAGGAATCCTTTGGTTTCTTCCCCTGGCCCACCCCCTTTCCCTGCTGGGTTCATTCAGGTCTCCATATTTAGCTTTGGTTCTTTAGTACCTGACAGGCAGCTTGGAGGAAAGCAAGTGCGGTCCATTACCTGGGTCTAGGGTGTAAGTAAGGTATGGGAAGTTGGGGGGGGGGGCATGTCAGAGGCTTGTCAAGCTGTGTGATGCTGTCAGCGTGATGGGTAAGATGATGGGGGTTGCAGGGACAGGGAAAGGGCATTGTGTACGCTTACGGAAGGAAAACATGTCTGTGAGCCTTTGTCTTTTCTATGACACAGTTCCCAAGGACGACCGAGTGTGTCTTGAGACAGTCTGAGGAGAAGTGTACTGTGCACCTGTCGAGGCCAGCACTGGCAGGTGCCGGGACTTAGTTAGGAAGTCTCAAGGAGGTCAGAGGGCGGAGGACGTGACCCAGGCAGGTGATCTCCACGTGGACACTAAGGCCAAGAGGAACACTGAGTAAGAGAGGATCATGGGAAATGTCCCATTCAGATGGCTTTCTGAAAGTGGAGGTGCCCTGCCCCTAGAGGAACAGTCTGCCATTGGTTGCCCCCGAGAGCCATCTTTTCTCTTCGGGCCACATGAGCTGATGTTTTGCCACAGAATCAGGTTCGGGTGGCTAAGGGAACGCTGGATTTTCTACAAGGTTTGTTTTTCGGCTTCCGTGGTTCAGTTTGGATACTGCTTCCAGATTTTTCGTGACCCCCCTCCTCCTCCCGACTACACCAGAACTCAGAGATACACTCCTTCATGTAATGAATAAATGGTTCGGCCGTATGCAAGAGGAAGAGACTCAGTTCTGTTCCAGCACACTGCCAGCTCCCGGGCTCCTGCTCGATGGGTCTCTGTCTAGCCAGAGGCCACCTTCCTCCTGCTGGTGAATTCAGAGTCGGTCTCCTCTGCCTCTTCTGTCTGTCTTTCCCTTCTGCTGCTACCCACCCACCAGCTTCACTCTCCTTGGTGGCAGCCTTGTATCACGTTACCAGCGTGGACAAATGGTGGCTCTTTAGGAATCCCTGAGCCCCGGTCCTGTGTATGGTGTGGTACAGAAAGATGGCCAGCAAGCCCATTGTTTGTATACATTCATGCCTTGTAGCACGCCAGCCGGCCCCTGTTCCAGAGGCGCTGCAAAAGCAGAGAGCCCTGTGACTTGCTCCATGGTTGTAAGCTCATAGCAGAGCAAACCCTTGGTTTAGCCTGGCAGACAGGTGGCCTGTCACAGTGGCTGGGCCCTGAAAGGGGAGAAGATTCTGATGTAGCCCTCACCCTACTATTAACCAGGTACCCCCATCTTGCTCTCTTTGGTTCTGTTATTTCCCTCTGTCAAAGGACATTTTGGACTTGGTGCATACCTGCAAGGATCCTGCTACCTCCTTGTGTCTAGTGATGTCATTTCTGGGCAGGGATCTGGCTCTCTCTGATGGCGTGTCGCTGGTCACTTCGGGGCAAGACCACTGATTGGGGAGATGCCATACAGCAGGGCAGCTTCCTGGCACATGGTGGGTTGATCACTCCCTGTCCTTGATCCACACAGGTATGCGATTACCACCGTCACCAAGAGGCTGAGTTACTGTTAACCCTGGGTACCCACAGAGCCCTGTGCACAGACGGACACAGGACTCATAGCACCGGAGCCTCTATTTCCAGAAATAGATGAACAGTCGCCTTCTCAGTCCACACTGGAAAAGGTTACAAACTATACTTGCGTGCCCCGGACTGGGGGACTCCCTGGGAAGTGACCTGAGCTGTATGTGTCATGTCTGTTGCGTAAACCTTTGGTTGTGTGTTTGTCCCCTTATTGTGTGGTGATGGTGGACACAGCAAACCCGACCCATGACTTTTAACCTGTCTGCAGTCACATCTTTCCCGTTCTAATTCCAGATGCCAGTGTGTTTAAAACACTGAAGGGCAGACCGGATCCCATTGTTAATCCACCTCGGCCAGCGCAGCCGAGGCCCACCACTGACATATGCAAGCTGCTAGTCACACCTGTGTGTGTCACTGCCATGGGAAGGAGCTCTGAGACTATTGGAGTGGGAGGCAGAGTATTAGGGATTTCAATTCTGCTTTATTTTCAACTTGAAATGGAGGAAAACGGACAAAAAACAAATAAGAAAGCTAAACAGTTGCGTGAGAGCTAGCAATTTGCTGGGCTCCCGATGACAGACACTACATTATCATAATTGTCTCTTCTACATGATAGGACAGAAAAATAATAATGTCATTTTATTTATAGCTGGGGTGGCCCCTTTATGAGAGTCATACAAGTTTCTGCCAAGTGGAGTAGGTCAGATGACATCTTTTGATCAGGCCTGTCCAAAGAGATCAAAGATGAATGGCAAGTATTGGATACTCAATGACAGACCAAATCTACAGCAGAAATAAGGCTGCCAGAGCCTGCCAGTTACCCATTAAAGCCCGCCTCAGGAAGGCAGCCTGCTTGACACATTGGCCGAACACCTAAATCAGCCAAGCGCCGGTGCTAAAATTGTGTATTATCATTGGAAATGGCTATTATTTCCCTGGTAACATTTCTGTTAAGGCTTTGTTTATGTACGACTGACCCACCATCCAAAGTAGAGTTTGACAGAGGCCCGTCCCGGAAGCTTGAGCAGCACCGTGGTCCTGGCCATGTATTTCCTAGTTTTCATTGTCAGGTCCCTATAGATCTGCGACCGGGCTCTCTTCCTTCAGCTTGGGTGAGAGGGTTGACCGTGGTTCCTGGTCACAGCCCCAGGAGCTCCACATTTCTCCTATCGCTTCAGCGTCTCCCAAGCCCTGTGCAGTTGGCTCTACCACAGGCTACACAAAGCCCAGAACCTTCACTGAATATAGCAAGAGAACAGAAGGAGAGGATCCAGGGGACGATGGCATCCTATCCCACCCAGACTTGGGGAGCGGGGCGGCCCTTGGCACCTCGTAAGCAGTTCATTCGTTCTGTATATACAGAACCGGGTGGAGGCAGTTTCCAAAAAGATAGGAATAGATGTGTGTGTGTGTGTGTGTGTGTGTGCTTTTCCTCAAGCACTTGAGTTATGTAATCAAGTTCGGCTTTGTGGAGATGTTATTTAAAAGGCTTTGGTGGGGAACAAAATTTACTATCATGTTTTTGGCTCCTCATCTGCGGGGGTAGGGTAAGGTGGGGTGGAGCGGGGTGGAGTGAAATACCAAGAAATACCAAAGCAATATTTAGAAAGGAGGCCTCCAGGACTGCAAGGGAGAAGTCTAAATCCTGTGTCCCAGGAGATGCACAGGTGGTGCTGTGGGTAATTTTTTATTCTGCAGCGTATGCTGGGATGTTAAAAAATATTATTAAACATTGAAATGAGTATGCGGCTTAGCTAATTAGTATGTTTCTCTTTCTTTTAATAATTCCGGTGCATTTTTCTTTCTTACCTGTTTGTCTACATGTGGTTAACCCTAAAGAACATATTTAGAAGTGTAATTAGTTATAATTAGAAGCAAACAGACCTTGCCGAGGGTCTTTCCCATTTGTTAGAAGGAATTACGAGTAAAGGTGGCAGTGGCTGAAACCCGGGTGCTTCGATTTTAATGAGACCTCTGTTACATGCACGTGTACATGCATGCATGTGTGTGTGTGCGCGCGCGCACGCACACACACACACACACACACACACACAAGCACACGTGCACACACAGTCCCACTTGGGACGAAAGTGACTATGGTGGGAGTCCCTTTTGCTTGGCTCCTAAAAGTTGTTCGGGCCTCGAATGGTCTCTCTTCCTTACTTTGCATCGACTCCGTCTTTAAGTTACGGAGACTCGGTGTCAAAGTCAGAGCATCTCTCGGCAGTG
>NC_137967.1:10401705-10429205 GCF_963924665.1 Micromys minutus | reverse complement strand
GTTGCCCAGGCTAGCCTTGTACTCTCTGTGTAGCCCAGGTTTCAGTTTGTCATCCTCCTGCCTCTGGGACCCCGAGTATCTGGGCAGAGAGCCTTGCTCTCTGTACACGTTTTCTTTGTTTCTGTTCCACTCTGTGCTCCTCATTTGCCTCCTTAGGGACGGTGACATTGGCCACTCGGGGACGACCACTCTGACCGAGAGGAAACGGCTGCTGGTCATTTGGCTGAGAGGTTTGGGAAGTCGGAAGTGAACCCTGTCATCTGCTCTCAGGGTGCTAGTGACAGGGCTCCCTCTTGTCTGGCTTGGCCTCACTCTTCCCGGCCTGTGAGCTGGGGTTCCACCCTCACAAGCACAGCACTACCCGCTTTGCTTCACTGTCTTTTCCACTGGAGTTGAGGGGTGTGTGTGGGGGGGGGGGGAAGCGATTTTTTAAAAAACATCTGCTAATGGCAATGAAGAATATTCCGATATAGCATTAAGGATTTTGCTTCTGAAATGTGTTTAATGTAAATATGCTGTCAGAGACCCTTCAAGTAATTGACACCAGCAGATGATTAGCAGTGTTCTCCACGGTGTTTTTTGCATAATCTTACATTTTGACAGAACTCCTCAGCCGCGTTTTTTTTTATTGTCAGTGCTCCACAATCAGGGGGACTTGCCTCCCTGCCAACATTGACTTTGTCATCGCGAATCTTGTAAGTGGTCATTTTACTAGTGCAGGGGTACGTTGGGGGACTATCATGGCACATTTGAGTGATGTGCCTCTCCTGAAAGGCAAATTTCCATCGAACTCAGAGGACAATGAAATCGGATGACAGTAGACCACGGACTGGTGGGGCTCCATAGACCACCAGGCACAGGGCTGTAGGGTGTCAGGTGGGAATACCACAGACTACCAGGTATTGGCCCCTTGGGATGTCAGGTGGGACTCTATAGGTCACCATTAGCCCCTCAGGATACAGGTTGAATGATTTTGTGTGTGTTGTTGAGATGAACAGAGCACCTGAGAAAAATAATTAAGGAAGGAAGGGAGGAGGAAAGGAAGGAAAGAAGGAAGGAAAGGAAGGAAGGAGGGGAAGGAAGGAAGGAAAGAAGGAAGGAAGGAAAGGAAGGAAGGAAGGGGGAGGAAAGGAAGGAAGGAAGAGAGGGAGGAGGGAAGGAAAGGAAGGAAGGAAGGGGGAGGAAAGGAAGGAAAGAAGGAAGGAAGGAAAGGAAGAAAGGAGGAAAGGGGGGAGGAAGGAAGGAAGGAAAGGAAGGAAGGAAGGGGGAGGAAAGGAAGGAAGGAAGAGAGGGAGGAGGGAAGGGAAGGAAGGAAAGGAGGGGAAAGGAAGGAAGGAAGGAAGGAAAGAAGAGAGGGAGGAGGAAAGGAAGGAAGGAAGAAAGGAAGGAAAAAAGGAAGGAAGGAAAGGAAGGAAGGAAGGAAGGAAAGGAAGAGAGGGAGGAGGAAAGGAAGGAAGGAAGGGGGAGGAAAGGAAGGAAGGAAGGGGAGGAAAGGAAGGAAGGAAGGGGGAAGAAAGGAAGGAAGGAAGGGGGAGGAAAGGAAGGAAGGAAGGGGGAGGGAAGGAAGGAAGGAAGGAAAGGAAGAGAGGGAGGAGGAAAGGAAGGAAGGAAGGGGGAGGAAAGGAAGGAAGGGGGAGGAAAGGAAGGAAGGAAGAAAAGGAAGGAAGAGAGAGAGGAGGAAAGGAAGGAAGGAAGGAAGGGCTTATTTAGGATTCTAGGATTCTGTCTTGAGAGAGGTGTTAGCCCATCATGGCCAGGAGTTTGGAGTAGCAGACGCATAGCCACAACACACAGAGATGGGAATGCTGACACTCATGGCTTCTTTCTTTCCCCCTGGTCCCCCCCCCCCCCCACCGGCCCTTAGCCTATGGACTAGCTCCATCCCTGTTTAGATCCGTGCACTCTCCTTAGAGAATTGCCCTGGGCACCCCTTCCTTCGCAGGGGTGTACTTCTCTAGCCTCTCCGGGGTTTCTCAGTCCGGTCAAGATGAAGCATTTGCTGTTAGCAAGCCGCAGGACTGGGGGCAGCAGCTTGGTGTTGGCCAGCAGCATAGCACAGCCCCAGGTGAGCTTTCCTATGGCCGGCCCCGGCGGGGAGTCACCTTCTACGGAACTAGCAGCGGTCATCACCTCTGAGTTGGATTTTTTCCACCTACATGTTGAATTGAGTCCACCTTTTGGCGATATATATAAAAAAAAAATCATGTTCAATTATGATCATATCCAGCTGGTTCAAATTAAACTGCCCTGACCCATAACTACATACAGTTAACTTACATTAGCAGTCAATATAATAAACCCTCACCTCTACTGAAGAGGCTCTGTTTCTCCTGCTGGTCTTTAATCTATCTCAATAGATTTCTGGTGTACAGCATATATAGATCTGGCCGGTGACAAGGGTTAGGGAAGTCTTGTGTAGAACATTTAGTTGTAGCTCTGAAAAGCCCACATTTATCAGAGGGCAAAGTCGATCAGATTGTACTAGGATCAATGGAAGGCTTGTGGGATCCCTCTTAGGCTTGTAATGTGTTCACTTGCTGTGGAGAGAATACGCACACTCTCTCTGTATCTCTCTCTCTCTCTCTCTCTGTGTGTGTGTGTGTGTCTGTTTCTCTCTCTCTCACACACACACACTTCTCTCCCCCCTTGTTGTCTCTCTCTCCCTCTCTCTCTCTCTCCCTCTCTTTCTCTCCTCCCTCTCTCTTGCTCACACACACACACACACACACACACACACACACACACACATAGTCACACACATACATACACGCTCTTCTATGTCTGTCTCTCTCCCTTACACACACACACACATTCTGTCTTAAAGCCATTTATCTCTGAATGTCAAATTGCAATAATTAACCATTATTGATCTTAAATTCAATTAACTTCATTAACACAGGTCATGATGAGGGTGCTTGTAAGGGAAAGGCATTTGACAAGTGTCTTTGCTCGTGTGACATTACGTGTTCACAGTGGCAGCTATAAACCGTTCTTACTGTCGCAGCCAGCAAGAAGAAAGCCGAGGTAGGCTGTGGGATGGGTCGGGTGGGAGACCTGGATAGGAGACCCATGACGTGGTTTTCACAGTTGGCCTGTGATTTGTTCCCAGGTTTTATTTTGTTCTGGTTTGGGTGGAGGGTTGTTGGTCTGTTCGTTTTGTAATGCTGGGGAAGGAACGAGGGTTTTGTGTGTGCTAAGCAAGTGCTCCTCCACGGAACCACGCCCCCAGCCCCTCATTGGAGGATTCTAGGCAGGGGCTCTACCACTGAGCCACGCCCCAGCCTCTCATTGGGGGATTCTAGGCAGGGGTTCTACCACTGAGCCACACCCCCAGCCCCTCATTGGGGGATTCTAGGCAGGGGTTCTACCACTGAGCCACGCCATTAGTCCCTCATTGGAGGATTCTAGGCAGGGGTTCTACCACTGAGCCACACCCTTAGTCCCTTCACTGTGACTTTTTGTATCTGGAGTCTCTATCTCAGCCTTTGGTTTTATATCCCGCAAGGACACTAAGTCCTGTGAGCACAGGGAACCTCAATCATGGCGGTAGCAACATTACCCACATTCCCATCTTCTTGCCTTCTTTTCCTGCATCCAGTGCCCTTGTTACTACAGATGGTGGTGCTGGGCTTCCAGGCTTTGCCAACCCTGGCAAAAGCAGCCCTTGCATTTGTGTTTTTAGATTAGACTTCCTTCTCTGTGACCAAGAGAAGAGCCTGGCTTCTGTGACAGGGACCCTCAGGGAGCTCTGGCCACCCCACAGTGTGGCATGTGCTCTTTTGCTGTGAACACTGTGTGGCATGTTTTGTGCCTTTATAGCCTTCCAAGGTCTTAACTCTACTTTGTCTGGTCTCATCTGAGGTGGTTTCCCTGTGACTATATACCACTCTCCTAAAGAATTAAGACGGTCACCATTAGCCAAAGCTGGTCTAGAACTTGAAGTTCCTCGTTGTCACTCTCCTGAGTGCTGGGGGTTACAAACATGTACCAGGACACGGAGCTCGTTGCTTCCCGTGAAGCTGAGAAGTGCTCGGTGAAGCACAGTGGGAAGCCATGGTTCCTGACTGCTGAGCCTGGTTCTGTTCCTCAGACCGCCATCTTTTCCTGTGTTATATGTGTATTATACAACATGGGAGGGGCGGTATTTGCAATGTGCTCATGAATGCCTAGTCTTTGGTTACTCGTCTCTTAATGTTTTGAGACAGGGTCTTGGACTTTGGCTAGAGTGGCTGGCCACTGTATTCCCTGGTTATGTCTGTCTTTGTCCCCTCAGCACTGGGGTGTCAGGCATATACAGTGGTACCCATCTTTTGCATGGGTGCTGTGATTTGAACTCGGGTCCTATTGCATAGGGTGGCAGTCTCTCACGCTCACTCAGCCCGTTACTTTGGTTTATTTGAGGCTCTCTCGCTAGATCTGTGTAGTCCAGGCCTCGAACTCAAGATCCTCCTGCTTCAGCCTGTGCTGGTGTCACAGGTCTGCACATCTCTACGTCATTCCCCGTCCGCATCCCCTGTCTTCTTATCCTTGCAGTGGGACTTCATGTTGGCTGGCCTACTCCTGCTCTGTTGTTTAGCCCAGCTCTGGTCCTGCAGAGACAGTTACACGGTGTCCCTAACAGGCTGGTGGCTCTCTTAGCGGGATGTAGACGGACGGGAGCTTCACGTCCTGGTAATGGGTGGTGGGTTTTAAAATATCATTTGTATGGTTATTGTTTTTATTACTCATAGTTATTGATGTGTGGGGATCCATGCACGCGTGCCCGAGCACCTGTGTCAGAGGAAGTGTGGACCCCTCTTTCCACCTTCATGGGGGCTCCAGGGATCAGACTTAGAAGCTCAAGCCTGTGAAGAAAGGCTTTTGACTGACTGAGCCTTCTTGAGCGCCCCTGGGTTTTAACTCTTAGGGAAAAGCTGCTGGGTGCAAACTGCCTCAGAGATGTTAAGCAAGCAAGCGCTGAGCACAGACAGGAAGTCGGCCCTCTCCTTTTCTGCCTCTTCCATTGTGTTTCTCTTTCTTGAGATAGAGTCTTCCTACACCACTCAGAGTGGCCTCCGAGTCTCCATCCCCCTGCCTCTGTTTCTTGAATGACAGCCTTACAGGTGTGTGATACCACGTCTAACTCAGGCAAACCTTTTCTTCTTCTTTTTTTTTTTTTATCCCCTCTACCCCTGCCTCTCTTAGGTAGGGTGGCCTTGCCTGGCCTAGAGCTCAGAGTCCTGCCTCTGCCTCCCAGAATTAAAGACAACATCTTTTCAGCGGGAAGTGTAACCACATTCAAAAATTTATCAAGCACTTGTTAGTGTGTCTTAGACCTGCCTGGTACACAAAGGCAGGAGTCTACCAGCTGCAAAATCCTGAAAGGGCCTTGGATACACGGGAGTGACAGGGACAGGCTGGGACTGAGGGGACAGCAAAGTACCCAGCAAACAAGGCCCTTGTGGAGTTTCCAAAGGTAAATGCTTTTGAGCCACAGGAGCGAAGGCCCCATGTGACATTCTGTGTGTACGGGAAGCATGAAGACACAGGGACATGCCAGATCCCCAGGGTCCCCGAATGCCACCTAGGCAGGCAGCGGTAGTTCATTGAGGGCTTTGTTGGAGCTCCGTGCAGCTCTGTTCCCAGTGCCAGTCACGTGATTCTAACTTGTCTTAGGAAATGCCTCCTGAGGTAAGCTCTCTGTGGAGCAGGGGCAATGTGTGGGGAACAAAATCTCTGGGACTGCCTGGGCTTCCTGAGTGGGCAGGCAGGTTAGGAGGGTCTGTGCAGGTGTGGGAAGAATAGGTAGCTGCTGGTTTGGTAAGTATGTTCCTTCTGTAAACATATGCATGTGTGTATGTGTGTGTGTGTGTGTGTGTGTGTGTGTGTGTGTGAGAGAGAGAGAGAGAGAGAGAGAGAGAGAGAGAGAGAGAGAGAGATTTGAATTCGAATCAGAAGAGAGATGGGGGGAGGGAAAGAGGGAGTGTGAGAGAGAACAGGGCGGGCATTGCTTAGCTAGCGAGACTAGTCTAATCAACCCAGAGTGACAGATGTCATAGGCATGTCGCTCTCATATTCACATCCAGAACTTTCTGTTGGTCTTAAAGAGGAGGGAATGAGGCGGGTGGTGAGAGGAGGAGGGAGGGGAGTTACCTTACTTACAGTGAACCACCTGCCAGAAATGTCACCCTTCTTGGAGGGAGGGGGGTGTCACCCTGAACATCTTATTGAATCATCCCTGTTCACAAACACCTGCTTTGCCAGACAATATGGCTTCAGGGCTCCTCAGAGACCAAGTCAGGTGATGGGTACAGCCTTGTGAGAGTCCTGGGCTTTGGAGGGTGGAACTCACCTCAGTGGCTGCCTGACAGAGCCATGTCTGGACCTGAATCTGAAGACACCCCCCCCCCGACACCCACTGGGACCCACACCGAGAATGTAATCCCACCTGTGGCTGCAGCATCTGTGCCCCACGTGTGCTTTGGGGTTCCCCCAGCAGCCTCTTAACGGCATTTCTCAACCTGTGGGTCACAACCCCTCTGGAAGTCAAACAACCCTTCCACAAGAGTCACCTAAGACCATTAGGAAAATGCAGATGTTTACATTGCAGTCTGTAACTATAGCAAAATTATAGTTGGGAAGTAGCAATGAAAATAACTTTGTGGTTGGGGGGTCACTACAACGTGAGGTACTGGATTAAAGGGTCGCATTAGGAAGGTTGAGGACCAGGCTCTGAGATGGTGGCTCTGGCCTCTTGTTTCCACTGAGATTAAGCGTAGCATCTGCCTACTGTTTTGTCTCTTTCTATAGTCCATCATCACTGTGGGTATCAGCTGCACCCAGAATGCCAGGAGCCATGGGAAACTGAGGCAGGATACCGGAATGGATTGGACTTCCTGGCATTCTGGCAAAGGTGGCTTCTCAGACACTGAGGCAGGAAACCCCGTCTCCCCAGATATGTCTGTGTGCCACATGCTCATGGGTTCTGCGCCTTCGGGGGTCTCGGTAGAACACGCCCTGTACAGAGCCTGGCATGAAGCAGGCGCTCAGGGCGAATGCCTTCGCCACGATCATTTTTTCTCAGGCTTCAGAGCATCCCCACCAAGTGCCCCTGGGTTTCAAGGCCCTGGTAAGAGCTTCTCTCCTCTGTTACCTCTCAACAGTGCACGCCCTCCTACACCTGTGGGATCTATCCACATCCGTGCTGGATCCACCAGAGAAGCGCTCACCACAGAGATCTTCCCACGTGAACACTCGGAGAGCCACAGTGCTTTGTGAATTTCATTTGTTTATTTTATTTGCCTTTTAACGGTACCAACAGGACAGCATGAGACATGTTTCTCCAGGTGAACGCATGCAGTTCAGCAGAGGCTCAGAGGTGACAGTCCAAAGTCCCCTTTGTCTTTCATGGCTATTTTCTCCTCAAGGGCAACAAACACCCTTGGAGTATAACACCTTGACTTAGTTCTGCGTAATGTTGAAATTTACACAAAGGATTTAAGTAGTGCAGTCTCTGTTGTGCCCAGAGGCCTCACTTAATATTATTTATGGTGTTTTCTTTTGCTGCAGTGTTGGGGATGAGCCCTTGCATATGCTAGGCAGGAGCTCTGCCACTGAGCCACGCCCCCAGCCCCTCATTGGAGGATTCTAGGGAGGGGCTCTGCCACTGAGCCACGCCCCCGGCCCCTCACTGGAGGATTCTAGGGAGGGGCTCTGCCACTGAGCCACGCCCCCAGCCCCTCACTGGGGGATTCTAGGCAGGGGCTCTACCACTGAGCCACGCCCCCAGCCCTCACTGGGGATTCTAGGCAGGAGCTCTGCTACTGAGCCACGCCCCCAGCCCCTCACTGGGGATTCTAGGCAGGAGCTCTGCCACTGAGCCACGCCCCCCAGCCCCTCACTGGGGGATTCTAGGCAGGGGCTCTACCACTGAACCACGCCCCCAGCCCCTCACTGGGGGATTCTAGGCAGGGGCTCTACCACTGAACCATGCCCCCAGGCCCTCACTGAGGGATTCTAGGCAGGGGCCTCTACCATTGAGCCACGCCCCCAGGCCCTCACTGGGGGATTCTAGGCAGGGGCTCTAACACGGAGCCACGCCCCCAGGCCCTCACTGGGGGATTCTTGGCAGGGGCTCTACCATGAAGCCATGACCCCAGCACCTCACTGGAGAGGATTCTGCACAAGTGTTCTACCACTGAGCCACGCCCCTAGACCTTTATTGGGGGATTCTAGGCAGGTAGTCTACTTCTGAACCACACCCCTAGCTCCTTACTGGAGGATTCTAGGTAAATGCTTTGCTTATACAACCCCAGCCTCCCACCAGCGGCTTCTAGTAAGCAGTATATCACACAGAGGCACATCCCCCAGTCTCTGTGAGACTTCTCAGTATTTTTCAATGCTGTATAATATTCTGCCACGTTAATGTGCCTCTACTGTTGATGTAGTTCCTTCCAGTTCCTTGTGGTTTATGATGTTTCCCAAAGGACATCCTGGGCTAGTTCATCATGTACCAGATATTTGTGCTTCTGCTGGGGAAACCTCTGGCCTTGAACTTGCCGGGTGAGAGTACTTGTGTGTGTAACTTTCTAGACAGCGCCTCACAGTTTTGCAGTGGTCAGGGCGAGTTGTACTTCTGCAGCTACATAGGAGATTCTATTTCTCTGTCTCCCCAAATGCCTTCTTATTGTATCTGCAGATACATGTTTCATGCCATTAGCCTGCCTGTCTGTTTTTTGGGGTAGTCTAAGAAATGTTGATGAAAGACCCCAAGGTCTAAAGGGCTGAGCTCTTCTGCCTGCACATGCATACACACACACACACACACACACACACAGGCTACAGTGGGAAAACATCTTCCAGCACGTGTGACTGCCAACGTATGCTATTGTCCATCTCCTCTCCCTCACTTCCTCTTTCTCTTCCTCCTTAACCACCCATCCCTCCTCTTCCTCTTCCTCTTCCTCTCTTCCTGTTCCTCCCCCTCCCCCTTACTTCTCCCTCACCTTGCCATAAAGTATGGAAGGTTCGTGAGTTAGGAAACGCTGAACTCAAACAAAAGTTGATATAAATTTATGAGACAGGATATCAAAAAACCCCGTAATGCCCCAACCAGTAAATATTGTTTATGTATTGGTTTGTAGATACTGATTTTAGGAAGTGAAAACTACGCTGGAATCTCTCAGCATACTCATGTCAGTCAATATTGCCAACGGTTTGGGACTTTGAAAACTTGCTTCGGTGTCTTTTAAACCAGGAACCTTTCGTTATGATCCAAGCACGGAATGGTCACGTGAGGGCCATGTGAGGTCACATGAGTGCTGACTGAGTCCGGACTAGCTGTGTGACCGGATGCTGAGAGAGGAGAAGTGGGGTTGACTGGGCACCTGTGAGATCTGGGTTAGTCCTGACTGGTGCTAGATTTCTATTTACTGCTCTCTGTGTACTGTGAATGTGAGGCAAGGGTTAAAATCTACACAAGTCTGTACTGATTTAGAACAGATTTGATCAGGGCTGGCTGAGTATTGGCTGAGTACTAGGTAGGGGCCTGCTGAGTACTAGGTAGGGGCCTGCTGGGTACTAAGTAGGGGTCTGCTGAGTACTAGGTAGGGGCCTGCTGAGTACTAATTAGGGGTCTGCTGGGTACTAGGTAGGGGCCTGCTGGGTGCTAGGTAGGGGCCTGTTGGGTACTAAGTAGGGGTCTGCTGAGTACTAAGTAGGGGTCTGCTGAGTACCAGGTAGTCAGTGAAGGCTAGCTGAACCCAGGGCCATGGCTGACTGAGTTAGGGCTGCCTAATCCTGGCTCAGGGTAAGCTGCCATGCTTAGGTCTGGTGGAGAGAGAGAGAGACCTCCTCAGCAAGGCTGAGCTCCTCTGGAACCACAACGAGCACATTTTCTTCAGGGTTTTCATTCTTGGTTTTCTGCTCTGAAGAATGGGAGCAGAGCCCCATGAAGGGATTTTTCAGCAGGGCGTGGGCACGGCTGTATAGAGAGAATTTCTTCTAACCATCAGCTGTCAATTAAACAAAACAAAACAAAACAAACAAACAAACAAAAAAAAACTTGTGGCCAATGAGCTGAGGCAGGAAATAGGAGGTGGGGATTAAGCAAGGATAGGAAGAATTCGGGGACTTAGAGATTCTAGAGGTTTGCCCAGGGATGCTGAAGAAGAAGAAGATGGAAACCAGCAGGTAGAGGAGGTCGGGATAGAATAGATAGAGGAGAAACTGGAGCTGGAACACTGAGGAAACGGAACCAACAGGGAGCCCAGCTCAGGATAAGGAGGAGATTCATCATGGACTTGGACACATGTTGCTGAGGAGAGGCAACTAACCATGCGGAAGACAGGGAATAGTTTGAATGGGTTAAATCAGTTAGGAGACTGTCCGGGAACGAACCAAAGCTTGTGGGCTAGGCATTGATTAATAAACAATTAGCCTCAGAGCCGTTATCAGGGGAAACAAAGTAGACAAGAGGAAAAACTGTATTATTATTATTTTTTATTACACCCCTGGATTCTCTACCCAAACATTCAACAGATGTCCAGGAAATTAGTAGACACTTCTGCTTGAAGTGACTCTTGGCTCACGGCAAGTCCATAATTAAGCACCATCAAGAGAACTATTTGAAATCCACCTGAAGTCACCAAGGATAGTTAGAATGCCAGGTGGGGGAGAATTCAGACTATAGAGAACGCTTCCCGTCCATTGGGTCATCCCTGAGATTAAAGGAGGTCACGTTCAGAGATGGCGGAAGTGTCTTTCTGGGGGCTGAGGGATGATCTGAATCATTGAGGGCAAGCAGACAGGAGCATATGAAAAGATCAGCCTTCTGGGTAAAATGGAAGAAACAGCGTCAGTCAAGTCAAGAGCATGGAACATTGTGAGAGTGTAGCGTGAGTTTGTGGACCGGTGCAGTGGAAGACAAAACCTGAAAGATGATGGTACTCATAGCTCAGCATCTACGAGGGGCTGAGTAGGTGGCTCAGTGGTAGAGCACTTAACCTGGAATGAAGGACTGAGTGCATGGTTCAGTGGTAGAGCCCCAGCCTAATGCACAGGGCTCTGTGTGCCAGCCCTAGGAGAAAAGAAAAAGAAAAATCCTAAGCAGTAGCAGGGAGTTTGATTATATGAGGCTCTGGATGCCAGGCTGAGATTGTACTGATACGTATTCTTAATGGCCCTGCACTCTGTGTAACAAAAGCCATCTCGATGATGTGAAGAAATGAAGGCTGGGACTCTGACTCATTCATTTTTGTAGGTTCTTACCTCTAATCTAAGCATTTTCAGTATTATATCCATTTCACGTAGGGTGGATGGATGGGTGGATGGGTGGGTGGGTGGATGGATGGGTGGGTGGGTGGGTGGATGGATGGATGGATGGATGGATGGGTGGGTGGGTGGATGGATGGATGGATGGATGATGGATGGGTGGATGGGTGGATGGATGGGTGGGTAGGTGGATGGATGGGTGGGTGGGTGGGTGGATGGACGGGTGGGTGGATGGATGGATGGATGGATGGTGGGTGAGTGGATGGATGGATGAATGGGTGGGTGGGTGGGTGGATAGATAATTAGGTAGATGGATGAATGGACAGACAGTTGGATAAATAAAATCAACAAATGAGTAGATAAATGGGTTGATAGGTGAATGAATGAATGAATGAATGAATGAATGAGTGCAGATGGAAGGATGAACTAGCAAATGTACAAATAGACAATGTCGCATACATCTGTTGCCTTATTTCCCATGGGAATCTTAATTCCTGCTTGATTCAAGCCATCCATTCATCCTTTTCCCTCTTGTAGACACAACTCTTTAGATGTTAGGGAGAAAAGCCGGTGCGTTCCTGAGAGAACTGAGTTGTGCGCATATGACCACTTTGAAAATGGCCATTTCAAGGACTGGACCCCAAAGTCCCCCCAGCCATTGCTCAGTTGTCTGCTGTGCTTCTCTTGAGCTTTCAGACCGTTGGGTGTGTAGACAGCCGAGCAGCCTTGCTGAAGACCTCGAGTTTCAGATGCACTCCGCTTTGCCTCTACAGGTTCCCAGGGCCCAACTGCAGGTGTGGGACACAGAATCCTGACCAGTAGTGACCACGCGCTGCTCAGCAGAAGTGCAAACATCCATGAAAACCCGACCCTCTTCTATTCTAAACTGAGAGAATTCTTTCTTCATAGGAAGTTGCCTGAAGTGATTGTCTCCACCACATGTTAGGATTCACCTCTTTGCTTGTAGGATAAGGGACAGAAAGATACAGGGCTGAAGGCTTGTGGTTCTGGGTTTACTCCAGGGGGAACCTATGTTGAGCTCAGAAAGAGGAAGAATCCATCATGGACTTTTATTCTTGCTATACCTTATCCCAATGCCAGGAGCCATATAAGCTGGTAGACCATCACTGGCCAACAGATGTAACCAAATAGCATCAGCCAGACCCTCACCCAGTACAGGCTGGTTGAATCATAGCTCTGCCGTGTGAGGTGTATTAAAACACCACTGCAGAACAGAAGGAAGGATACAGACACCTTAGAGAGCCAAACATCCCTGCACAGCACTGTTGATTAGACGCCCCGATAGTATAAGGGCAGAGGTCGTTCAGATGGTCCCTAAGTCAGGCATTTGCTCACGGTCTGTTATCTAAAGATTTGTTGAAGGTAGTTGGTTGCTTTTGCTATGTGAGGTTTTGCCGTGTTCTTTGAACAGGGTGGATGTCAGGACTCTATCGGAGTACCCTTTGCAGAAGCACATGGAAGATTCCCATCTCCTCTTGAGGCAGGGAGGCTGCCTTCCCTTTAAGATCTTGGAGAACCTCCCAGCTGCCTCCTTTCTCCTAGTCCTCTGCCTGGGACTAGCTCTGGATAGGTATTGCTGATGCAGATACAGGGCAGGAATCTATAGACACAGGTCTGAAGTGTAGGGGCCCTTTCTTGTTGAAATATTATCCTAAACCATTTTAATGTGCATTAATTATCCAAAACGGTGGATTTCGCTGTGATATGTTCACGTGTCTATATAATGTACTCTCAGCATGTCCATCCTCCCCGATTCCTGTGGTTCACTCTCTTTCCTAATTGCTCCTCTTCTGCCTTCTTCTCTGTCTTCCCCTTCTTACAATCCAGAGTCTACATTAGAGAGAAAACATGCAGTTTGTATCTTTCTGAGTCTGGCTTATATCACTTAACACAGTGGTCTCTGGTTCCATATACCGTCCTGAAAATGACCTAATTTCCTTTTTTGTGGCTAAGTAATACTCCACTCTGCACACGTACCACATTTCCTTTCTCCACACATCTGTGGCAGGGACCTAGGCCGATGCCCTGACTTGGTGCTGTGAGAAGTGTTTAGTCAGTAGCAGGCTTGTGCA
This sequence comes from Micromys minutus, assembly GCF_963924665.1. Classification (NCBI taxonomy): domain Eukaryota; kingdom Metazoa; phylum Chordata; class Mammalia; order Rodentia; family Muridae; genus Micromys; species Micromys minutus. Next base: position 10,415,862 of record NC_137967.1, on the reverse strand, counting down.
GGCGTCTCTCCGAGGTTTGCTGACGTAGATGATCTGGGGGTTACTTGGAACTAGCCTCTTGTTTTCTGCCACATCTGGAGCACCAGCTCCTGGTCTGGATGCTGACTCTCTGGAGCTGCAGGAGTTTCTCCCACTCCCACACCCCCACGGGAAGATGAGCAGAGCTGTCCCTGCTCCGCTAAGCAGCAGCAGACTCTAATGACTGCAGTAACCTCCTGTCATTCCTGGCTGTGCCAGAGTGACATGGTCTTATACACGCTACCTTCTCCTGCCAATCAACAGACTCCTTGAGTTCCTTGGCCTGGAAGCAGCCCTGCTCTGTTAACACAGTGGTCCCCAACCGAACGAGCCTTTGCTGTGCACATTACATCAAATTAACACGTACAAAATTAATATTCCTGACCTTGCTAGTGGGGAGAACCATCAATCTAAGGGAGGTTGTCATCCCAGTGTGCCCAGCCTTCTGGAGAAGGCATTTCCGTTATAACTCAGCCACGTGCCCTTCCCTGTGACATCAGACCATGCCCTTCCCTCGGGCCAGGCTTGGGATACGGAGGTTTTTCTCCCGTCTTCTGGGTTCCTCCACTTGCAGCGGCAATGCTTGTAAGGGCCCTGGTCCTCCAGGTGTCTTTCTTTGGGCTTCAGTGGCTAGAGCTTCCATTATTCATTACAGCTTCTAGATGTCTAGACTCTGGGTGTCCAGGTGGGTGGACAAAGAGCACCTGCTGTATCTGTTGGACTGTGACCTCCTGGGTCCCAAGCAGAAATTCTCATTCTCCGGAACCATTGGGTTTTCTCTCCCTGCTACACATTTAGCAACCAGGCAAATGGCCAACAGAGAGCCTCATTCTCTTGATGTACAAAGACCTGTTTAGCCAGGCCCACTGCTGTTACATCCCCCCTTTATTTTTGCCACCTCTTTACTCTTTATCCCCCACCCCACCCCTCGGTTCTGCGGATTCCTTCCTTGCCCTCTCGTTCTTTGCCTTTTCTTCCCCAATGCCTCCATCTTAAGACCATATGCTTCCCTTGAAAGGCAGCAAGGCCTGATGGGTGGCTTTGAAAGACGCTCATCCAGAGCTCTACAGGAGGATGCTGAGCTCAGAGTTAGTTTAGGACCGGGCTGATTCTGGACACGTCCATGGAAAGCAAACCCCTGTGCAGTTGGTACCCCTGGATTCGAAGGGACCCCTGTAGCTTGGGAAAGCACCTAGGTTTTTGCTAGGTTCATGCATCATGACATCTTCGGTGGGACCCAGGAGATGACTTTGGCCAATATTCTTCTTACTCTGCTTGCTTTCTCTTGTCCCTGATGGATAACCTTCACCTCAGAGACTAGGCAGCAGCCACACGACCAGCCTGGGGCAGCACAGGCGCTCAGAGCCAGCCTTCCACAGCTGTGACTTGGCATAGTTAGAAATGCCGGGCACGGTGGCTGCTCCTCGCCATGGTCCCAGCTCTTGAACATTGCGCTCATGTATTTCCTGGAGCTCTGCTCTGATGTGAGCCCTTGGGAGGGGTGTCCCTGTGGCACTCAGTAGTAACCCATGCATCTCCTGATGATCTCGGCATCTCCTCTCGTCCTTTCACATTCTGTAACAACGGGAGGACTTAGAGACTCCTGGAGCCTTCGACGTTGGCCTTAAGTCGGATTCACGACCCTTGACACAGACTTGTGATGTGTATGAGTCCTGGAAAGTCCAACGGCTGTCTAATTTTAGGCGCGCCCCTGGCATCTTCTGGACACTTCCGTGTCTCCTACGTGATCCCAGTAGAGGAGAGGTTTGCTGAGGCCGCTGTGGCCTACTCAACTCTCACTCGATAGGAGAACGCCATCTTTGTCCAGGCTGGCACAGATAAATCTCTGAGGATTCCTTTCCACCTTTTTACCTTCTCAAGACCCTGACCTTTACTCCCATCCTTGCCTCCTTGTCGCCGTGTGTGAGCAATGATGTGGGGCAGACGCAGTCTAAGCGTATGAGGAAGCATGCTCTCCGGATTTCTCTCTACTAAGCAGCCACGGGAAGGGAGTCTGTAAAGCGCTCTATCCAGTTCCTAGAGTTCTAACTCCACAACCTGTATTTCAGCCCTAAATAGGCACACGGGGACAGGGAAACTTGTAATCCTTTTTAGGAACACGGTAGAGCTACCCTCTTTCTTAGCAGCCATACTTCCTGTCCCTGCCCACCTGCTGACCCACAGCCTCTGTGGACTGAGTGCCCAGACCCAAGCTTTTGCCTCTTCATCTTGGGGGAGAACGCACTAACTGTGCTGGAGTGATTTCCACGTCCTTGGGAAGGACATTCACGTGTTTCTCTGCCTGTTATTTATATTTGTATAAAACGCGTTAATTCCCTCCTTACCTAGAGGCGGAGTTTAGGCAAGGATGATAAATGTGGCCGAGAGGGGAGGGGAAGGTGTGGGATCCTACCGGAAATTCTCTGCTCGGATTCAATCCCACTCTCACTTTGGGGCCATTGTCACATCCGGACCCAGGAGGAGGGTCTTGGGGTCAGAAATGGCTCAGGGTAATCATTTGAAAATGAGAGAGGGGTGTTTTATTTATTTATTTATTTTAAGGTAAAACCAGCCTGAATATAGCTTCATCTCTTCCCGTGACCTTTGGAAAGATCAGAGGCAAGGAATGCGAGACCCTTCTGACCAGTCCACCTAGTAGGCTGGGGTTTCCTTGGTGACACGCCCTTCCGGGACTGTTGGGTCATTATGGTTTTTAAAAGATGTTATTTCTAAGCCACTTTCTCAGGAATGCTCATTTGCCTGGGTCCTGGCTGGTTCTGCTTGGCCGGGTTCTACTGTTCACCCCACCATCTAACCCAGCCCTCAAGCGCCGTGTGTCTTTTTCACACTGTACTTTTGCTTGGAGAAGCGAGTGAGTAAGGGGTTGGTTATAGGTCAGGAAGCAGGCATGGTGGCTTGCCTACCTTCAAGAGAGACCCCCAGCCAAGTGACTTGGGGAAATGAAAACTTATGCTGGTACCCCATCCTGAACCCACCCTCTCTTGTAAGTCTCTGCCCACTCCTAACTTTCTCTTTATTTCTTGTGCACCAGTGGGTGGTTGGGATGGAAGCCTGTACCCCCCACCACAGTCCATGTGCATCCTCTGTTGGCCCTGGGCACAGAGTTCTGTCTTTCTCGTGAAGCAGAAAGGCATGGTTCATCCCCATCAGTTCCACGCAGAGAGCAGATCTAGAAAGGACTTGGAAACAACACATCCTTAGCACATCACCATCCTGGGACAGACTTGAATCTGGCCCCAGCTGAGCGAGTCAGCTAGAGAGGATGTCAGAAGAAGGCAGCTGTGATGTTTACTCATGCCTCCTGTGTACCTGAGCCATGGTTGCCAAATGATCTGAAAGTGTCCACCATAGATTTATAGCTGGACGCTTGATCCCTCGTGTGACCATGGAAGAAGTGGTGAGACCCCTAGGATGTGGGCTTAGAGGGAGGTTCTTAGGTTTGCCCTCGGATCAAATTAAGGTAGTTCTTGTAGAGCTTGCATTAGTCCATGGGTGTGGGTGTGGAAAGAGCATGCTGGGCCCTGGGAGCCTCTGCTGTCAAGTTCTAAGATGTGGCATTTTCCTCCACATAGAGTTTCGTTATGTGTCATGGAGTCCTTGAAAAGCCAGCACTGGGCAACTTAGATCTGAGGCTTCCAAACCTATGCGCTGACTACATCCCTTCCTTCATTATATAAGCGGGCCTTGGGTATTTTGAATTTCATTAAAGTACCAGAAAACTAACTAGCATAGCCAGACACTGGGGCCATGTAGCAGACATCTGGGGCAGGGAGTTTGGGATTCGAGGTCTTGGTCCTGGCCACATGGAGCTGCCATTTAGTTAGCACCTGGCTATAGGCCAGTGAGGTCAGTGGGACCTAAAGGGACAAAGGCTACTTCTCTCCCCCACTCACCCCCAGAAATGGGCTTCCATCTGTCATCCTGAGGAGAGGACCCCATAGCATGTGCTCCTAATCTTCAGCTTGGAACATAGCAGTGAGTAGTGGGGAGTTGGGTATAAACGATCCTGTCACATCTTAGAGGCTCAGAAGAGTGGGAAGGAAACAGGAGCAGAAGAGGGTGGATATTGGGTGTACTTTGAGGCTTTGGGGCTTTTGTCTGAAGCAAGTGGAGAATCTTGAGAGTGTTCCCCAGGTAAGTGATGTTAGCAGTCATCTGTGCCATAACAGTCTGGGTGGCTTCTGTTTGTACACGGTTGAAGGGTGCGGAATGGGGAGGGAGACGTGGGTATCTGCACTAGGATGGTATGGGAGGGGACAGAGGCAAGATCCAGTTGTTACTGGGCTGTTAAACCCACTCTGTGCATCCACCAGTGACCTTTGGCTAACCGCATCCCAATCGAGGCAGTGAGTGCCTAATGCTGGCCTACTGTGAGCAAGACCGGGATGCAAGAATTTGGATAAGGATGTGCGTGAGTTTACATAGCAATAGATGAGACAACGCTGTCACTGCTGTCGGGTATAGGGACAGCATCCACACGAGAACCTAACAACCCACACAGTGACCGATGTACTGCATCCAAGGTATTGGCAGTCCTAGGATCTAGAGGTAATTCTTGGGTGTAACCAGAGACTTGGTTGAGTCCATACAAAGAAAAGACTGAGGCCTGGCACAGTGGGGCAAGCTTGAAATTCCAACACGGAGGAGGCTGGAGATCCTTAGTGGGAGGCAGCTTGGGCTACATAGCAAGACTCTAGCTTAATACAAACGCCAGAAACAAAACTGCAGAAAGGGCTGGAGAGATGGCTCGCCCATTAAGATCTCTGGCTGCTCTTCTAGAGGACCCAGATTCAACTCTCAGTTCATAACCACTCATAACTCCAGATCGAATGGATCCAATGCCCTCTTTGGTCTCTACAGCCACAAGGCATGTGTGTGGTACATAGACAAGCATGTAAGAAAAATACTCATACACATAAAAAATTAAAAATGCATCTTTTTTTTAAAAGTAGAATAATTTTTGCCCTGCATATACAAGACCCTGGGCTTGATGATCCCCAGCAGAAAGAAAGAACTGGACTAGATCGAGTATAAGAGTTAATTTTTATTGAATTATGTATATGTGTGTGCACTCGTGTGTGTGTGTGTGTGTGTGTGTGTGTGTGTGTGTGTGTGTGTGATGGGTGTCTGGATCCTCTGGTGGTTCTGATTTGCCTGCTATGGGTAACAAGAACTGAACTCGGGTCTTCTTCAAAGCAATATTATTAACCCATTTTAAACCATCTCTACCACCTCAGATACGATGTATGGAGACTTTGCTTTACTAACATACCAGAAAGATAGATCAATACTCCAGTTCCTAGTCATTTGCTCTCAAAAGTAATAAAACATGGAGCAGGAAGGCTTATAGCTCGCTGCACTGGTGTCCTGTATTATGCACATCGGGAAACTAAGGCCCAGAGGAAAAGAGGGTGGTTCTCTTGGAACAACAGCTGCTCTGTGGAGGGAACAGGTGCTCCCATCCCTCCATCCTCTCTGACCCATTGGCACCCTCTTGTTTGTTTGTTTGAGACAGGGTGCAAATAGAGCTGACCTTAAACTTAGTATGTTGCCCTCGACCTTGAAGACTTGGTCCTCCAGCCTTGCATCGTGTGAGCGCTGAGATTGTAGGCGTGTCATGCTTTGCTCTCAAGTTTTTGAAACCAGTGAGCAAAAGCAGGTGACATCCTTAGCCAGGCCTGCTCTTGGGCATCTGTTAATAATGTGGAGGAAGACTCCGTGGTTAGCATCTTCAGCTTAGTCTAAGAAGACTTCCTACTGTTGGCTACTGTTGGGTCTGAACCCATTGGTCTTTTTTTTTTTTTTTTTTTTTTTTTGGCTAGGTAGTAAGGTTTCTGGCACAAAAGTGTGCCAATATGCATACACAGACTCTCAGGAGCCTGGACAAGGCTGGAGCTAGAATGTGGGGGAGGCCAGACCTCCCAAGAGCCCAGACTTTCCTGGCGGGGTGTTTGTTCATCTTCCTCGGGTCCAGAGCTAGTTCCCACCACGGAGCCTGGCCATGCTTTCTCTTCAGCACCAACGTCCTTCTTGTTCATTAGACTGCGGTGTCATCAGACGGCACCGTGATACTGTTGTCCCTCTCAGAAAGCATATTTGGGGACTAGCCCGAGGCACAAGCTGGTCTCATCAGTGATGATGTCTGTAAACAGGACTTCACATGACTTTCCACGTATTTAGTGTGCGGATGCTGTCGTGAAGACCATAGGAGCCCGGCAGGTCCTCGCACACCTGCACGTTTTTTCCACATCATCTTGCCACTGTAGACACCCCCGTGCCAACGTCTGGTTCCCTGGCGTCTCACGGAGTCCATTGTCCGTGGATCTGTTCCTCTCCCGTTCTTAATTCTGTGTAAGCTAAGCGAATGGGTAGGTGTGTTTGCCTTCAGGTTGTGTCTCCGAGATACCCGTCCACGAGACAAAGTCTTGGATTGCTGTTTTCATTTCTTTTCTCAATGTTGGGGCAGGATTCTCAGCATTAAGAAATCTAAAGGAGGGAGAATTTATCTTGGCTCCCTGTTTCAGGGGATTGCTGTCTCATTACATTGGCATCAATGGTCACTTGTTACCAGGCAGAAAGCAGAGTGCTCAGGCCGGAAACCTTCAAAACCTGATCCCAGCAACCTACTCTGCGGACTAGGTTACAGTCTCAGCTCGCAGCTTGGCACAACTCAGGAAACCAAGAGCAGTAGCAGAGGACCAAGTTTTGAAAACACATTAGCGCATCAAGGGCATGAATCTCCATTCCGGTCTTGACAGGATCTGCCCTTGTCTGTGTGGGGGGAGCAGCTTCCTCTTAGATCTCTAGCAGCTACACAGCCCGTGTGTCTTTCTTATCCAAGTTTGTCCCTCCCTGGTGCCACTCAGTGAGTTTCCAGAGACAGAAACCCAGTTTACCCTTTTTCCTTCCACTGCTCTCTGAAAGGAAGTTAAGAGAGAAACTGCAAACTCACTCGGTGCCCAACACCCACTGTGCTGTGGGAACAGTACTCATTGCTTTGCCACACACCGCGTGGACTCCTGAGAGACAGGACTTATCCTAAGGCAGATTAAGGACACTTGGTGACTTGACCAACCTCCCTCCAGATTGGCTCTCTGAAGACCTTTGTGAGTGGGGCTTTCTAGAATGTTCTGCGAACTGGTGAGACTTACGGGGGAGACAGTTATTGTTCTTTTTCAGTTCTAACTCATGGTTCACATTCTTCACGGTGACTTCGGGAAGAACCCGCACTCCGTCAGGCTGTGGGACAGTCGCCTGAACTTTCACTCAGGGCCTGGCCTTAGACTCCAGGCTCACCACAGCATACTCCTGGCAGCTTCTCTTCCCTGGCTTCTTTTTGATACAGATCTCCAGATGTGATCCAGCCTGGCCTGAAACTCCTAATCCTTGCCTGAGCCTGTGGACAATTGAGGTGTAGGCAGCTACTCCCAACTCTTGCACGCATTTCTAAAGGGCGTCCTGTGGCTCACACACAAAGCTCTTACTTCCTGCGGGCACACATAAAGAGAAGTGTCCCTTTCTCAAAACCAGGGGGCGGTTCCCATCATGGATGCCAGGTTGCCTCCCTTGCAGTTCAGCTTAGAGATTGTGGTGCTCAGAACAGATGCAGACTTGACGCCGTACAGGAAGGTTGCTGATAGAGTTGGGGGGTACAGGTAGCAGCTGTGTGGTTTTCAAAGAATCTTTTCCATTCTTTTAAACTTTACTTTTGATGTGAAATTCACCTGGAGCAAATCTCTTGGCCTATTGAATCCTACAAAGAAGACCCTCCTCCACACACACACACACACACACACACACACACACACACCTTTCTAAGATCTCTCTCTCTCTTTTTTTAAATCAGCCTAGGAGTTACCAGTGCCATATCCCTGCCACTCCATAGAGTCCATTCCACCCTTGGCCTTTTGGGACCAGCACATAACAGGTCTTATCATATAGCCCTGGCTGATGGCCTGGAACTCACTATGTAGAGCAGGCTAGCCTCAAGCACACTGCTGCCTCTACCTCCCACCATACGTCCACTTTTGATCCTGACAGGAAAAAAAAAATACATCACCCATGCGATCACCTTACGCAACATTGGACACACACCAGCGTAGATCTGGCCACCGAGGCGTAGAATACCCAGAGATTGGGAGAATTGTACCAGTGTCCCACTGCACAGGTGTCTCACAGGCTTTGTGTCTCCCGAAGGTGTGGGGGTTCTTCCAGAGCTCCCAGCTGCTGGGCCTGGCTGTCCACCTGCTCAGGACCGCCCGCTGGATTTCCATTCCCGGTACAAGGCCTCCAAAACGACAGAATCCCTGTAGGCTACCCATGGAGCCTGTGCCGAGTAAATGTTGACAAAGTAGTCTAAAGAGCAAACACTTTGACATTTGTAAGGTCCACCAGCAGGTCTTGTATATATTTATACAGCGGGAGTGAGCTCCGCATACCAATTCTCCGGAATCTTGCTGATATAATTCCACACGATTGTGTGTGTGTGGGGGGGGGGGGTGTCTAAGCATGAGTGGCACAAGGTCTGTGCTGGCTGGTATCCACTCCCCATCTTCTGTCATGCAGAATACTTCAGACCCCTTTCCTTGGTACAAAGCTTACTCTAGGCCTCGCCTCTTCTCTTCTCTTCTCTTCTCTTCTCTTCTCTTCTCTTCTCTTCTCTTTCTTCTCTCCTCTCTTCTTCTTTTCTCTTTCTTCTCTCCTTTCCTCTCCTCTCCCCTTCCCTCCCCTCTCCTCCTCTCCCCTCCCTTTTCCTCCTCTCGCCTCCTCTCCCCTCCCTTCCTCTCTTCTTTTCTCTTCTCCTTTCTCTTCTTTTCTTTCCTCAAGAGCTACTTTTCTAAGAAGAAGGAAAGAAGGAGAAAAAGGCCACACTCTTTGGTTTTAATTTATTCTAATTGACGAACTTTTCTTTTTACTCGGTGAAGATCTTATTGATGTTTTTGTACTTTATATTTATTAAAGACGGAGCCTCAAAAACCGTAATGAGTATTAAAAAAAAAAAGTGCCTGCTTAATTTAAATTGTGAGTCTGTCTGTTAAGAAATGCATTAGAGGTAGGAGAAGCCTAAGACATGTTAATTGACAGACAGGAACTGCTGTCTCTGAGGTTGATACAAGTAATTTATTACTTTAGAAGTGAATGCCACCTCCAGAATGTGCTTCATTAATTTCAAATTTAGTTTTAATTTCAAGCTGTTGCCCCTTGAGAAGAATAAGGTGGCAAATTATGTTTGAAGAGCAGAATTTTTTTTTTTTTTTGCTCCTGAGAAACATCACATTTTAACTATTTAATTTTACAAATAAGTGTGCCCGCCGCATTCGCCACCTTCCCAAGAGTCAAGCATGTTTTCTAGGTATGATACGCACTGATTTATTAACATTCTTTTCTTTCTCTCTCTCTCTCTCTCCTCTTTGTTCTCGCCTGTGATCCTGGCAGCCTATGTTTCCGATGAGTTAAAGGCGGCTGCATTGGTTGAAGATGACGCAGAGCCGGAAGACCGAGCGGCCGATGGAGAGCCTTCAGCCAAGTACATGTGTCCGGAGAAGGAGCTCAGCAAGGCCTGCCCCAGCTACCAGAACTCCCCGGCCGCTGAGTTTTCCAGCCATGAGATGGACAGCGAATCTCACATCAGCGAGACCAGTGACCGGATGGCTGACTTTGAAAGTAGTTCCATCAAGAATGAAGAAGAGACCAAGGAGGTCCAGGTGCCCCTGGAGGACACCACCGTGTCGGATAGCCTGGAGCAGATGAAGGCCGTGTACAACAACTTCCTGTCCAATTCCTATTGGTCCAACCTCAACCTGAACCTGCACCAGCCCTCCTCTGAGAATAATGGCGGCGGCAGCAGCAGCAGCAGCAGCAGCAGCAGCAGTAGCTGCGGCAGCGGGAGCTTTGACTGGCACCAGAGTGCCATGGCGAAGACCCTGCAGCAGGTGTCCCAGAACCGAATGCTACCTGAGCCCAGCCTGTTCAGCACCGTGCAGCTCTACCGGCAGAGCAGCAAGCTGTACGGCTCCATCTTCACCGGCGCCAGCAAGTTCCGGTGCAAAGACTGTAGCGCCGCCTACGACACCCTGGTGGAGCTGACGGTGCACATGAATGAGACGGGTCACTATCGCGATGACAACCACGAGACCGACAACAACAACCCCAAGCGCTGGTCCAAGCCTCGCAAACGGTCTTTGTTGGAGATGGAGGGGAAGGAGGATGCTCAGAAGGTGCTGAAGTGCATGTACTGTGGCCACTCCTTTGAGTCCCTCCAAGACCTGAGCGTCCACATGATCAAAACTAAACACTACCAAAAAGTGCCTCTCAAGGAACCTGTCACACCGGTCGCAGCCAAAATCATCCCCGCTGCTCGGAAGAAACCTTCTTTGGAGCTGGAGCTGCCTAGCTCCCCCGATTCCACAGGTGGAACGCCCAAAGCCACCCTGTCCGATGCCAGCGACGCTCTGCAGAAGAACTCCAACCCTTACATCACGCCAAATAACCGGTACGGCCACCAGAACGGGGCCAGCTACGCGTGGCACTTCGAGGCCCGCAAGTCTCAGATCCTCAAATGCATGGAGTGCGGCAGCTCCCATGACACTCTCCAGGAGCTCACGGCCCACATGATGGTCACTGGCCACTTTATCAAAGTCACAAACTCAGCCATGAAGAAGGGGAAGCCCATCATGGAGACACCTGTCACACCCACCATCGCCACCTTGCTGGATGAGAAGGTGCAGTCTGTCCCACTGGCGGCCACCACGTTCACGTCTCCCTCCAATACACCCGCGAGTGTCTCCCCGAAGCTGACCGTAGAGATAAAAAAGGAAGTGGACAAGGAGAAAGCCGTCCCGGATGAGAAACCCAAGGAGAAAGAGAAGACCAGCGAAGAGGAAGAGAAGTACGACATTTCTTCCAAGTACCACTATTTGACTGAAAACGACTTAGAAGAGAGTCCGAAAGGGGGACTAGATATTCTTAAATCCCTCGAGAACACGGTGACATCCGCCATCAACAAGGCTCAGAACGGCACTCCCAGCTGGGGGGGCTATCCCAGCATCCACGCTGCCTACCAGCTTCCCAACATGATGAAGTTGTCCCTGGGTTCTTCGGGGAAGAGCACACCCCTAAAACCCATGTTCGGCAACAGCGAAATCGTGTCTCCCACGAAAACCCAGACTCTGGTCTCCCCGCCCAGCAGCCAGACCTCCCCCATGCCCAAGACCAACTTTCACGCCATGGAGGAACTGGTGAAAAAAGTCACCGAGAAAGTTGCCAAAGTCGAGGAGAAAATGAAGGAGCCCGAAGGCAAGCTGTCGCCACCCAAGCGGGCCACCCCGTCCCCTTGCAGCAGCGAGCAGAGCGAACCCATTAAGATGGAGGCTTCCAGCGACGGTGGCTTCAAAAGCCAGGAGAACAGCCCCAGCCCACCAAGAGATGTGTGCAAGGAGGTGAGCCCCTCCGCAGAGCCGGTGGAGAATGGCAAGGAGCTGGCGAAGCCCCTGGGCGGAGGCCTCAGCGGCAGCACAGCCATTATCACGGACCACCCACCAGAACAGCCTTTTGTGAACCCCCTGAGTGCCCTACAGTCGGTCATGAACATCCACCTGGGCAAGGCCGCCAAGCCCTCCCTGCCTGCGCTGGATCCCATGAGCATGCTTTTCAAGATGAGCAACAGTCTGGCCGAGAAGGCAGCTGTGGCCACGCCCCCACCCCTTCAGGCCAAGAAGGCGGAGCCTCTGGACCGCTATTTCTACCACGTCAACAACGACCAGCCCATAGACTTGACCAAAGGGAAGAGCGACAAAGGTTGCTCTTTAGGTTCAGGGCTTTTGTCCCCTACGTCCACATCCCCAGCAACTTCCTCATCCACAGTGACAACGGCAAAGACATCTGCCGTTGTATCATTCATGTCAAACTCGCCACTGCGCGAGAATGCCTTGTCAGATATATCTGATATGTTGAAGAACTTGACAGAGAGCCACACGTCAAAATCCTCCACTCCCTCCAGCATCTCCGAGAAGTCTGACATTGACGGGACCACCCTGGAAGAGGCCGAGGAGTCGACTCCAGCGCAGAAGAGGAAAGGCCGCCAGTCAAACTGGAACCCTCAGCACTTGCTAATCCTGCAGGCGCAGTTTGCAGCCAGCCTCCGGCAGACGTCGGAAGGGAAGTACATCATGTCAGATCTGAGCCCCCAGGAGCGCATGCACATCTCTAGGTTCACCGGCCTCTCCATGACCACCATCAGCCATTGGCTGGCCAATGTGAAGTACCAGCTTCGAAGGACAGGTGGAACCAAGTTCCTCAAAAACTTGGACACTGGACACCCTGTGTTCTTTTGTAACGACTGTGCGTCACAAATCAGGACTCCTTCAACGTACATCAGCCACCTAGAGTCACATCTGGGCTTCCGGCTACGGGACTTATCAAAACTGTCCACCGAACAGATTAACAATCAGATAGCACAAACCAAGTCGCCATCAGAAAAACTGGTGACATCCTCCCCGGAGGAGGACCTGGGGACCACCTATCAGTGCAAGCTTTGTAATCGGACCTTTGCAAGCAAGCATGCTGTTAAACTCCACCTTAGCAAAACCCACGGGAAATCGCCAGAAGACCACCTCCTGTTCGTTTCTGAGCTGGAGAAGCAGTAGTGCTTGCTCCAGAGCGGAAATGACTGGAGGAAAACAAAAACAAAAACAAAAACGCTGAAGTCACCTTAAAGCCCCTCTGTCTTGTTCTTGGCACATGTTCTTTGGTTTACTGCAGAGGATCGTTCTGGGCTGGACTGTTCGGTATAACTGTACAGTGTTTAATAGAGAGGTGCATATAATCAGCTGTTGTTCCTGGTAAAATAACGAAGGTTAAAACGCAGTGCTAAGTGTTTGGAACTTTGTGTAAATGGGATTTAATTGTGAGCATCCCCCTGATGCTTCAAGCTGCATGCATTAACAGACGGTTTAATTAAGCATTTATAAGGAAACCAGGCACACTTTTTCCATGAGACTTGGGTGTGCTGGCATTTCCCACCCCTTCATCTTTAGCCCTCTGAGTACTACGAAGCACTTTTGCATTAATTTGGTTAATAAAAAAAAAGATAATAATAAAACAGAATAATAATGAATAATGATAATAATGTATGAAACTCTGTTTTTAAACTCCTTACCAGCTTAGTTATAAGGGATATTAGGAACCTCCATTTATGCAGGGGTATGACACGCCTTGAAATTTAAAAGAATATTATTTTCACATTGAAACATAGATGTATATATTGTATAGATTTCAAACTCTTATGGGAAAATGTGACTGGTTAAATAACCCTTACTTTCTTGCATTTATAACAAGTGTTTTATGGACCTGCTATACTCTGGGCACAAACCATGTCTCTGTATAGTGTATATCTCTTTCTCTTTCTCTTTTTTTTTTTTTTTAAGGTTTATGTTTTTTTTTTACATGCAAACGTTGTAAATTATACAGAAAATACCACAGATAGCATTTATAAACTATACAGAAGCATTATCTCGAAGCAAGGTATGATGTTTGTTTTGCTATACGGCACATCTATATTGATAGAGGGTTCATGTTTAAATTATACATATTTATTAGCATTCTATTATCATTTGTTTTTGAGGCCAGGAAATCCATCCCTGGCAGGCATCATAACTATTTTGCACATGGTTCTTAAAGGTATTTATTAGAGATTAAAGGATGCTCAAAGTAAACTCAGTGCTCAAAGGGTTAAGTCTATTCGAAAAGGAAAAAAAAAGATTAAAAAAAAACCAACGTGTACTGTATTTCCTGAACATTGATAAAGCCTTTAAAATGTTTGTACTGTAATCCTTTGCTTAAAAGTCATGAGGCGTTCTGTGGGACAACCTCCTTCGCTTATTCATAAGCTCTCTCGGTTGCTAGTTCATAATGTGGGGTTTTTTTTTCCTTTTTTCTTTTCTTTCTTTTTTTCTCTTTCTTTCTTTCTTTCTTTCTTTCTTTCTTTCTTTCTTTCTTTCTTTCTTTCTTTCTTTCTTCTTCTTCTTCTTCTTCTTCTTCTTCTTCTTCTTCTTCTTCTCTTCTTCTTTTTCTTTTTTTAACCTTGTTTTGTTCCTCCTAATTATTCTCTCAAGGGCCCAC
>NC_137967.1:10391705-10396705 GCF_963924665.1 Micromys minutus | reverse complement strand
ATGAGATAGGTGTGTCAGGAAGGAGCCATTTCTTAGTGTAAAAAAAAAAAAAAATGGAGGTACAGTCACTGGAGTTCCGCCTCAGTGACCATGAAACCGAGTCGGCAGAAGCTGAAGGCCCGGGTTCCTGAAAGCCTCATCAGAGCTTGTCATCGCTCTAATGAATATCATTTAAATTGCTTTGTATATTGGTGGAGTTTGGATGTCGATTTAATTTGTGCATGTGTTTGAATTCTTCTGCTTGGCTAGGCTAACTGAGAAGCGGGCGTCTAATGAAAACTGAGCCGGTGACAGTGTGATGCGCTCCAACCCAGTCAAATGAGTTTGAAGGGTTGCCGTGACAGCCCTCAAAACGAAGTCGATGAGGTTGTTGGAGGAGAAAGGAGGTTCTCTCCTGCAGTGCCCATAGAACTGGGTAGAGCTGATGCGAGTCATGGCTGAGATGACCGGAGGTGGCACAAGCGTGTTCGTCCCGTCTTGCCTCAGCTTGGGCCTGGGTCTGCCCAACTGGGCTCTTGTGGATGCTCTCTGCCCTTTTGGTTAAGTGTCACATGGACTGAATTGCCGAGGGCGATGGCTAGATGTGAGAGCTCATCTTCCCGGGAGAGTCTGTGGATAGAGTTCCCACTGAAGAGCAGAAGGGCTTTTGGTCTTCTCTGCCCCCAAAAGCAAAGCCCTTCCCTAGGTTCCAATCTGTCTGGAGGCCTGAGTCTCATGTCCTAAGCTTTTCCTCTCGCCTTTGCTCTTCCTTCCCTCCCTGTTGTTCACTCAGTTTGTTCCTGTGTCTTCCCAGCTATCCTAGAATAAGAACCCAGCTTCTGTATCCCATGGGAATCGTTGGGTGCAGAGACCCAGTGGAAAACACCGAGCCAGGCTCTGCTGAGTCCCTACAGGAAGGTCAGCTCGGCTTCTGTTTGCAAAGGCGTTGGAAACGTAATACCTAAGCACAAATCCAGCCTTCTACTCTGACCTTTAGAGGGTTTCTCGGTTGTTGTTGTTGTTGAGGCAGGCTATTTCTATATATTTCTTGAACTCATTGCACTCCATGTTGTCCAAGATCATCTGAGCCTCCTCTGTAAGCCTCCAAGGTGCCAGGACTGCAGGTTCTTCATTTCAGGGAGTAGCGGATCCATAGACTGTCTCAAGCCTGAGGGATGGGACTCTGAGAAAGAAGCTGGTAGGAGAGAGAGAGAGATGAACACAACACAGTTTCCATTCCCACATTCACTTGACCCAACTCTTTCTCTTTTCCTCGTAGTTCTCCCAGAGACCACCAGTACTCACACACTCAAACTCTGTGTATGACTCAAAAAAGAAAGAAAAAAAAAAAAAAAAAAGAAAAGAAAAGAAAAAGAAAAAAAGAAAAAAAAAATAAGTTGACCCCCCCCCCCCAAAAAAAAATACTCTGGAATCTTGGCTTTCCCTGCTTGCTCAGTCTTGCCATCACCGAGAGACCCTGCTGTAAAAACAGTAGGAACTTTGGAAAAAGGTTCGTTCATTCCCTAAGAGGAAACATACTATCCAAGAGCTGGGTGTAGGGGCTGTAGCATAGTCAGGTGTGAAAAGGATTCTGGGAAAGGCTCTGGAGTAAAATGGAGGAACATAGACCTTCGAATTCCCTGAGAGGGAACTTCAGGATCCTGCAGTCCTCTAAGGAGCTTTGCCAAAATGGTCTGTCTGGCCGTGGTGGTGAGGGATCCCAGAATAAGGCCCATGATTTCATCTGGGGAGAGGTCTGAGGATCTTCTGTGAGCCCAAGACATCAGGGACACTGTGAGATCTGCGTCCCAGTCACACTGAGGGTATTCTCACCAAGGAACGGCACCCAGAACCAGAAAGAAAATGAACTAAGATGGTCTCAAATGAACATGAAGTCAGCTGGAGAGTGGAGACCAAGTCCTGAGCAAACCACTGTTATATTTAAAATCTCAATTGGGGGTCTCTACCCCACCTTAGATTGTTTCATTCCCAGATAAAAGACATGGAACCTTTATATTTATGATACGCCTTTAAAACACTAGAACTGGGCAGATAGCTATCCTCTAGGCTCTGTATCTGCTTCTCTATCAATAACCCCAAGTTATAACTCATCATATTTCTTCTGGGTCACTCTTACAACAATTTTCCAGCCCTCATGGCCATGTTTTCATGACTCATCTACCCCATGGTGTCTTCTCCTCTTTCTTTCTCTTTTGTTCCCTTCATGGTGTTCCTCAGACCCCAACTCTTCCTCACCTGCCTCTCTTCCACCCAGCTATAGGCTGTGGGCAACTTTAGTCAACCAATAGCTTTAAATTAAGGAACAAGGTCACATGACATCACTTGGTATATGGGAGGATTCTCTCATTCCCAGGGCGACCAGAGCCAATGTGTAACATTGCAACACACAGCAACAGACTGAACCTCAACAGTTCCCCATATTTTGTCTAAATAAAAAGGTTTTCTCTTATGATAATAATAATGATAGAAATAGTAATAGTATTATTAATATTAATTATTATATTATTTAATATAATATATTAATTTATATTATATTAATAAATATAATAACATTCATATTAAATATATTATATTTAACAAAATAAATATGTTATTATTATTAATTATTAATATAAAATTAGTAATAATAATAATAATAATAATAATAATAATAATAAATGGGCATCAAACCATCATTGGGAGTCCTTTAATGGGCAAGGCCCTGAGGTAAATTATGAAGGATGGGTAAGCTAGTCTGAGTGGGCAATGGAGAACTCACCCTCTCTTTGGTCAGAACAGCACAAAGGTTGTCTCACTCAGTCTTCTGCCTGGCTATACTTAGAAATGGTGGAACCAATGTTCGAAACCTATCACATTTCAAGGATCACGTGGATTCTCCACAAAAATGTTACCGATGGTTCTTTTAGTGAAGGCTAGTAGCTCTTTTATTCTGCCCTGTTACGGCACACCCGATTTTGTTTTTCTTTGTTTTGTAGGTAGTCCTCATTGACTTAGAACTCACAATCCTCCTGCCTCAGCTCCCAAGTGCTGGGATTAAAGGTATATGGCAGCACTCCCAGACCACTAGGGTTTTGTTTCTTGTTTGTTTTTTTCCTGGGATTTTAGTACCACAGAGTCCTCGTCTTGTCAAAGCACAGATTTGGGGTCAACTGAAAGACCCAATCATTGTGAAGTAATTGGATCCTGAAGGTTTTGACATAGTCAATGGTTATATAGTGTGGTAGCAGAGGGCAGGGGCTACTTGGGAAAAGCAGGTCACTGTAGGTGTGTTCTTAGAAGCCACATCTTGTCTTGGCCCCTTCCTGTCTCTCTTGTTTGCATCTAGCCACCATGAGATGAGCAACCACACTTACTCGGTGCTCAACTTACTCTCGTGTTGAGGCGACAAAAATATGAAACAGAAGAAAGTTTCAATGGGAAATATTTTTTTCTTAGCTCATAGTTTTAGATGCCTGGTCTGTCAGCGTGGAAGGCAGAGCTGAGTGACTCCATCTTGGGAATGGGAGGCTCACGTGACAGCTGTTCACACGATGAGGGGCTGAGGAAGGAGAATTGTCAGAATACAGGAATGGGCTTTAACCATCAAATCCCACCTCTAGTGACCCAGGCCAGATTCCACTTCCTCAGGGTTGCCTTGTCTGTCAAGATGGAGCCTTACCAGGGGACAACCATATAAAACATGAACCCAGAGGGGACATCTGTGATTCAAGCCCTAACACATTGACATGATGTTCACTCCAGACCCAAGCAGTAGATCCAGCTAGTCTTGAATTAAAACTTGTGAAAACATGAGCAAAATTAACCTTCCCACCTTTGAACTTGTTCATCTCAGAACGTGGAAAGAATATAAGAGCCAGAGGTTATAGATGGTCACAAGGAAGTGGGGTCTCCTGGACACAGCAGGTCAGTTGGACATATGAACGCCCAGCAGTTGGAACAGCATACACAGACCTGAGCCAGCTCAGGCCAGATAAAATCCTCATCAGGGAGAGTGGAGGTGGGCACGAGGTCCCTACCCCTAGCTGAGGCCCTATTAACAATTGTGAGCTCCTGGGATAGGGAGTCAGTTTTCTTTAGGAGTGCAGGTCCTGGTGTGTTGACTGCCTTCCAGTGAAGTCCCCATGCAGATAAGCACATCATAAATTGCACTAGGCTTTTTTTTTTTTTTTAATTAAATCTATACCTAGTTGGGTGAGTCAAGGGAGTGGATCTGGATGGAATGGGAGGGAGAGGTGAATATGACCAAAATCTATGTATGAAAATTTCAAAGACCTAACAACAGTAGAAAAACGAAAAGTTTGCCTCATAGGTTTTCCATAGCAACAAAACACCAAGAAACACATATGTGTATCTACCTGTGTATTTTCTTATGACTATGGGGCCAGGGTTATCAGTCAAAAAGGGAATTTCGTTTCATACAACTGAAGTCCTGAAAGAAGAAGGGGCTTTGGGGCACAACTGGCCCAAACAACAGCAACTTTTGTTGCGTGGAACTAGTCACAACAACTTACAGATGTTAGTAGCGATTGTTCTCATCCTGGCCTTTTTTGTTTCCCTCCCCTGATTCTCTGTTTTCCCATGGTGGTTTGCTGTACACTTTTCATTGATTTCCTTTAATTACCAGTATTCTTTGGTCACCAGCTTTGAAAAGAAAAGAACTTTGGGGCACAATATCAAGAACCAGAGCCCTGAACAAGGTTCTTCCCAGCCAGGACTAGGTCTGGTTCTCATCCTAAATCATCCATTTTGATTCTGATCTCAGTGTGGCTCCACCAGATCCAATGCAGCAGGCTTCTGCCCATGCTGAGGTTCACACAAACGATGAAGGATCAACGACTGATGCAAGGGGTCCCTTGTCTAGTTCCAATGTGTGCCTTCAGTTCTCCAGACCGGAAACTGCTCATATTCCTCAGTGAGAGGAAACCTGGTTAAATGTCCACAGTTTTCCAGATGTCAGCAGAGAGAATTTTAATGATTGCTCAGTATAGA
This sequence comes from Micromys minutus, assembly GCF_963924665.1. NCBI lineage: Eukaryota > Metazoa > Chordata > Mammalia > Rodentia > Muridae > Micromys > Micromys minutus. Next base: position 10,391,716 of record NC_137967.1, on the reverse strand, counting down.
CTCACCACAGA
>NC_137967.1:10261705-10389205 GCF_963924665.1 Micromys minutus | reverse complement strand
ATAGCTCCTCCCCCTTCAACTCCACGTGCAAGTGGGTATGTCCTTCCTTGCCGATAATAACTTGTAAACTTCCTCCAGAATCAGCATGGGTCATAATGAAATCAAGGTGGCTACAATTGTCACAAGAATCTGCAGGTACATGTCCATCCTGGCCCTGCCAATGGGGTGGCGGAGGATCCGATGTTGAGGTATTCAGGTGCCAGAGTTCTAGATTCTTCTAGAACGTCACAGCACCTTTCAGTACCACCCAGACTGCCAATTTCAGCTCACCGGAGGCATCCACACCAGCACTGCAATTAGTGTGCCCAGAGAAATGGACAAAGGAGGTCACAGGATATTAATTTAATTTGGATTCTTCTTTCTGGAAGCCCTGCCTGGCAGCGAGCTCTCCCAACACCCACATGTCCGCAGCCCAACTGCTCTGTCCATCAGAGCAGTTGTCCAAGTTAACTATTCATTTTATGTATTTTAATTTGTGCCGAACATTTATTTGGCTTAAGTTTCCTTTTCGGGGGTTGGAATGTGCCTTCCACACGCAGGCAGGGATGATCTGCTTGAATTTCGTCAGAAGGAGTTTAGTTTACAAAGATAGTAACTGAGCTATTAAAACCAACAACCCCTTTTAAAGCAAACAGACCATTAAAATATAGGAACGGTTTACGGCATAAATAAAATTGAGGATATAGATTATTTAAAGATAAGATTTTTCAAGAAACAGGGATAAAAAAACACTTAAATAATTTCTCTGCAGTAATTTTTTTTACGAAGTGAACTTAAAAATGCAAATGTAAAATTAAAAAAAAAAAAAAACCATGAGAGAGAAATACATTTAAAAACCTATCTTACTAGGAGAGACATCCGAAAACCGCTTGACTAGAATATTTGATAAGTACATGATTTCTAAGGGGTAAAGTAGAGAGGGTGGTGGAAACTATTTGAATTCATAAACGGCAGCATTTACCCAGCTCATAAAACTACACTGTGCAAAAAGCAAGGCTTCTAGATCATCCACCCAAGCTGACTGACAGATACAATAATTCCGTCCATTAGGCCAACCCATTGTCTTCTTCTCGGCACAGAAGTGCTGTGCACGGAGGTAGGTTTCCACTTCTATGCATATTTTAAGGGTTATTTGGCAACAGGAGTGAAGCTAAAAGTAGCCTCTTAATCTAATTAATTGACATTTCTGAATCTTGCTTTCACAACAACACATGGTTTCGTGTTCTGGGTTTTAGCACTTGTCAAGCTTTTTTGGAGAATGTTTTGGTCAGAATGACAAGATAATTTGTGACTGAGGCTCCAAGCTCGAGAAGTGTTTAAGGCTATAATGATTTATTATCATCACAGAATAACAAAATTTACAAAGTGTCTCATCAGAATTTTTGAAAGAAGTTTGCCACCATAGGAGAAGCAGGGAGCTGGTTGGGGGGGGTGGGCTGGGTCGGGAGACAGCAAGGGCTCAGAGTTCATATACAAAGCCAGCCATGACGGATTGGCTGAAATCTCCTCTATTAAAATGTATCTCTGCATGTTCCTCGGGAGGGACCAGGGTGCAGGCCAGGGGGATGAGAGATAGGATGGAGGAGTGTGGAGGGAAGACCCAGCCTCCTCCCCAGCTCCCCAGTCCCTTTGTAAGCAGGAAATCCGAGTCCCCGGCTCTACTTAGAACATATATGTGGCCACAGTCAATGATGAAATGCTACATTTTGGCAACGGTCAGAGCGAAAGTAGTCACACTATCTATAGAAAGTTTGAGATGGAGAACACTTGGAGTGTGCTACTGAAAAATGCAAGAAACACATTTCCGAGAGGATGGAATAATATCACGGAGTGACAGTAAATTAACATGCTGACATTTGCAGACTTCAGAGCATTGCCATAAAAAGAAGTAATACAACATGACTAATTTGGACTTCTTTATTTCTTCCCCGGGAGAGACAGCCGTGGCCCTCCCAGGCCACCCGGGAGCGCCTCTCAGTCCTTCCTCTTCTCTTGCAGGAAATGCAGGCAGGGGGGGGGGAATGAACATTCCTGCTGGACTTTGAGTTCCAAAGGCACTCCCTGCTGTGTCACACGTGTGGAGTGATGGGGCCCAAGAAACACCCCTGACCCCTCCACGTGACAGCTGGCAGGGGTCTACTTTGCTGTTATCCCTAAACCAGCTGCCTGGGGGAAACACCAGGACTGGAAAGAAACGGGCACAACAGAGCTTGGTATCAACGGGGAGACCGAGGCAGAAAGGACGTGATGTAAGTTCCCAGGTTGCTTTTCTTTTCCTCGGGCCAAGAGTTCATCCTGAAAGGTCCTCCGGTGGACATCTTTTTATACCCTACCTGCCTCCAAAAGGAAGCCTGAGTGGGGCTTAGCACTCAGTAGGTATAGAAGAAAGATTGGTCAAGAAGATTAAACAAGTGAGTGGATGATCCCAACAGATCTACTCCCAAACTCCCTGCCTCAAAAAATGAGAAAGTAATTAACGTAGCCAGGTTCTTCTTATTTCAGACTCTGGGCTTCCCCGAGGAGAGGCCAGTTCTGGACTTCAGAAGTTCTTCTGACCTATGGCTGTTCTTAGGTGAGCACCACACTCCTCCCAGTAGAACCAACAAGGAGCGTACGTTCCAACGTATGCTGCATTCTGCACCGGCCTATAGAAGGGGCCCCACAATGTACATTTCTCCCTTCTGCTGGTTGTCATAATTTATGGAAAAGGGCTATCTGCAAATGAAGATATGTCGTAAAAGCCACTACCTCGTGAGACAGTAGAAAAACCTTTATCTCAATGCGTGGAAAGGGTGATGGTCCCGTGAGGTCACATTGCTGCCAAGGCTGAGCTCTGATGTTTCTGGATACGTCTAGTCTCAGGATCCTAAACCCACACCTGCTCACTGAAGAGGGACAGCCACTGGGAAACCCCTTTATCTGACTGTCTGCACTCGCCCAGGGTATCCAGGGCAAGACCTGAAGAGACATCGAATGTAAGTAGGTCTGAAAGGTACCTAAGCTAGGGGAGGGAGATGCTGGGTCCATAATTAAGTGAAATGTATGGTAACTAAACCACCAGACGCTGAGATCTGCCCATGATAGGACACAGATGTTTTACAGGTGACACATGAGCTCTTTGGCCTGGCAATTGGCTGGGAGCAGGGCAGGAGTGTATGCTAGACATTTGTATCTTACGTGGCAGCACTTTTTGTTATTAAGGAGGTAAATAAAGTCTTACCATGTAACTTGGTACTTGGAATCTTTCCGTGCTTGAGTGTCAGGTTGCAAGTAGGTATGTGTCACTGTCCCATCTGTCCTTTTGGAAGCTAAGCCAAAGATCAGAAACATAGTGAGAGGCCTTCCCCATCTCCCGTCAGGCTTGGCCCATATGCATCCCGGTAAGGATGGTTCAGGCTTGAGTAGGACCTGGGATTATGGGTTTCCTTCTTGAAACTCAGATCCTCGTGGGTAGTGATAGCAGCTCATAGGAGCCAATGCCTTCTACAGGAGGCTAGCCTCTTACCTGGTCTGAACACAGATAGCTGCTATCCGCGTTTGCTGAACTGGGCAATGTAAATTTCCAGGAAACATCACCCTCCTTCCCTTTCCTAGTCTGTAGCTAAGCCTCAGAAGATAAGCTCAGGACCACCTTGCCTTGCTAAGGACCCAGGGATGGGAACCCCAGCCCACGTGTCTGGTGGGTGCACAGCTCAGCCATTTGTCACACGCTCCTTACCCAGTTCCTGCCTGGATGGTCTGAGGATTTGCGAGCCCTGGGCAGTGTTGTGGGCAGACGTTGTTACGAGGTAACATAAGTTGAAAGTAACCTTTCAGCAGAACAGTTTGAGTTAAAATAAAGGGATTGAAAAAGAGTACAGTGACCAAAAAAAAAAAAAAAATCTATAAAAATGCAATTGCGCTAATATAATTTTATCACTTATTTAAAAATTTAGTCGACCCAAAAGACTACCAAGTGTGAAATTAAGGAACAGCTCCTCTACTTTTATGGAAATCACTCTTCCTCAGTTGTCTAATGGCCTGATTTTGTCAGATCATTTATTTCCATGGTTTTAAAATGAGCTTGACAGACAGAATTTTATAACACCACTTTACTGCAAATAAGAACATCATTTTCGCTTATTAAAACTGAAGCTTAGAGAAAGCATTAAAATTAACAGTTCACTCTGCTTTAACCTTTTGAATACTGCCGTGACTTTACACCACAGAGTATGTGTAAGGAAGGATGGCAGGGTATGTGTAAGATGGAGGAGGTGGGACTGGAGACGCATCCCAGACCTACTGGGAGTTGGGGAGGCTGTGATGTTGCCTTTCGGGATCTTCCAGCTGGACCAATGAGCTCCAGCCTCAGAAAGCCAGTGCTAGGACCCAGGGGAAAGCAGGCAAAAGTCTGTCCTTCTGAGCGGTGGCCAATGACCTGTTCCCTAGTGAAAGAGTTGACTGACAGCAAGGCTTTGAGATTTGTGCAGATAGCATTGCTTCCTTCCGGAGAGTCGTCATGTTTTGGGGGTTGGGTGCTAGAAACTGTTCCAGACACTTAGGATAAAATAGGAGTAAGAGCTAGTGTGATAGTGTATGCAAAGAAACCCAGACCCTTGGGAGGCCAAGGTAGGAGGATTTGGATTTTAAATCCACCCTGACCTAAATCGTGAGTTCCAGACCAGCCCGGACTACATATTTTGTTTCAAAGCAACCACAATAGAAACCCCAAGGGTGGGCAGCAAATGAAACTAAGTCCCTGTTCTTAGGGTGCTCTGCCTGTCATCTGGGGAGATAGCTCATTAGTCTCAGAGCAGACAGGCATAGTCTCCTGTCTAGTGGATAACTTAGAGTTGGGAGAAAGACAAAAGCCAGCTAGCAACAGACAGTTCACAGGATCTGCTTGCTAGACTGATGGGCTGTTTCTCAGGCTGGGAATCGTGGGTGGGGTTTGTAAAGTGGTCTTTCCTGGGCACTGTGTTTCTGAGCATCCAAGAGCCCCTCTCTGTGCTCTGTGGATAAAGACCCTGTGAGGGTATATATTGAATAGAACAATCTCATAGGTGTGCCTGGAGCTTCGTCCTAAGCCCTGGGAAACTTCCCTGTCCTCATGACAGGCCTGAAGCACCAGGATGCTAACACCCACAGAAAAATTTTACCCAGTGACTGATGGGAACTGGTACATCAGAGCCTGGCCCTGTCCTCTTGGATGAGATGCAGCTGAGCCGTGTGTCGCCCAGAGTCCTGTCATAGAAACAAGTCCCAGCTGACCACTTTATTAACTAACCAATTCACAGCCTCTACTTACCTGCCCGGCACTTCCCAAGTAGATGGATAAGTGGGGCTTCTTTCAGGGAAGAAAGATGTTACACGAAATAGAAATGCTGTATTCAAGCAGGAGGAATGAAGAAGCCAAGGCTGGCTCATTGGGCTATCTAGAGAGAAAGTTTCCATAGGATTCTGTGAAGTCAGAGCCAGACACAAGTTCTGGAAAGCGTAACCTGGTCATCCCATTTAGGATACACCAAATTACTTTCTCTTTCTTTGGTGCCTGAACCTGGGTGCCTCCGCAGAAGAAACAGGGGGAAAGCTGCCTGGGTAAATACACTGGGGACATTATCTGGGTCAGGGGCTAAGGATGAGGGCACAAAGTAAACAGGCCAGCCAATCAAAAGAAGCATAATCAAACTGATGCTGTTGTGTGTGAGAGTGTTCCAAAGCCTGGAGGGTCCAGTGACTTGTACCCAAGAAGCATCTACTTTGGAGAAAGAAAGTTCACCCCTGTGGGTCAGACTGGTCCCAAGCCTGTCCAGGAACAAGCATTGAACATGATCCCCTAATCCAGAGGCTTCTGGATTTATTATGAAGTTGGCCTCGTCTCACACCCAGCCAGGTCAGTCCTGTGGGTGAGGTAGCGACGCTTGAGGGTTGGTGGGCAGCAGAGCAGAACAGCCCCACTAAAGAGGCTGGAGTAAGGCCACTTGGGGCTGAGGGGAATGGCTGAAGCTGAAATGATGGGAGTAGGGGTGAGTGACAAGCAGGAGCCACCAATCTGGGCTCTCTGATTGGGATTTTGCCAACGGATACCATTCTCGCAAGTTGTGAGCCAAGCATTTGAGATCAAATGATTGACTTGGGGAGTGCTGGGCAGATAGGTGGGGGCTGTCAATTGGTCAAACTGGTCAGTTGGGGCTTGATTCCATGACAGGACCCTGGGAAACACACAGCTCCGCTATATCCCACTCAAGAGGTCAGGACTGGGCTTGGTGAAAGCTGTTCTATGGGTGTTAGATACAGGTCTCCAACTCAGCTCTCTGTGGCCTATCTGCTCCTCCCTTGAAGCCTCCGAGCATCCTTTTGGAGCACTTGACACACCAAAGGCCACAGCCTCAGCGTACATTTGCTGGCCACTTGTGCACGCAGCGCTCATAGCAAGACCAAAGGCCTCAGGACTCCTCTGAGGGCAGACAGGAAGGGAAGCAACCGTTTCTCTACGAGGCACAAAGTAGACAATCAAGAAATGATGAATGAAGCCGGTGAAGGAACATATAGTTTCAAAAAAAAAAAAAAACCTGAATGAACACGCTGGGTGCCTGTTAGCATCAGAGTATCTCTGCCTGGCGCGCCCTGGGGATAGCCTTAGGCACCATCAGTCATTGCCGAGGCCCCCTGGGCAAACATCTGTCATTGCTTTGTGCGGCAATCTGCTCACAGGTGGGTCTCTTCTCTAGTCTAGGAGCACCTGGGGGCTGGATCTTTTCTCCCCGCCACCTGCTAAGGATCTCCAGCAGTGTCGATGGGGCCAGGTGGCAAGCAGGTGAACAGAAGACACCTGGGGTGTCAGTAGAGGTTTAAAAGGGACTCCTGTCAAGAAGGCACAATCTGAAAACAAGGTCCCTGTCAGGGTCTGTCTAGTGGAGCCACATCGACTTTCCTCTTTGAGTTTCAATCCACAAAAGTCCTGGGAGGTGGGACCCATTAAAGGAACACCGAAGTCCTAGGGAAACTGGACGGGGAGGCTAAGAGTGATCGCACATCCAGGCCGAGGCACCCTTACATCTGGAATCATGCCTACTGCTCTACTAAAAGCCCTTCCTGTCTATGCTCCCACTATGGACTTCCTGCCCTAGGCAGACTCATCTCCAGCTTCTTAGATGCATATCTGGTTTTTCTTTTTCTTGAAGCTGAGAACAGAGGAGGGCTATCTTCCCCAGGCCTTATCTGGTACCCCTTGGCTGAGGCTTAGCACAAAGTAGGCACTGTGTGAGCAGGAATTATCTACTATATTTGACTTCTTATTGCTTTGGGGAAAAAAATGACCCAGGAAGCAATGTAAAAGAAGGAGATTTACCTTGGCTTACAGTTGCAGACACATCAGGGCAATTCCACTTGATTCTGCTGTGGATATGAGGTGAGACACTGGGAGTGTTTGCCAGGAGGCTTCTCACTTTGTGGTGGGCAGGAAGGAGAGAAAGAAACATGAGGGTTGGGGAAGTAAGAATAGGGAGTGGAAGGAAAAATGAAAGACAGGGAGGAGGGAGAGGGAGAAGAAAAAGAGGAGAGAGGGAAAAGGGAAAGGTAGGAGAGAGAGGGTAAGGAATAGGGGAGGAGGAAGACAAAGAGGAGGAGAGGGAGGAGGAGGAGGAGGAGGAAGAAGGAACACAGCAGACCCTGCAGAGCAAGGCAACAGTGGCCTATTCCTTCCAGTCAGTCCTCACCATCCACAGTTCTCACCACTTCCCAATAATCTATTCAGTTAGAAATTTACTAACAGACTAGTGCGTTCATCCAGACAGCACCTTCCTCAGAAGACCTCTGGTCAATGCACTGGGTCACAGCCTTCAACACATAAATAGTGGCCCTGGAAAAGATCCTTCATGTCTAAACCATGGCACCTGGTTCTCATACCAGCAGGCCAGGCCTTCAGATGCCCTGAGATGCTCCCAGATTGATGTTACTGTGTGATCGTGAAGCATCTCCCCAGTCACATGTGTTGGACACTTGGTACCCAGCTTAAGAGACCGATTGTAGATCACTGAGGGTGGCCTCTGCTTCCTGTCTGCTAAGATGTCAGCAGTAGCCATTGATGGCCACTCTCACTGCTGTGATAGTCTCCTGAAACACACGAAGCCAAGAAGACCACAGATTGAACTCTCTGGAGACACAAGCCAAGTAAGCAATTCATCCCATTAAGACAGTTTGATGATACTGACCCACAGCTGACCAATGCTGAGAGGGGTAGAACAGAATACAGGCTACCCTAGCGAGCTCCTTTGCTGTCACGGTGTCAGTCTGACAGTGAGCTGACTTCTTCCATACCCAGGATTTCCTGAGTGACTTTGGCATCCACAGAACCTCACACCAGGAGGGGTGCAGTCATGCTGACAGGTGGAAGTTGATGTTTGGTTGGAAAGATAGTGCAGGCCATGTTAGCTTGGTACCCTAACTTTGCCTAAAGGAAGCAGTGCTGGCCTGGGGAGTGTGGACAGGGATCTTGAAATAGAACTGGGAAGGATTTTGAAAGAGTTTGTGCCTTGGGCCCCAATGGTAATAAGAACCCTTGTCTACAATATGGTGCTTGCTTTAGGGGTGGAGGGTTACTAGAGTACCCGAGGCTGCCTCCCAGTCTTAGAAGTAGCTGAGATTTCCAAGAAGAGCTTTTCAGGTTCTTCTACTGGGGCTGCTCAGAGTCAGTGCCCACTTGCTATACATGTGTGCTCTGGGTAGAAAGCTCTGGAACATTTGGCTGCAACTTCCCGGCGATGCTCAGCCTGCTGAAGCTTTCTGTCCTCACAGTTCCTCCGAGAGTCCACGAAAAAATGGGATGAAAAAATCAGTTCCCATCTCCTTATGATGGTTAGTTTTTTAACAATTATTTATCTATTTCACACGTCTGCATCTTTTGCTGGCATGCAGGTGTGTGCACCATGTGTGTGCAGTGCCCACAGAGCCCAGCCAGAAGAGGCATTTGGGTCCCCTGGGACTGGAGTTAAAGACAGTTGTTAGTTGCCACATGGCTGCTGGGAATGGAACTCAAGGCCTCTGCAAGAACAGCCAGTGCTTTTGACTTCGGAGCCATCTCCCCAGAACCATGGTGGGTCACCCAGATTCAGACTTGACTGAATTGAGAGGCACCTAGCAGATTCAGAGGGTTCTCAGAGACAGTTTGATTGTGAGGGTCCAGGTTAATCAATGGTTTAACCCATCAACGTACCAGGGATATGGCGACAATCCTGGGAGGTGTTGGAAATATTTAGGGGTGAGACTGAAGGAAGTAGAACACTAGGAATTTTCTTGTAAGCTGTGTTTAGCTCTCTGCTTCCTAGTTGCCCCAAAGAGAGCAGAATGTGCCACAGGTTTCTGCTGCTACAATGCTCCGCCTTGCCTCAGACCAAGGACAGTGGAACTGGCTTTGGACGGACACTTCTGAAACCATGTGCCCGACTAAATCTTTGTCTTGCTTTTCTTTCAGCAGTGTGAGAAGTTTAATTCCTTCCCATGGAACATCTTTAGGGGAATCTCCTCTTCATCAGGAAGAAGCATCAAAAGTGATCACGGGCTCTCGCTGCAAGTGACTTCTCAGTGCAGTGTCCCGGGTATGTATGGAACACAGAATCTCCCAGCAGACTTTCTGTCCTTCTAGCTCCTACAAGCTATTTTTCCCCACCTCCATAATGTTCTCTGAGACTTTGCGATAGGTGTGACATTGTAGCTGCATCAGTCGGAGCCTCCATATTTCAAAATGTGGCTGTCCTTAAAAGATCTAAAGGATGGTGGCATCAGTTGGCCTGTCGATGTGGATGGGGGACATCTCATGGAGACCTGTCCCTAAACAAGAGCTACAAAAGGCAACTAGTGTCTACCAAGAGAAGACTTAGTCTTCCCCGGAGATGAATCTCCTCATTAGTTATCTAATAAACCATGATAGTGGTCAGCCCTAATAACATATACTATATGAACAACAGTAAATGGAATCACCAGGCTGAGTGTGTGTATGTGTGTGTGTGTGTGTGTATGAAAGGAAAAAGAGATATCCAGTCATGAGGAAATCTGATCTCCTCATACGGGGCACCAATGCTGTTAAAAGATGATGTCCCGGGTCTCGGCACCAATGTTAGGAAAAGGATGAAGAGACTGGAGAGGGAGGGATATGGCCCACGGAGGTGCGGCGAGGCCTGGAGGTGAGAGAGATGCCTCTTGGGGGCCCATTTTGGTTGTTCCTTCCCCCTGAGGGACCAGCCACACGATGGTACAGTACAGAATAGAGTTTATTCAGGTCATGGGGAGGGGAGTTAAGAGGGTGGTAGGGACAGAGAGAGGGAGGGGGGACACACACAGAGAGAGAGAGAGACAGAGAGAGAGAGAGAGAGAGAGAGAAGAGAGGAGTAGAGGAGTAAAGAAGTAGAAGCCAGCCATGAGCACGTGGAGAAAGAGGGGACAGGAGGAAAGAAGGAAGCGGGAGAGGAGGGATAAGGGTGGGAGAGCAAGAGAGCAAGAGAAGAGAGAGAGGAGGGGGCAGGCAGCCCCTTTTATAGTGTCAGGCTACTGGGCGGAGCATACCTGGCTGTTGCCAGGTAACTGAGGGGCGGAGTTTACAGAATCCTAACAGTGTATACAGATAAAAACAATAATTAAAGAAAAAGAGGCCATGAACATTAGAGTGGTTGGGGGTCCTGGGGAACACGGGACTGATTGGAGGGAACAGAGGAAGAATGAGCTAATGTACATACAGGACACGAACATGAAATTTAAAAATAAGTTAAGAATACAACTTTGTAAAACTGCAAAAAAAAAAAAAAAAAAAAAGAAAAAAAAAAAAAGGTGATTTCACACCCTGCTCCCGTGGAGCCACCAGTCCACTGTGTCAGATGGGGAAGCCCACTGATTGCTGCCGTCTTTTATAGTTCAGAGGCCCTCCTCAAGCCTCGACTCCCAGGGGGCTCGAGCCTTAGGCTTTCCCAGCACCTGCTCCATCCACACCAAGGCATCCCGAGCAAGGACCGGGTAGCTTTGTGGATCTCCTTGGAGCAACCTTCCTCCTTCCTGAGAAATGCCTTTCCCACAGCAACTCAGAGCCCAAACGACTGGCTTGGCCCGGGTTGATCACACAGCCTCATAAGCCAACAACTTCGCATCTCCAAAATGCAGGGAAGCAGAGACCCTAGCTGCCCAGCCGAAAAAAAACCGCCGGTCTCCCATAATCAGATCCGTTTACAGAGGTCAGACCTGAGACGCGCACCCGTTGTGGAGAAATAAAGCCACAAGCGAGAAAGCCAATGCCAGGCTCCTGTCTTGGAGCTAGCAGGTAAGGTGTGTCGTGTTTCAGCCCAGGGGATTGGTACATTGGGCCCCTCCCTTCAGCCCCGCCCACCAGGGGCTAGGTTCCCAGCATATCACTGTTACACTGCACCTGTGTGGCATAGCATTGTGATGATTCACCAGGAGCCTCTGTCGCCCCCTCCCTGGGCTTAGGACACAATATATGACATGTGACTGCCTTTTGGTTACTGGCCTTGGAACACAGAGGCATGGCCTTGATGCGTCCTGCTTTGTTCTTGAGCAAGCTGTTGTCCCAGGGACACTGAAGGCAGGTGGGGTTTACCAATAGGTCTCTTAAGATGCCCAAGGCTTGCCTGTTAACATCTCCCAACCACCCACATGAGGCTTTCCAGTGAGCCTTTCTGAGAAGGGGGGGAAGCAAGTGTGGTGTTCAGGCAAGGGCAAAGGCTTAATCTCCAACTGACCCTCATAGTGTAGGGGTCCCGGAGCAGGATGTACAGAGGCCTGAACGTCAGACATTTCCTATGTGTTGTGACGAAGAAGCCGAATGTCACCTGTGCTTGCAAGCGCATGGGGATGTTGGTGGCTTGATAGGACCAGGTCATTTTGCAGGTATTGCTGGTGACTGGCTTTTCACAGGTCCCCATCCCCCCTGCCAGCTCACCCACTAGATCAGAGAGTAAGTGCAGCTGTAACCATTTAAGCCATTGTTCTATAGAGTACGTCTGTCTGTTGTCATTTCTTTTTCTTTTCCCTTCTTCTCTCCCTTTCATTCTTCGTTTTCCTCATTGTATTATCCTTTATATTTTAGTGTTGTGGATTGAACCCAGGCTCTACCGCGGAGCTACATGCTAGCCCACCCTCTCTGCTGTTGGCAAGAACACCATTATAAACATTCCTGATCGAGTTAGGCCTCTGCACCCGAGAATCACTCTGTAGGAGCTTCATGATGCCAATCAGACAAATGAACAGGCACTTTAGATTTTGGTAGCTTCCTCGAGCTCCACAACAGGCCTATTTCACAACTTAGCTTGTGCATTCTAACCCCTTATGTTTCTAGGACAGCAGGGGTGATCAACCAGTGATGCTTAAAGACCCTCCGTGTCCCTACTTGTCCCTGTCTCCAGGGAACACCATGTCCAGGACTCTAAGTGGGGACATATCACTCTGAATATGAAAATTATGTCTGGGGATTGTTTCAATCCAAAACAGCTAACTGTTCGAAGTGAGCTGACTCTCAGGATCTTATACAAAGCTTTTACGTGAGTCCGCGTCACAGACACAGGGGAGTAACAGGGAGAAGAAGGCCATGTGAAGACAGACACTGAAGTGGGGTCACATAGCCTGGAAAAAGGCAGAGAGTGGATTCATCCATGGGGCCTGTGGGAGGCTGACCCATGTGGCTACTTAACCTTCTAACCTCCAGCTCCTAGAAAATGTTGCCATAAAGCTCTGTTCCTTGAAACTACTAAGTTTGCTACTAAGTGGCCACAAGAAACCCATAAAGACAGTGAGGCTCATTGCCTCCTTATATTTCATGAAGACATGTCTATGTGACACATGTATATTACATATGTATATGTGTGGACACATGTGCACAGATATGTAGAAACCATACATTGGCTACAGGTGTCTTCCTTGGTCACTTTCCAGGCTGGCCTGGAACTCACTTTGGAAACCAGGCTGGGTTCTAACTCTCATCCTCCAGCCTCAGCTTTCCAAGGTCTAGATTGCACGCCTGCCCTGTGCCTGCCTTATTCTTGTTTTGTGGGTAATGGAGCTGAAATAAAGAGGACACTTTGCGGAGACCACAGAGCCAGGAAGGAGGTTACAAGGCATCTGACCACATGCCATTTGGCTCTGTGTGGAGTGCACACTCTTAACCGCTCTCTGGTCTTGGATGAGGTATAAATAAAACACCAGGCCTCTTCTCCACTGTCACAATCCAATAAAGATCAATATCGCTGACCCTAAGGACTCTGCGTGGCTCACCTCATGGATGTGTCCTTTACCCTAAGGTCTGCTACTACAAGGAGCAGTTTTCATACACACACACACACACACACACACACACATGCACATGCACATGCACATGCACACACATGCACACACACACACACATGTACATGAACATGCACTTACACATGTGTATCTTACTCTTTGTACTGGATAGTTCCGTGTCAACTGGACACCAGCTACAGCCAAATGAGAAAATACCTCCATCAGATTGGTCCAGCAAGCCTGTGAGACCTTTTCTTGGTGGATGATCCCTAAGGGTGGCACTGTCCCAAGGCAGGTGGTTCTTGGTGCTTTAAAAAAGCAGGCTGAGCAAGCCCCGGGAAGCAAGCCAGTGAGCAGCACCCCTCCATGGCCTCTGCATCAGCTCCTGCCCTATATTCCTTTGATGATTGAGTGCAATCTGAAAGTGTACGTTGCTTTTGGCTATGGTGTTTTATCATAGTAATAGAAACCCTAACCAAGACACTTCCCTGGGCTCCATCTATTTTCCCCAACTAACCCACCTATTTGGCTCAGGGCATACTGGTGTGGTGATTTATGTTTATGAGGCTGGCCCCAAGATGAGGATTGCATGAGCCCCAAATTGCCTTGACTTGGGAACATTTCAGTAAGAAATAGCAGATACTAAAATGCCCAAATGAAAATGAGACGTATTAACACTCTGGGTAGGTGTGACCCCCCTCGGCCCACAGAATCCTGACCTAATGGAAGATCAAGGAAGGCTCTGTAAACATGAAACACAGTGATATTGTCCAAGGCAGAGTTCTTGTTTCTGTAAGCTTTTCAGTTCCTCTCTAGCTCCATTTCTCCACGTCTTTCCAGAACCTTCTACCATGCTTGGCAGGACAGAAGGTGTTAAGTCAGACTCTGACTCTGGGCTTGGTGATCACAGGTATATACTGTGCAGGAGAAAGCGTCTCCACACTGCACCAGCCTGCCTGAAAGGCCCCGTCTGCAGGTGACAATGGCTTCGGCTTATGGTGCCCTTCCTGTGTGCCAGCCCCGCCGCTAAGCCTTCTTCCTTCTACGCTACCCATCTCCACAAAGGCCGCGATCCTTGTCCACATTTCACAGATGAGATGAGGTTGTCATCCGGGCTCTGCAAACCCACTAACATCCAGGGTGCCTTGGGGAGCAATGGGGGGGTAACGGGGGAGGGAGGAATTAGGATTCAATTGTCTGACTTCCCCCAAGTGGTTGTATTAGAAAAACTGCTTAGTAGATCCCACTTAGGAGAGTAGATATTTCACATCTCTCTTGCCTATTCCAATGTGCACTGCTAAACATTCATTACTGAACTGTGTGTTGGCTGCAGTAACTCTTCAGGTTTGGGCACGCCAGCTGGAATTTCCAACCCGCGCGAGGAGCTGGGATGCGTCCGCTACCTACACGGAGAGAGCGGACAGAGGGACAGAATATAATTGTCCCCAAAAGCCACACTTGAGAGCCGATGAACGAGCAGGTGAGGATTAGAGACGGGAAGCCCCGGCGACATCCGTGAGACATAAACCAACAATTAAATTTTCGAAAAGCGAAAAGGGAGAAGACAATTCAGGCTCTGGCGGCGGGGTAGGCTGGGGAAAGAGGGAAGGAGCGCGGGGGGGGGGGGGAACTCACGCTTGGGGTGCGTTTGAAGGTCTGTTTTGAAGAGGACTTAGAAGAATTTTCTTTGGTGCCCGTAGGGTTTCAGAAAGCTAGGAATCCCAGTCGCTGTATTTGCCCAGCAAGCATATTCTGGGCATGCGCTGTGTCCCTGATGCCTGTAGCCCGGGGCTGGGTGAACTCAGTAGCAGCTGCAACTGCCCAGGAGATCAAGGCTTTGGGGTGGGTGCTGGTCGGGAGGCTCTTCCTTTGGAAGTGAATGTTAAATATGAATGGTAAGCAGAGTCATGGTCAGTTAGTGACCTCAGTGTTCTGGGGGATGAATGACAGTCATATGGTTACTCTCCATGTGACATAGGTGGATGGTGCCAACTTCACTCCCACCGACAGGATACTGAGGCTCTGCAACTCCAAGGCCAGCACGTCTCAGTGGAGGTGTGTTGGGGACTCTGACAATCTTCCTGATCAAAGAAGAGAGATGAAAAAGGCCCGGAGAATTGAGCCATAATTTTATTTAATGTATTGCACATTTTTTTATGTATTAAGGTCTATCTATTTATCTATGTATTGCAGAATGTTTATCTATGTAAAAATATATGCATATAAACATACATGTACATTTAAACAAGACATATGCATATATATGAAGTATGGAAACAACCATCCTGTATTGTAGGACAAGGTCACCACATGTCTGACCACTACACATGAGAGAACTCTCTGGAGCCTGTTCTTTGGTGCCAAATGACATTAGGAGCCTGTGGTTGTCTTCGTTTCATTTTTCAGGTTTTCAAAGGCAGATCTAAGGGTCACAGAGAGGTCAGTGAATGTCGGGCCATACATGGAGAGTTCATATCACCTCTCTAGACATAACATTACCCAGTGGCCCTGTTAGACTTTCTTTTTTATCAACTCAATACAATTAGCATCAAATGGGAAGAGGAGTCGCAAATGAGAAAATGTCTCATTCACCGGTACCTGTGGGTAAGTCTGTGAAGAATTTTCTTGATTAATGATTGTTGTGAGAGGTCTAGCCTACTGTGGGCGGGGCCATCCCCGGGCTTATGGTCTTTGGTGTAGAAGAAGGCCGGATAAGCAGGGCATGGAGGGCAAGCAATGCTTCCAGATTCCTGGCTTGAGTTCTAGCCCTGACTTCTCTTCATGGGGAAGTGGAAGATGTACGCTGAATAAGCCCTTTCTTTCCCAAGTTGCTTGTGGTCATGGGGTTTATCACAACAACAAAGCAAACTATGACCCCAGTTATCCCCACATCCTTGGGCTGCGAGCCCAGTGTTTTTCTCAAAACAAAATGACAGAGTTGTCTTAGGTAAAAACATTCTACTGTTGAAAACTGCCCAATCCTTTGGCTGCTGACCTTTGTGCTGTTTGATTTCTCTGGTAGTTCAAGACCTCGCCTTTCTGTCATCGTGCAGAAGCTTTGGCTTGTGGACAGTGAGCGGACACTGGTTTATGCTCAGCTTCAATGAATGCTCCCCAAGGGCCTGGCTTGGAGGAGGCCATTTCTCACATACTGCAACACTCCGACACCGCGCTGACCCATGATCTAGAGTCAGTGGTCATAGTTTGGAATCTGAGGCTTTGGGCAATTTTTCTACCACCTTCACTTTGGCCAGGCTTTGGACTCCAATTCTTGAATGGTGCGTTTGACCTCAGCTGCATTTTGACCAGCTCGACTCCTCTGTCTGCCAAGTCCTGTTCTGTCTTCCCCTCTGTTGTAACGTTACTTATCTCTGTTCAGTGGGTAATTTTAGTAGATAGAAAAAAAATGTATGAATATCTAAATATCTAGAATCTCCAAGTCTAAATACTCTACCAGTTGTATATTCATATACTCTCTCTCTCTCTCTCTCTCTCTCTCTCTCTCTGTCTCTCCTCTTTTCATTCTCTAGCTGTTCTTCCTCCAATTTCTCACATCCTATAACTCCTTCCTCTCTACTCATGTCTCCAAGTCAGTCAGTAAAAAATACTACCACCACCATCACCACCATCATCACAACCATCACCACCACCATCACCACCACCACCATCACCACCACCACCATCATCACCACTACCACCAACACCATCATCACCACCACCATCACCACCACCATTATCACCACCACCATCACCACCACCACCAACAACAACAATAACAACAACATCAAAAGCCTCTATATCCCCCCTGGCAGTGGACAAAGAGACACCTTGCTGCTGCTGCTGTTCTTGTATCAGCCAGGGACAAAGCAGATGGCAGTCCTTTGTCCACTTTAGCTTGGTGACCAAATCTGCCTTATGCCTAGGACTCATACAAATCAAATCAAATCCAGGCAGCCCAGCATGGGAGGAGGGAGACTGACAGAGACCTGTGGACCACCACAGACCTGCCGTCCAGTCCAGTGCACAAGCACAGGCCTGCCATAGGCGCTTGCCACTCTACAATGCAGCATGCATGGAGAATGTCACCCAGGGGCCCACAAGCTTGTGGGGCCAGCCTTCAGTAAGGAACCACCAGTCTGTTAGTATGTGGTGGTCAGATGGGGGGATAAGAGACATGCAGCAGCCTAAACATTATGGAGAGATAGAACTAGAGACTCAAGGGTGAAGAGGAGGATTCTGCTGCGAGTGGGCAGTCCCACCACCCGAGCCACCGTGAAGTTCCAGCCTGAGCTGCTACTGCGGGGGGTGGGGGGGAGAGGCATGTCTGAGTTGATGTCTACACATCACCAGGGGCCACGGTCGATGTCTGTGGTTCATCTTACCACTATAGAACGTGGGGTGTCCTTGGTTGAGGAAGCTGCAGGGGACCACGTGGATATGCAGGGGCTGTTCATAAAAGGCAGCTCAGTGGAGCTGGCCCTGGTGGCACGGATGAGTGTGAGCCTGTCCCGAGGGCATGAGAGCAGGAGAGCCTCCTGTGCTTCCGGTTAGTGGTGGCATTGGGTGGCTTAGTTGGTGCGGTGCTAGAGAACCCGCCTTGACACAGGGATCCCAGTGAAGGTCCAATATTGATGGTGTCACAGGAGCCAAAGAACTTGAACCGGACCACTGTCATAATATTTGCAAGGGAAGATGTGTGGACAGAGGGATATACTGATGGGGTGTTTTCTGTTTTGTTGGTGGTGGTGGCGGTAGTGTGCGTGTGTGTGCATGTATGTGTTTTATTCTGGGGAGAGGCTGCAAGGCGAAGGTTTGATATGAGGGGTCAGGAGGTGAGTGGTACTTAGGTGCCTGATAAGCAATAAAATGTAAGAAAACACAGACTTTTGAGTTCTCCTTGATGCACACAGTCTCTGACTTACAGTGGTCTGTGGTCCTGATATTTAAGTGATCCCATACAGCAAAATACTTCCCACGGAAGTGACACTTTTGAATTTGGAATGCTGCTCCTTTTCCAGGCTAGCAATATGCACACCCCTCTCTTACAATGTTCAGCAGTGGCATGATCAAGATGGTGAGTCCCCAGAGCTCTACAGTACACTGTGGTTAGTTATGTCAAATGCTCCCAACCTATTGGTAGTTAAACATACAGTGGGTTTAATGGGAAGTAACCCCCTCTTATGTCAGGAAGCGTTCAGACCTTCAACTTCAGTCCTATTTAGCAGTATATGTTGTTTCTTCTCCCTTTTCCCATTTGGTAACCACCGTTTTCAACAACAAGAAACCTGGACTTACTGTCTTTAGTGTATATATAGTTTACGCATAAAGTATGGCTCCTTCCCATAGGCTGGCATGGTGAAGCCTTTTTCTAGTGCAAGTAGAGTCAAGGATGGAACTTTAAGAGAGTGTTTGGACCACAGAGGCTCTGTTTTCATCTGTGGGTTAATTTGTTGATTGATAGTTCAGAGTTTGATAACATTGTCAGGGACTGACGGAGATGTTGGGAAGTGGGCCTTGGTTGCAGGAAGTAGGTCATGGGGGCATGTCTTTGAAGAGTAGCTCTGTTCAATGTCTCTCTTTCCTCTTCCTCCTTCTCCACCCCTCCCGGTCCTGACTCTGTCACATCATAAATCCTCCCTTTTCAAGGCTCCTCCATCAATCTTGCATCTGTTTGTTTTTTACTGTGAGTTCTCATAGACACAGTCCCCCATCTACAATGGTTGATCTTAACGAATGTCTCACACTGATTCATGGCTTCCTGGCTACTAAGGGGTGGTCACCTTTGCTTTGATATGTCCTTCCACTAGGAGACCCAGGGAACCACAGAGTCAACTGACCATGGACAAAAACCTTTAGCACCATGAGTAAAAATCATTCTTTTCTTCCATTTCAATTGTTTCTCTCGGGTGTCTTTCTTGGTGGCAAGAAATCTAACTGATACGGTACATTTATTTATTCATCCAATTATTAGATGCACACAGGTTGTCACCCTTTTTAACTCTTCAATCCATGTTCATGGCTTGGGAATTCATGAACACATTTTTTTTTTCAAAGCTGATTTTAAGCCAGGTTTGGTGGCATGTTCCTGTAATCACAGCTACACACAGGCTTGCAGCAGGAAGACCCCAAGTTCAAGGCCTGTGTGGGCTGAAGAGGGGGCTCAGGGCCAGCTTGGACAACTTAGAGAGATCCTGTGTCAGAAATGAAAAGCCAGGCAAGGGCTGGGCTTGTAACTCAGTAGCAGAGGTTTTGCCTAGCATGTTCAAGGACCTAGGTTCAATCCTCCACACCGGAAAGAAATAAATTTTTAAATACAAATAAGTTAGATTTTTTTTCCTCTGAACGTTTTTTACCCACCCCCACTATATCCAACCAGTATTATCAGCATTGTGTAAATCTTCCCAGACATTTTTTTTCCTGCCTTTGCCCACCCACAGAAATTAAAATTGTAATGTTTTGAGTTATCTTTGTATAAATTGCTTTGATGGTTTACACTCTGATTAGCAACTTTTTAAAAATAAAATAAAACCCAGAAAGACTTTTGGAGATTTTCCATGTTGGTACACACTGATTTATTTCATCGCCACTGAACATCGCTGCTGCTCTGTGAGGAAATGCCTGGTGCCTCAACATTATCTTAGAGTGACTTGTCTAGAGAGCATCATGCAGTGCCGGAGAAGATTCCACACTCAGCTCAAGGTCCTGTGCATCGAACGCAAGCACGCTGGAGTCACTGCAGAGACTTGGGGGTGTTAGAACTGAGGGACCTGCATCCTGGAGTTCTGTAAATAGTGAATTCGTTCGATCATGGCAGCTGTGTACCACCACCTGTGACAACCGCAGAGCTTCTCCCAGGGCAGCTCAGGGTGGGCAGGAGCAGATGCTGCTCTCTCATCGAAAGCAGGGGATGTGCTCTTAACTGAGGGTTTCTTCAAGCATCAGACTGTAGAGACCCCATCTTGCCCCGTTTAAGGCAAGCACTGGGCCTTGGGCTGGTTCAGGTATGAGTGTGTGGGAACAATGATTCTCTCCTGAGAAGAGCCCTCAGGCTGCTGGTCTATTTATCAGCAGTGGCTAATGTCCTAGCTATCCAAAGGCTCCTCTGTCACCAGGCATAAGAACTTTCTGCACACGCACACACACACACACACACACACACACACACACACACACACACACATTTTTAAGTAAAGAACAAAATATTCTGTATACTATTCGTATTCCTTACAGTTATCTGTTTCAACATTGGGTCAGAGGAGACATAGGCGAGTTGTAGTCTGGTTGGTGCCGACATAGATTGTCAGAGTGGCTTTCTGTTTCTTCATCCACCTTACATGAG
Organism: Micromys minutus; assembly: GCF_963924665.1. NCBI lineage: Eukaryota > Metazoa > Chordata > Mammalia > Rodentia > Muridae > Micromys > Micromys minutus. The sequence continues at coordinate 10,368,606 of NC_137967.1, read as the reverse complement.
CAATGGCCCGTCCATCTTTCCACTGTCCCATAACTCGTTCATTTACATTGTCTAACTTATGTTTTGTATCTGTCTGCAAGGAGAGCTGAGGTAAGCTTTGCCCACTTTCCAGATCTCTTTACGATCCTGCGCCCAGCCCCAGGATCTCTAATTCAGACCTTCAGACTCCAAGTCATGGTTTGCAGTAAGATTTTGCTTACACCTTGACTTGTAATAGTTGAATAGATTAGAATGTTGGGATAGAGAGGTATTTTGTTTGTTCACCTCTATTTTTAAGTTAGCACCTGGGTCAGTATATATCAGTCACTTTTTTTTTTCATTTTTCTGTAATGAAATTGCCTATCTCAGTTTATAGACAAAGGAATCTAAACATATAACGTATAACATGTCACATATAATAATATATGTCATATAACGCAATATATAATATAGAATGTATAATGTATCACTCATTGTGTATCACATGACACATCACACTCGCGCACACACACACACACACACACACACACACACACACACACACACACGTTTCAGAAGGAAGAGAATCCATCACACACACACACACACACACACACACACACACACACACGTTTCAGAAGGAAGAGAATCCATCACACACACACACACACACACACACACACACACACACACACACACACGTTTCAGAAGGAAGAGAATCCATCATGGCGGCACGCTGCAGGGTCAGGAAGGTGAAAGAGCACATCTCAGCCACACCCGAGCGGCAGAGGGAATGAATTGAAGTGGGGCAAAGCTATAAACTTTCAAAGCCTCGCTCTCATGATGTATTCCCTAAAAGGTTCATAGCCTTTCTTAAAGAGCCTGGGTGATTGAAGATCAAGCGCTTAAACAGGAGAGTGGGTTTGTTAGGGGTTTTCTTTCTTTCTTTGTTTTTGACACAAACTAGGGTCGCCGGGGAAGACAGAGCCTTAGTTGAGGAACTGCCTTTGTCAGACTGGCCTGTAGAGATGTCTGTGGACATTTTCTTGACTAATGGCTGATGTGAAGGCCCCAGCCTACTGTGGGTGGCGCCATCCCTAGGCAGGTGGTTCTGGGTTATATAACAGAGCAAGCTGAGAGAGCAGCAGTCCTCCAAGGCCCCTGTATCAGCTCTTGCCACCTGGTTTCTTCCTTGAGTTCTTGCCCTGACTTCTTTCAGTGGTTATCTATTACCTGGAGGTGTAGGATGAAATAAATACCTTTGTCCCAAGTTTCTTTTGGTCAGTGTCTTATCACAACGACAGGGAAACCAACCAAGACACATTAAGCCTGATAGGAGGACATTTCTTACGTAAACCACAAGAGTATGGGATAGAGTGAGTGGGTTTAAGTATGACATTTTTTCCATGTGTATTGTACTCATATTCAGCCCATTATCCTTCCACCATCCCTCCCTCCTGTTGGTCCCTTTCTTCTCCTCACATAGCCCCTTCTAACCTTTTCGACAGAATAGGACTCCATCATTTACATGTACCTTTTCTGCACCGAGCATCTGCCAATGGATGCCCAGGCTGACCATGCATCTTGACTGATGTGAATCTCGTTGCCATGAGCACCGGTACCCAGGGTATTATGCTGTGCTGCCTTACATCCCAGCAGGGCTATCGCTGGACCCTCTGATTTTATTGCTTTAGAGTTCTTGAGGAGCCTCATACTGATTTCCATAGCGCATCCATTCATTCCCATTCCCACCAGCGGTGGATTTAGGTCTCTCAAGGACATTTTTAAAAATCACCCATCATCAACACTGTCATTGAGGGACAGAAAACCATGAATATTTCCCTATATACTTTATACATATCTAACAGAATTACACTGCATATTGTGTTTTCCAGTGCCGTTAAATTTCCGTTATAAGATTTTAAATGACGAAGTAATATCCCATCATGTGGATAGATCATAATTTGGATGGTTCTCCATAGTTGGATTTAGGCTAATTTTATGTTGTTATCATTATAAATAAAGTTTCAAATAATGTCCCCGAATGCAATTAGTTAACCGCATCACTTATTATTTCTTTGGGATGACTGAAACCATGGGCATTGAAGTTAGGCTTATATTTTAGTCTTTTTAATATGGAAAGCTCAATTCTACTAAAAAAAATTTATTTTATTTTTTTTAAAAAGCCTTGCCAGGGACATACCAACCCCCAGGGAGAGCAGCCATGTTGTGTGTGATTACTCTACACACCCGAGCTACGATTGAATACAGAGACATCAAGCACCCGGAGTGTACATGGAGAAGAATGTTAGTCAGGTTAGGCACACTCCCTTGGGTCACTCAGTGGGTACAGCTCCTATTCCTGCAGGATGTTCACACTCAGCAGCTCCCCATATCATCTGAACAATCCTGACCTCGGCGAGGGAGGCGCAGAGCCCCCCAGGAATGGTGTCCTGTATCGGTGGGACATGCCTCTGCACCCATCCCTGTTTCTGCTATTTGAGATCACTCACCCCGCGTGCAGGTGGTGGAACAGTTACCACTGTGAGGCCATTTCAGCAGAGCGTCACCTCCCTCTGACCCAGGAAGATGTGATATAGGATATGATGTCTGATGCCATGGTTGGTGGGATCCAGTCTACGCCGGGGTGAGTGGATAGATGACCGGAATGACTCAGGCAAAAACGCAACTGACTTGTTGGAAGTGTCGTTCGGAAAGGGGTAACAGTATCATCATGGCACCCATTCTGACTCCATCAGGGGTCAAGCATGGAGCTATACTGAGGTCAGAGCAAGGAAATACAGGTTGGGTTTCTTCTAGGGTCGTGGCAAAAAGAAGAAGAAAGCCCTAAGTGATGGGCATAAGAGTATATACATTTTACAAGCCACCCTAACAAACTGTCAGCAATTACTGGGGGAGGGTTATGAACAACCTTTCTGTTACTGAAGATCTCAGAGGTGCTGAACTGAGCAATGCCCAGAGAGTTATTTCTGTGCAGGTCTGTGAGAGCGTTTCCCAGGAAGCTTTGCTCATGAGGCAATGGGCTGACAAGTCCCCCTTCAGTGTCATCCACCCATATCTAAGCAGCCAAAGGCCCAGACTGAACAAAGAAGAGCAGGAAGGTAAATGTGCCCTTTCTCTCAGGGATGGGCATGCCTCCTCTGCCCTTCGACATCAGGACTCCAAGCTCTGGACCTTAGCATCCGAGACTTGAACTCGGGAACACAGTCCTGTTTAAGTTGTCAGCATGTGACCTCAGACTGAGAGGCGCTTTTACTTCCTGGTTCTGAAGCCTTGAGGTTAGACTAAGATCGGCTGCTCCACCTGTGAATCTCTAGATTTGCAATGAGAATGCATAGTCTGTGTAGCCACCTGAGTCCAGTCTAATAAATGCACTTCTGTCAATCAATCTACCCACTCTCTGTCTGTCTGTCTGTCTGTCTATCTATCCACCTATCATCTATCTATCTATCTGGCTATCATCTCTACTTATTTATCAATCAATCAATTGGTCACTCAGTCAATTAATCTATCTGTCAATAATTTATTATTTACCTAGCATCTATCCTTTATCTACCATCTATCTACCCATCGATTACCTATTTATCATCTATTATCTTTCATCATCTACCAATCATATATTAACAATATATCTACCATCTATATATCATCTATAATCTGTCTACCATCCAGTCTTCATCTATCTTTAACCATCTCTTTATTATCTCTATACATATATGATTATAGGTAGACTATATATTTTATACACACACACACACACACACACACACACACACACACACACACCTCTATCCATCTGCCTATCCATCCTCATTTCTACGTTTCCCTCTAGGGCCCTGAGTTTAAAAAAAAAAAAAAAAAAAAGGCCTTCCTGGAAGAGGCAAATTTGAAGTGAAAATTTAAAAACTGGAGTCACCACATGAGAGAAAAATCACTGGCAGCCCGAGTCAGTAAGTAAGACATCTTGAAAATATGGTCTGAAAATTCCTTGAGGAAATAAAATTACCCTTGTAATTATCTCTATGAATTATGTCTTTGGATAATTGTCTTCCCAGAGTCCAGTCAGGACAGTCCTATGAGGCAGACTGGCTAATTGGAGTGAGGCACGTGATCCAGTGACCATCACAATGGTCTCCAAGCCTCTCTGATGATAAGAACAAGCACTTCAGTGAGTCTGTGCCACTGCAGCGTGGTAGGACCAGACGGACCTGCTTTACCTGGAGCTCCAGGTGGCTTCCAGTGTTGCTTTCAGAAGCCCTAGTGGGTGGATGTACATCCTTCAGGCCAGGTCTTTTAAAATTCCAATAAGGAACAGATTATCTGGGAATCCTGTTAAACTTCAGAGCATCTAGGGCAGGGCCTGAGCTTCTGCATTTTCAGTACCTGCCTGAGTGGTGCTGATGTTGGTCCCCAGAAGAGCACATTTTGAAAAGCAAGCAAGCAAGCAGATCAGGAGTCTCAAACAGGTGGTTCTCGATGCAGGTGGTCAGACATGTTTTGTTTGACTTTGTATGGTGTGCGATTTCTTTTTTTCAAGTTTTGCTGTCAATGTTTAAGACAACAGAAAGCCTCTAGGTTTACCTAGGGGGAGATGGCTTGGCTGGCCCAGAACTGTTTCTCCTTTCACAGGTAACGCTAAAACTAGACACATTATACACAACCAGTATGGGGCAATACAAAACAACATGAAACAGTAATTCTAAGGTAAGGGAAACTGCATTCGTGATGAATGAAAAATAGTGCAGTCAGCACAGCAAGCAGGTATCTGAGAAGAGTGTGGTGGTCATGCTGAGATGAAGGGACAGGTGTTAAAGTGTAAGCAATCTTGGGTGGCCAGGATCTGCATAGAATTGTAACAAAGAAAGGAACCTAGAGACAGGGTCACTGTAGGTCCATAGCCCAAGGCCAGATTGTACTTTATGCAGCAGAGATAACCTGATCCTCATCAGAGAGAGGCTGTCAGTGGATTGTCTTAGTTGATCATCTTGTTGCTTTGACAGACAGGACTTAAGAAAGGGTTTATTTTGGCTCACAGTTTGAGAGCCAACAGTTCATTGTGTTCATGAAGGCATTCTGGTTGGAACATGCACGTGGCAGCTGGTCCCATGTCCTCCACAGTCATGAAGCGAAGCATCATGGGGGTGCTTGGGCTCAGCACATTTTCTTCTTTTTATCCAGTTGGAAACTCTAGCCCATGAGATGGTAATACCCACATCAAAAGTGGGTCTTCCTACCACAATTAATATAGTCTATATAATCCTTTACAGATGTGCCTAAGGATTTGTTTCCATGATGACTCTCAATCATATCAAGTTGCCAGCTAGGCTTCATCATCACAGAGCTTGGGAGCCGAAGGCAGTATAGAGGTTACTAATAGCAGAGTAGTGTTGGAGGGGCTAGACATTGGAGCCTCTGGCCATAAAGAGATTCCTCGAGCGTGTTCCCACCCTAGCATCCTGTGAGACACCAGAAAAGCTGTGTTAGGTGTAATGGCACCCTTAGATTTTTGTCCTAATGAAGTCTAAATTCCAATCTTAACAATATCCCCAGGGTAGAGAGTTTGGAGTTGGTTTCTTTGGAGTTCAAGAGGGATTCTCACAGTTCTGGATTAGGAAAGCGCACAAAAGATGCCTGTAGAATCTAGGTGATCCTTTGTAATGAAAGGCCTGCTGAAAGAATACACAGATGTAAAGGAGAGTGATAATTTATCTACAACACGTAATGCTATGCATTAATCAATCTAACATCTCTAAGAAGAGAGAGAGAGAGAGAGAGAGAGAGAGAGAGAGAGAGAGAGAGAGAGAGATGAAAATCAGTTTCAGGCATAATGAAATGGTAGTCAATAAAACACTCTATGATGTGACTTACATGTTAAAGATTAGTAGTGGTTCTAAAGAAGCTAGTACAGATGTTTCCAAAGAAGGAAAATGAAATATGGTCTTAATGTGCGAACAGAAAAGAACATGATCAGAGAAGAAGACTACAGAGAAAGAACCACACAGACTTCTAGAGCTGAAAGCCCATAGTAACTGAATTAAAAAAAAAAAAAAACACCCTCAGACATGGGGCTAGAGAAATGACTAAATGCTTAAGAGCACTGGCTGTTCTTCCAGTGGACCCAGGTTCAGTTCTCAGCACCTGCATGGCAGCTCACAACCACCTATACCTTCAATTCCTGAGGATTAACACCCTCACACAGACATACATGCATGCAAGTTGCCAGTGCACGCAAAGGTCTGTGAAGACAGAAGAGGTGCATTGCAACACATGTCCTTCGCCGTGAGATTTTTAACTTTTTAAATGTCGTATGCTTCAGGAAGACTGCTGTGTCCTAGTTAAATTTCTGTTGTTATGATAAACAGTATGACTAAAGCTTGTTAACTTGGAAAAGGGAGAGTTCATTTAGCTTGCACTATGTTAGCACCGTTCATTACTGGGGGAAGTTCAGGCAGCAGATCATGGCAGGAACCTGGAGGCAGGAACCTGGAGGCAGGAACCTGGAGGCAGGAACCTGGAGGCAGGAACCTGGAGGCAGGAACCTGGAGGAGAGACCATGGAGGAGTGCTGCTCACTTTCCAGCTTCTCATGGCTAGCTCAGCCTGCTTTTGTGTACAACTTATGACCACCTGCCTAGAGTTGGCACCTCCCCAGTGAGCTGGGACCTCCCACATCAATCATTAGCAAAGAAAATGCCACACAGACTTGTCTACAGGCCAATCTGATGGAGGCCTTTTCTCAAGTGAGGTTCTTCTTCCCAAGTGACCCTAGCTTGTGTCAAGGTAACAAAAAGTTAACCAGCCTGGGAACTAATTCTCCTTGCTTTTACGTGAGTCATAAATTATATTTGCTTTCCAATATTCTAAGCAGCAGTTTTCTAATAAGGTAAGGGTGACAGTTGATCCGGACTGTCATCAGCACTGCCACTGAAATAAGCCCACGGGCATGTCTGGGAGGCAGTTTCTCGATTAGGTTCATTGAAGTGGGAAGACCCACCCAAATGTGGACTGTCCCATGGGATAGGGAGAAAGCGAGCTAGATGGTGGCTAGGGATGTGGCTCAGTTAATAAAGTGTTTGTCACACAGACATAATGAGCTGAGTCTGAATCCTTAGTCCCCAGGTAGGAGTCAGGAAGAACAGTGCATGCCAGGAGGCCCAGCTCTGGAAAGGGAGAGCAGGATATCCCAGAGCTTCTGAGTCAGTGTGACTAGTGTGGTCACTGCATTTATTTACATGCTGAAAGTTCTGGGTTCAGTGAGGTGACTCCATCTCAAAAAGTGAGGTAGGGTGTGGCTGAGGGCTATCCTCTCTCCTGTAAGTTCACGTGTTTGCATGTTGCGCCCCTGGCACACACATGCACAACCCCGCACCCATGTGTGCACACATGCAAAGAAGAAAGTGAGCTGAGTACCAGCACATCATCTCTGCTTCCTGACTTGGGCTGTGATGGAAGCAGCTGCCTTGAGCTCCTGCCTCCATGCCTTCTCCTCCCTGATAGACTGGATCTCTGAATCTTGAGCTCAAACAAACTCCCTTCGGTTGTTGCAGTGAGACTCAATGCACAACCAGGTTCTATGTGGGCTTCTTGAAACCCTTATATGGCATAAAGGAGGGTTAGGATGCCAAACTGTGCATTCATCTGTGTCACTGAGGTTCTAGGAAGACAGAGCAATGAAGATGAAAAATCAATACTTGGTGAAGCAATGGCCAAAGCACAACAAATGAGCTGAAAAAACAACAACAACAACAAAAACCAGTGACATAAACAATAGTAGCTGAAAAACTCAATAATAAGGGGGAAAAAATAAGAACCCAAGTTGATCCCAAGCAAGATAAATGTAAATTTCTAAAAACAAAAGTTTAAACAAACAAACAAACAAAACCTAGAATAAGATGTTTAAAACACCCTCTTCACGTACAGGGAGGGAAATTATGAACTGAGTGACTGACTTCTTGTATGAAACCATGGAAGCTGAGAGACAATTCTATTCCAGATTTGAAGCCGCCAAAAAGTAAATGCAAAGGTTTGGCAACAAGTCTATATAAAACAGAATTTATAAATATGGAATGAAAGTCATGTACTATAGAGTGAGGCTACTTTCACCACAGGAGGAAATACAGCACTCAGGCAGAAGGAACAATGTAACAGAAATTGGAGTTTGCACGTAAGGAATAAAGGGGACAAACAGAAATTTGTAATGAGCCTAGGAATATTAAGATAGAAACGTCTTTTCTACTCATAAGTTATTTAAATTTATGTAGGAGAAAGTTTAGAGATGAATATGGTCTTACAAAATGGAAAGTGAAAAGTTTCACTTTCAGGTGTGAAATGTTAGGCAGCATGGTAGATTATAAGTGTGTATGTGTGTGTGTGAGTGTGTATGCAGGGAGTGATAACATGAAGATAAAAGCTACACTAATAGAAATCAATTAAATGATGCCAGTTCAAAACTGATCAATAATTGTATCTAACGCAGATGTAGTAAGAAGCCTAACCCAACAGTGACGTTCAATAAGTCATTGTAATATATACATTTTTTGTATATAGGAGACAGACTGAACATAAAAGGCTGGGAAAGATATGTCATGAAAGCAATAACCATAAGAAACCTGGCATGCCCTATAATGTAGAATGTGCTGGGCCTGGAAGAAAAATGTAATTAAAAGTTGGCTAAGAATCTGAAGAAACATAAACTCCAGGGAGACGTACAAAGAGCTCATGGTTATCTGAAAAGGGATTTACCATTCACCAGTCACCTGGGATGCAGGAAGCAAAACCTCAACGAGGTGCCATTGCCAGGGTGGCCATTGCTCCAAAGACTAAACTGCTACATGCATGATGGGCTGTATTGCTGCAGCCATCTGGAAGATAAGATATTTCTTTAAAAAATAAAATGAATAAAAAGAAATCAACCACAGGAGTTTATTTCATATCCACAGGAAACAAAATGAAAGTCTTAAGGAGCTGTATGTACCTTTGCCTGATTTCAGTATTATTCACCATGAGCAAGAGATGGATGCATGCATCAATAAATGAATGGATAAAGATATTGTGAAACTATTTTCATATGTGACTATGATACACTACATTATGTACACACACCTATATCTATATCTATATCTGTATCCATCTCTATCTCTATATATCTCTATCTATATCTCTAGCTCTATCTCTCTATCTATATCTATATCTATATCTATCTAATCTATATCTATATCTATCTAATCTATATCTATATCTATCTAATCTATATCTAATCTATATCTATATCTAATCTATATCTATATCTATATCTATATCTATATCTATCTAATCTATATCTAATCTATATCTATATCTATATCATCTATATCTATATCTATATAGATAGAAAAAATATTCCCTATATAGATGAGATAAAGATGTATTTGTGGATATGAACCCATGGGAAAGTCGAGCAGATGGAAGCCAAGGGATGGAGGTTCGGGACTGGGTGATGGAGTTTGCAGGGGACAAAGTCTTGTTTGTGTGGCCGTGTAACTTTCATGTTCAAAGGTTCTGAATGATGACAATAGTTAACAATACTGTGCTGTGTATTTGCAAAGAGAATTGACCTGATATGTCTGTGGGTGTGTCATGTATGTGTTTGTGTGTGCATTTCTGCATGTGTATGTACACTCATGTGTTTGTGGGGGGGGCAGAGGTTGATAGTGAGTTCTCAATTGCTCTGCATCCTAAGTTTTGAAACTAGGTCTCTTACTAAGCCTGGAGCTCTCTGTTTCTGCTAGCTGGGGTTGGGGGGTGGCCAGTGAGCCCTACCTCTCAGTATTGCTATTAGAGGTGTGGTCACCAGAGATCCAAACTCAGGCTTGCGTGTGCAAACACTTCGTCATCTGAGACATCTCCTCAGTTTGAGAGATGACCTTACATGTGTTTTGTTTGTTTTTGCTTGGTGTTGTTTAGATTATCTTTTTTGAGGCTGGTGTGTTAAAAGCTCTTTTCTTCAGGGTGATACTATCAAGAGGTGAAGGAGACCTTATAGAAGATCACTTGGACATTAGAAGCAAAGCTTTGAAGGCCAAGCCAAGGTTTCCTCTTTCAATTTTCTGCTCCACAAACATGCCATAAGCAGCCTTTGTTCTGTGCCCTCTGGTCCTTGACTGCCAACCCACTATAGGCCCAGAAGACAGATCATGGACTCAAATCTTCCAAATGATGAGCTAAAGTAAACCTTTTTTTTTTTTCCTGTAAGTTAATCGACTCCGGTATTTCATGATAGCCATGAGAAACTGACCTTGCACCAAAGAAGAAAATTAAAAAAAAATTTGTCACATGGAACATTACACTGCACACCTTAGAGGTTTGTAATTTTTATCTGCCAAGCATATCTCGGCAAGGCAGGAAAAATATAAAAAGTATTGACTGTTACCAAGAATCTTTCTGTAAAGCAGGTTCCGCATTGAGGCGAGCTTGCCAATGAATTCTATTAAATATTTAGAAAGCTAAATAGCAACATTGCCTCTACTCTCTCCCCAAAACTGTAGGAAGAAGGAACTTCCGGAAGAAGGAACTTCCGGTCCTGCCTTACGAGGCAGGCACATGCCAGCAGGAAGAGCTGCCTGTACCATAGGAGAGGAAATTACAGACGAATATCTGTCCTGAACACACAAACCCATGAGACACACGAGCAAACTCTATCCAGTGTGTGGGTCAAAATGGGTGCGGCCCAGACTGCAAACATTGAGTCAGCTCTGGGAATTAATCAGACGGACTGAATGCCTTCCATAAAGCAGAGGAATCACAACCCCCTTAATGAAAAGAGAGAAAAATAAAACCCGATGAGATTTAAAAAACAACAACAACAACAAAAGACCCGGTAAATTATGAGTAAGAGGAAACCTTATTGTAATGGAGAAGTTTTGAAACAGCCTATGACTATTTTTCTTAAAACTCGAAAATGAAGCATTTTCCCTCCCCCTAAGATTAGAAACAATGAAGCTGTACTCCGTCTTATTATCTTGAAACTGACTGGGGCCTTCGAGTGAGTGCACTAGGGGAAATACCTAAATACATGAGAAAAAAAATCCAGAAGAGAATAAATAAATAAAAATTCACAGAAAGCATAGCTTTTCTGCATTAAAATTCCTTGGAAATTGACAAAAATTTCCCAGAACTTAACGTGACTCTAGCAAGGTCATAAGATATGATGAATGTGTGAAATTAATTGCATTTACATATAAATGATAAATAATTAGAAGGGCATATTTAAATATAAAATGAGAGTAAATTTAATGAGAAGTGTTCGATATTTCTGCATGGAAAACTCAGAGACATGACTGAATAAAATTAAGACGATATAACTTAATTTAAAGGCAGCCCTTATTGATTGGTTGGGACTTGATCAGGCTAACATTTGCCTTGTACTCAGGTTGAGAGACAGATCCAACACATTCCTGTGAAAAATCTGGCAGGCTTCCCATCGTACAAATTGTCATAAGATTCTCACATTTGTCAGAGGATACAAGGCACCCAGAGTATGTACAATTGTTAAAGATCTACCTTGCGAGATCCGCTCTTCCCGAGTTAACTCTGAAATAAGCACAAACTTGAAACCCTCCTTTGCTTTGCTTTTGCGTGTTAATCTGAAATGAGCCAAAGAACCAGACATAAACTCTGAAGATTAAAATGTCCGAGGGACAACAGGACCCAGACTTTGCAAGTGAGGTGTAGATATTTCTAAAGGCAGTCACACAAGAACTCAGTAAATAAAAGGAGCTAAATGGTGGCATATATCTTTAGTCCCAGAGCTTGTGAGGCAGAGGCAGGAGGATCTCTGTTGAGTTTGAGGTCAGCCTGGTCTACAAAGTAAGTTTTGGGACAGCCAGGGCTAACTGGTGAGACCCTTCTAAAGAAAAAGAGGAGGAGGAGGAAAATCACACTACACCAAAATGAAAAGGATTTGCATTTTAAAAGCCATAGAGAAGAAAAGCAAGTACCAAGCCCCAGACGGAGAGATGCTACCTACCACATACAGATGTGATAAGGCCTCTATCCAGAGTTCATAAAATCCCCTCAAGGCAGCAATACAAAGCAAAGGGAATTATTAAATGGGGCAGAGTATTTGAAAGAGGTTGTTCATGAGTGGGGATCCACAGACGGTCAGACTCCTGAGGTGGGGGAAATGTGAGGTGAAAAGGGAGGCTTTACCTATAAACAAAACAGCCAACCAAGATGGCTCAGCTGTCCATACAAAGAAAATGTGTGCTGTGCAGGGCCAGAGAGGGGGGGTGGCTGATTTAATTTCCACCCAGAACCTCCGAATCCAGTCTACTATGCAAATGACAGAGGGGAGGCTCTAGAATTCCTAGTTCCTGATTGATGTGCTGTAAGTCACAGCTCATTGGCAAGGACCCAGGAGCAAAATAGGACTTTTGAGTTGAAACAGTTTTTTTATGAAGTTCAGTTGGTGGCTTTTTCACAGAGGAAGTGGGTCATCCCACCCTGTCTGTAGTCAGCAAACTGTGTCCAAGTTGTGTGCTGGTCTTGGAGCACACACACACACACACACACACACACACATACACATACATGCACATATATACACACACACACACACATACATATACACCTACATATATACACACACACACACACACATACACAAATACATATACACACATACATACACACATACACACACATATACACACATACACACATATACATACAAACATACATACACACATATACACACATACACACATACACACACATACATACATATACACACATATACACGTATACACACATGCACACATACATATACACACAGACATACACACATATACATACACACATACATACACACATATACATACACATACACACACATATACACACATACACACATATACACACATATACACGTATACACACATGCACACATACATATACACACAGACATACACACATATACATATAGACATACACACATACATACACTCATACATACACACATACACACACATACACATACACACACATATACACACACATATATACATACACATACATACACACATACACACACACACACACACACACCCTCTGTGCTATTAGTTATTAGGAGAAACCAACGTGAAGGTAGGGTGCTCCTTAACCTCTACACTAAGACCCTGATAGCAGGAATTAGAAGGTCAGGCCACAGCAGCTGCAGTAAGGACCTTAAGCGACAGGGACTCTCCAGTATTACTGGAGCTGGGGGTGTGAAACGGCGCGATCACTTTGAAAACTGTTTGGCAACTTGGTGTAAAGTTAAGCAAATCCGCACAAGTGACTCAGCGGCTCCAGTCTCATGTTTTCACTCAAAAGAAATAAAAACATATGTCCATAAAAAACCCTCAGGCGGGAATTCTCCTACCAGCTTTATCCATGATAGTTCAAATCTGAAGGATGTCAGATGTCTACCAACTGGGGATGAATTGACAGGGTGCATGTATACCATGAAATACTACTCAGCCATAAACAAGAAGAGACATTCAACAAGGAGGAGTTCCACTTTGTATTAAGGAAACTGGACAACAAGAAGAAATCACGCTGTATCATTCTATCAATGTGAAATTTTAAAACGGGCAAATCTTACCCTTAGGTATAGAAGGAGTTGAGCTCTAAGCAGGAGAGGGGGTAGGGAGGGTAGTGGGGAGAGGGCTGGCTTCCAAGAGAAGAAGGAGCTCCTTTGGAAGTTGGAATGGTGGTGCTGATGTGGATTTTGGTTGAGCATTGTTGACCTGCATATTTCGCATTTGCACATTTTACTATTGTGAATTAATCTTGGGTGGGATTGGCATTTATTGATGATGATGATGATTCTTTAGGTAGAAGACGTAGCCCAGACTGGCCCTGAACTCACAATACTCCTGCCTCAGCCGCCCAACTATTGAGTTATAGGAGAGCGCCACCAGCCCATTTTGAGATGGATATTTACACGTCATTTAATGCAAACAAATTGAATTTAGAGATTGTCTTGAAAAACAAAGCACACACACACACACACACACACACACACACAAAATGCTGGCCTGTGAGAAAGGAATTCTACACAGCAATGAAGTGGACACTTAAGGTTCTTTGGAAAGTCAGCTTTGCTGGATGGTGTTTTTCTGGGGACAAACATGTGAAGGAACATTTCACTGAAGCAGACACAGGAGAGAGGATGTTCTGCTAAAGCAAGCACGTGATGGAGGATTCTTTGCTAATGACACACATGTATTGTCAGCCTTACAGTGTGTAGTTGAGTGACATTTTTTTGGGGATTCCAAAGAGAGAAACACACCAAAAATCTTCTGGTGCTGTGCCATGGTTTCTTACCTGTTCAGTGGACTCGGGATGATTGGCAGAGTGATGTCAGCTGAGACATATGCACAAGCTGAGGCTAGACCCATGCTGAGGCTAGACCCACGAAAGACACGTGATGTTTGGAGAGTATAAACACACTCAACAGGCAGAGATGGAGGCTGAGCTTGGCTTACTGGTACAGGTAGCTTTGCAGCTCTTGTGGGTCTCACATCTTCTCCGATCTTTGCTTCACTGAGAGAAGCAAAGCCAAGACCTTCTCCTGACCTTCCTCCTGGTCCCTCCTGCTGACTCATGCTCAGGCTGAGGCCATCCCTGCTGATTCATGTTCCATAGCCCGACTCTACCAAACTAGACTGCTGGTGTATCTGTGAAGTGGTTGTGCTGCTGGTGAAGTCTGAATTGAACTGCCAGTTTCCAGACAACACAGATGGGAGTTCCTCCAAAGAACCTTTGTAAACAGGTCCACTGCTTCCCCTGCCCCGAATCTGTTGTTTTCCACTATCTCTGGTGGGTGGTGGGCTAAAAGGGAGGTTAAAGCATTAAAGAACCATCATTAAAATAGACTCTGCAAAAAAAAAAAAATTAAGGTTACACAATGTCTTAGTCAGGGTTTCTATTTCTGCACAAAACATCATGACCAAGAAGTAAGTTGGGAAGGAAAGGGTTTATTCAGCTTACACTTCCACACTGCTGTTCATCATCAGAGGAAGTCAGGACTGGAACCCAAGCAGGTCAGGAAGCAGGAGCTGATGCAGAGGCCATGGAGGGATGTTATTTATTGGTTTGCTTACCTTGACATGCTCAGCCTGCTTTCTTAAAGAACCCAGGTCTACCAGCCCAGGGATGGCATCATCCACAATGCCCCCACAACCCCATCACTAGTTGAGAAAATGCCTTACAGCTGGATCTCATGGAGGCATTTTCTCAACTGAGGCTCCTTTCTCTGTGATAACTCCAGCCTGTGTCAAATTGACGCAGAAAACCAGCCAGTACAATTGACCCCTTGTCAACTTGACACATAAACACATCACTATTAAACATCAACCCTTACTTTCTTACTCCTCCCCAAGATCTAAATAACCTTAAGAGTCCCACAGTCTTTACAAATTCTTACATATTAAAATTCTAATTCCTTTAGAATAGCAATCTCTTTTAAAATTCAAAGTCTTTTTTCAATTCAAAGTCTCTTAACTGTGGGCTCCACTGAAATACTTTCTTCCTTCAAGAGGGGGAAAAATATTAGGGCATAGCCACAATTAAAATCAAAATCAGACTCTAACTGTCCAATGTCTGGGATCTACCCACAATCTTCTGGGCTCCTCCAAGGGCTTGGGTCACTTCTCCAGCTCTGCCCTTTGTAGCACACAACTTGTCTTCTAGGTTCCAGCTGCCTGTTCTCCACTGCCACTGCTGTTCTTGGTGGTCACTCCATGGCACTGGCATCTCCAAAACACTGCTGTCTCCCACTGCCACTAGGCCTCACCAATAGCCTCTCATGGGCTCTCTTCATGGTGCCAAGCCTCAACTCCTTTGCATGACCCCCTCGGTCCTGGGGCACTAATTGCAACTGAGGCTGCACCTTCACCAATGGCCTTCCATGGCCTCTCACAGTGCCAAGTCTCAGCTGCTCTTCATGACCCTTTCATTCCTTCAAAACTGGTACCACCTGGGTGACTCTTACACATTACCAAATCCAGCCCCAGCATGAGGTACAACCTCGGCTATCTCTGGAACACAGCTTCTTTGTGCTCTCAGTAAACACTTCCCAGAAGATTTCACCTCAGTGATGCTGGTCTCTTCCTAATCACCGCTAATTTCTTAGCTCCATCTGACCAGCATCAATAGTCCCAGTAATGCAAAGGTTTTGCTTTAGTCATTCTGGTATCTTGTTAATCACAGCTGATTCTTCAGCCCCAGCTAACCAAAACCACAGAATCTTCACAATCAAAACAGCAGCAGCCCTGATATGAGTCTTTAATCCTCCCTCTGAAATTTCACAAGCCAGGCCTCCATCTTCTGCACTGTTCTTAACATTATCTTCCAACCTCCTACTAAACATCTCACAGAGCTCTTAATATCCCAATGGCTTTTCTAGCTCGAAGTTCCAAAGTCCTTTCACAACCCTCCCCAAAACATGGTCAGGTTGTCACAGGAATACCCCACTATGCTGGTACCAATTTGTCTTATTCAGGGATTCTATTCCTGCTTGCTTACCTGCTTGAGTTCCAGTCCTGACTTCCTTTGGTGATGAACAAACAGCAATGTGGAAGTGTGAGCTGAATAAACCCTTTCCTCCTCAACTTGCTTTTTGGTCATGATGTTTTGTGCTGAAATAGAAACCCTGACTAAGACATATAGCAATGATCAGATGGTACTGAGATGTGGCTGCTGTTTTTACTCAGGCTGGGCTATCTATCTGTCTCTATCTTTCTGTCTCTCTGTTTCTGTCTGTCTTTGCCTCTCTTGTCTCTGTCTCCAACTGTCTCCCTCTGCGTGTACTTTCTCATCCTAATACACTTTGGATCAGGACTGTTCCTTAAAGGCCCTAGAGCTAGAGACTTAATGTGTTCCCTGCCATACTTTTAGCTGCTGGAACTTTAAAGAGGTGGGTGTCATAGAAGAAGTCATGTCATAGGAGGCGTGTCCTTCGAGTAGGTATTGAGACCCTGGTTCTTTCTCATTTTGCCCTTTCGTTTCTTTGGATGCCACAAGGGAATCCATATGCTACCAGTGCCAAGGTCTGTACTATAACAAGGTCAAGCAGACAAGGGCCCCTGAAACCGTGAGCCAACACAAACCTTTCATTCTTGTAAGCTGTTTATGTCCAGTATTTTGTTACAGTGACAGAAGACCACCCCTCCTACTTCATCTCTCTGTGCTGTCAGATTGCTTCTTGTTTGGTCTCTGCTCTTGAGACACCATCGTTGGCGTTTCTGTTGATTTATTCAGCCAGCAATTACTCATCGACCAAGTCATCCATCTCTAGACTGGCCCTTTCCCCCCAAGATCCGGCTGCTCTTCAGGACACAGAGACTATACCAGAGTCCTGGCTAAGGTCTCCCACAGAGCCTCTCTGATGTTTAGGTGCCTGTGGCTCACTGGGAAAGTTGTCAAGGTAACAAAATGTGGTTCCCTTGGAAGAAGGGATCCAGGCAAGGCGGTATAGGGAAAGTTCTGTTCTTTATTCTCACTGCCCCTGTCTCTTGGGCCTTTCCTCTTGGACACCTCTGGTGGGGGAATCATGTGATTGAAATGGCTTTATTGAAACCCCAGTAAGGACATATAAATCTGGGTCCTGAGTTAAAATAAAGTGGGATTTTTAGAAAATGGATCATTATTGTAAGTCTTCTGCTGTGTAAATCCGTCAGTCCTAGCCAAAGTGCGAAGGCAAGGTCTTTAAATCAAAACATTTTCTTTAGGAATTCCTGGGCACAGACGTGTAAAGCTGCCCTCGGAATCATAAGCGGTGACTGGAGTTATGTAAATCCGTTGCCTCCCCTATGAAGCAGTTGAATGTTTTAACTAAATCTAATTCTTAAAATAATGATTTCTGAATCTAAACTTTGCTGCAAAAGATTTATAGGCGAGTTTTATAAATCAGAGGCAAGATATATAACACAGACAGTGAGACATGTGATTTATACATCCAACTTGTAAATCAGGAGAAAAAAACATCATGTTTTACACTAAATAATATTTTTACAAATGGCACCTCATACATCTTGCAATCGCCACAAATCTCTCACCCTGGAGTCAGGCTCCACAATGCCAAGCTAGATCACAAAGGAAACGGAGGGCCTGGGTGGTGAAGTTGGACTTGGAGGTGTGGGCCTGGAAGGAAACTCCTGGGTCTCTCGTGGTAGCCTAGAGATGCCAGTGGATGGGGACGTGACACTTGTGGGTCTGCCGTTCTGCTTGGCCTAATGGGAGCAAGAACTGCAGGAGAGTTCCACCGCTATCCCAGGCTCAGTTTCCACACCTATCCATGACAGATAATGGTGCCTTTAAAAAGCTAAGCCATTGCGAGACGTAAAGGAGACAATATCCCGGAAGCAGACTCGGTGTCTGCAAATACTGGTCTTAATAGATGCCAGTTATCTTCTGGGCTCCATAAAAGCGCATGCTCAGAATCATGACCTACATCGCGCTTTTCAGCCGGCATGAATCTCTATCTCTGGAGTCTGGAAAGAGACTGAGAGGGGAGCAGACGTCGGTCACTCAGCTCCTAACACCAGGGCAGCGTGTCCCGGAAGCTGGCCTGCTCTATCGCAGAAAACCCCCTATTTTAGAGAATCCATCCCACCTCCCCCCACCACACTTCAAAGCTTCAAAAGGCTATACTACCTTTTCCAGTTCTGACTTCCGTGCAGAATTTAAATCAAAGTTAATGTCTTAAGAAGCTTGTTACAAAAATAATACGTTTTTCTTGCGGGATATTTGAGCAATAATGGAAGCTGCAGATACCTTCGCCTCGGAGAGATAACCGCTGATAACTGGCTGGTTATCCTCTTACGCTCTTTGTCTCTGCATATATTTACATATATACATTTTAAGAGGCAAGACCATCCTACAGGAGTTGCTGCGCAACTTTCCCCTCCCCGTTTAACTATATTTCGTGAACGTTTTCCGGAGTCACTAAATAGTTCACAGTGCGGTGTTTTACGACCCTGGATTATAATGTACCGCCATTTACTTAAGCAGTTCCATATTGTCAGATGTTTAGTTCGGTTTTAATTTTTTTTTTTTTTTTTTGTGATTATAAACAACCTTCCAGGGAACATCTCTTAAATAAACTTCTGCAGTTATTTATGATTGTTTTCTAAGGATGAATTCTTACTGTTGCCTAAGTGGGCTATACACATTGAAGAATTTTACTCGGGATCCTTTGAGAGGGTGGTACAGCTTTGAGCTCACGCCAGCCAACGTGTGGAGGTCTGTTTCTCTATCCCCCTGCCCCAGCATTTCTGTCTTTTCTGAACTGCTCACGTGCTGACTAATAATTATTGAACCCAGTATCATTTCATTTTGCTGAACTTTTTCATGATTAAAGTTTCCCGTTTTAAAATATTTTCCACCATTAGTGTTTCCTGTTAGCAACGTCCCCAGTGATCTCCTTTGCCCATACTGGGATTTCCACACGCTGAGACTTGAAACCCTTCCATTCTATATCTCTTTTTGCTTGTCATTGACCCTCAGCTATGGGTACAGCCTCAGACTTGAATTTGACATGGAGTAGGTTCTATATTTTACTTTACTGGAAGTTACTGCTTAAGGTTGTCCCCAGTGAAAGATGAGACAGACTCATGTCCGAATCGCTCACTGGCTCTCCGGGATGTGTATTTTTTTTTTTCAGCCTTTAATCCACTTGCAATTTATGTGCGGATGTGAGGCAAAGCCCTTATGAATGAATTTACCAGCACTATTTCATGTATGGCCTGTCGCCCACCCACAAAGTTCAAATTACACTCCTACTATGAGCCTCTCTCTCCTTCTCTACCCTCCCTCCACTCTTCTGTTTATCCCTACCTCTCTTTTTGTTTTGAAGGCTTTGAGAGTGAAACCCACAACTTCCTGACTACTGGGCAGTGGCTCTACACCTGGGTTATGTCCCAGGTTCTTACTGATGAATTCTATCTAGTCTTGCATACTATTGATGAGCCCCAGCCCAAGCCCAAACTGGGGTATTCTAGGCAGGGGCTCTACCACTGAGCCACGCCCCCAGCCCCTCACTGGGGAATTCTAGGCAGGGGCTCTACCACTGAGCCACGCCCCCAGCCCCTCACTGGGGAATTCTAGGCAGGGGCTCTACCACTGAGCCATGCCCCCAGCCCCTCACTGGGGGATTCTAGGCAGGGGCTCTACCACTGAGCCATGCCCCAGCCCCTCACTGGGGGATTCTAGGCAGAGGCTCTACCACTGAGCCATGCCCCCAGCCCCTCACTGGGGGATTCTAGGCAGGGGCTCTACCACTGAGCCATGCCCACAACCCTTCACTGGGGGATTCTAGTCAGGGGCTCTACCACTGAGCCATGCCCACAGCCCCTCACTGGGGGATTCTAGGCAGAGGCTCTACCACTGAGCCACAATCCATCTGCCTATCCTGTGTTCTTATTGCCCATACCTATTACGATACTACTTTATTTTAATTACAGTTTGATACTTCTTTGATGCTTGCTCATACAAAATTTCTAACCCTGTTCGATCAAGCCTTACTTAATCATTAACTCATTTAGGTGACACTAATAAACACTTTATCAAATTAAAATACTATTAAGAGAAAATTGAACTTTCAATGGGCTTATGGATAAATTGGGGGTAAATAAAGCTCCTTCAGTATTTAATTCTTGCCCTACATTAAGAACATGCCCTGCACGCTCTTCAACTTTATCCTTCTTTCATCTGCTTGATCTACTTTGTTCTACTTCCTACCAGAACCATTGGGTTTGCATTGGGTTTCCCGAGCAGGCAGGCATCATTTCATATGAGCCAATGTCAACTAAACTCAGAGTCAAAGGCTTGTTTTGATTGTGTAGGAAATAGGAAGGTTAGTACCTAAGATGAACATGTGAGACTCTTTGTGTGCTGGAGAACAATGGGGTCTACAGTCTAAAAATGACCTTGTTGTCTCTGACCCACCCAGGATGCACCAGTGAGTAAGCAAATCCCACTTAGCACACTGACAGTCTCAGTAACACTGGAAATACTACTCCAAAAACCAGACTGACAATGTCTGCAATGCAAGTCCTTTGTTAATTGTGGAGCAACTCGAGTCGGCTTCCTGGCTGGTGTTCTATCCCTCTTTACTCTGTGAACTATGACATTGTGGGTGGCAAGGAGATTCAATGCTTGGGAAGAAGCTCTAGAATGTTGTAGAGTGTGACATGATCACAGGAAAAGAATTAGAAGACTGTAGTGTTTCTGGACTGTGAGATGGTTTTGCTATCGACTTGGGGAAGTGCTGAGTGGAGAAAGGGGACAGAACCTGGATATACGTTGATGACAGAGTCAGTAAGATTTAATGATCTATATCTATTTCTCTATCTATAGATAGATAGATAGATAGATAGATAGATAGATAGAGATAGATAGATAGATAGATAGATAGATAGATAGGACAAAAGAATAAGATCTATGCTTCTGACCACAGAAACTGAATTATTGCTCAGTGTGTTAGTTGGAATTTTGATTGGCAGGTTGACCAAATACATGAGGGAACAACTGAGAGGAAAGGAAGAAAGGAAGGAAGAAAAGAAGGAAAGAAGGAAGGCAGGCCAGCCAGACAATTCATAGGTGGCTACTGTTTGTCAATAGATAGTTGGCTCTAGAATATTTTTCCTTTTGTTTTAAAATTTGGGATGACAAAGGAGTCTGAGCTTCATATCTGTGAGCTTTGTGCTATTACAGTGAATAACCTGGCAGAAGGGAAGGATCGACTTATCTCGCTTACAATTTCAGAGGTTCCAAATGCAGGATTGGATATGCCTAAACAATCAGTCTCTGTTGAGGGTGAAGTATGGTGGCATTTTATATGTGGGATAGGCATGAAAACTGATGGCCTTGTATTGAACCAGAGTAGACAGGGTAGCTGGGTCTCACGATCTCCTCTGAGGATATAGCACCAATAAGCAAAGTTCTGCCCAACAACCCTACCTCCTAAAGTGACTCCCAATCCTGACACCGTGGGAGCCATGCCTTTAAATTTAGATGCCTGGAAGATGTATCATCAGGTTTTCACAGGGCTGAAGACTGAAAGAACATGATGAATGGGGGTGGGGCAATGTGTTGACTCTCCTTTCCAAAGGCAGATTGGATTGGGAGCAGGGATATATAGGTCAACATCAGAAGGAAAGATATATGGAGGTACCATCGATCAATTTTGGAATGGACACTAGGAGAAACTTTAAGGCAGGAAATGAATCAGTGTTGAAGAAAGCTGCGTGCAAAGAGGAGTAAAGGAGCCCTTAGGAAGAAAGAAGGGGATCTGCTCTGTCTTCGTAACAGGAAGAAGTGGGTGGGAATTGAACAAGAGGAACTGGGCTGATAGATGCCACACCACGAGTCAACGTCTGTTTGGGGGTGGATTCTTACATCTCCATGATGGGCTGAAGTTTAGAGTTGAGTCTGGAGTAGAGGTAGAATCATTGCTGGGACCGTTGAGTCCATAATGGGCTTGAACCAAGACTACAGGACAGCACAATGGAACGGGTAGTATTTAGCAATGAGATAAGAGGAGTCTTTGGGTTTCCTAATGTGTTGATGTGTCTAATTGTGCTTCTAGCAAACTCATCATAGGAGCTCCTTGCAGCAGACTGCTGTCTTGCTGTGCAGGATCCTAGATGTGGGCATATTTGCTATCCCCACACCAGAGGCTGCCTTTGGGGTGGGATTCTCATAACAGGACAGAGAAGCCCCAATGCTTGAGCTCTGAGACTACCTGAAACAAAGCAACCATGGTTAGAATAAAGTGCCAACATTTGCAGGACGGAGAAGCATTCACACAGTCCTGTTTTCACTTTGGGAAACTGCTGGAGTTAGAGAAAGGCAGAATTTCCATAACCCAGAGGCCTAGCTTCCATCCAACACATCCATCTGAGCCCTAGTTGCAAAGACTTATGGAATTGTTGAATGGGTGAAAGATGCTAGAGCCTTTGTGGTTCGAGTAATGGTAGACTTTCCCAGTGACATGATACTGTATCATGTATACAGAAGGTGAGGTCTTTGTGTATTATCCTATACGGTAATTTGCAGTCTAAGGAATTCATATTGAGAGGCTAAATAGATGGTTTGTCAGCTAAGAGTGTGGACTGCCCCTCAATAGGACCCAGTGGGCAGTTCTCAACTGCTTTAGGAAATCTGATAACCTTTTCTCATCTCTGTAGGCACCTGCACATACCCACACATGTACATACAATTAAAAATGTAACATACCATTAGCACAATGTCTTTAATTTTTTCTTTTCTTCCTTCCTTCTTCCTTCCCTCCCTCCCTCCCTCCCTCCCTCCCTCCCTTCCTTCCTTTCTTCCTTCCTTCCTGTGAGTACTGCTAGGCAAACCACAGTGGCCTAAATCATGACATTTATCTGCCTCAGCTTCCTGGATGCTGGGAGTAGAAACAAAGACCACTGCTCCCAGCACAGTGTCAATTCCCGATTGACAGCTGATGATTTAAGTACAAGTTTCAAGTGAGATGTTCTCCACGACGATTGCTTTTTATGCTCTTAACTCTTTCCGGCATTAAAATAGACAAGCGTTCCTTCTCTACATGAATGACACACTGCTAAGTAACAAAGACCAGGTTTAATGCCTTTTCTACACCCTGAGGCTGAGCACTGAGAACCAGAGGTAGCATCGTCTCAACATGCCTGGCTCCTGGGAGGAGCCCCTTTCCTGTCCACAAGGATGTGCTTGACCAAAAAGCCCAAGAGACCACTGCCCAAAGAACAGAGATGAAGACACCCTTAGGGTGGCTGACTCCATAACAAACATCTCTTGAAACTTCCCTTCTCCCCCCCCTCAGAATGCCAATGTGATTATGCGTGGAGCCGTTGCTATTTACAGATTTCTTAACGCAGAGAGCATTACAGAGCCAATGACACAGAATTACAACCATCTAGACATATGGTTTGGATAAACAAAGCACAAAGCGCAAATTAACCATGGTTGACTATAACTCCCTGCTCTCTACTCCCCAGGGAAGGACTTTCGTGAAAATCCCCAGTCGGAGAAAGCGATACATATCAGAAAGCGTAGCGCATACAACGTGCTGTAGACAAATGCTAAGCCTTATTTAATGCTGTCCGTGGTGCCAGAACACAATGGCACCAACCTGTCTAGGAAAAGTTATAACTCTCTGCCAGTTTCCTGTAAATAGAAACTCCTCTCTTACGAATCCCATGCCTGCGTGCTCCAAGGCCAAGGGATGCCTCCTATTTGTCATTACCTTGCTTCTATGTCCCATGTCCCCAAAGGCCAGTGGCCTCCTGCATCTAGAGGTCAGAGCTGTATGGACAGGGATGCAAGGAGCCTCCTCTGAGTAAGTACCCTTCAACCTCCCACTGGAAGGAACAACCCCCCTCCCCATGCTTGTCTACAGAGAAGCAGCCTCACCCCCACCCTCAAGTCTTGAGTGCATCCAACCCCTGGGGTGCCATTAGAAGCAAGCTGATTCTGTTTTCTGGCAGGAAGGAGTCCCTCATTTCCCATACTTCATGAGAAAGTCTTGTAAGGCAGGGAAGTCTGTGTGAGGTCTTTGGCCTCCCTTCACTGACACATGAACCTTATAAACTCTGTTTGACAATAGAACATAATATTTGCTTTTCATAATACATGTGCATTGCTTTCCAAGAGAGAGAGAGAGAGAGAGAGAGAGAGAGAGAGAGAGAGAGAGAGCAAAATAAATAAACAAGCAAAACAAAAGGTTTGTACTTGGCTCGGACAGGTCTACTGACGTTTTTTCAAAAGAAGAGAAAGAGATCCACAGAGCACTCGGCTCAATATATACTTCCTTTTCTCCCCCTTGTCTTGGTGGCTTTTCAGATGTACATTATGTATTTAATTCTCTGACTCTCTTACATAGACATGCACGCACAGACAGACAGACACACACCTTATAATAATCAAAATTAGAATTCACCCTCCAGGTACCACCTGGGAGAAGGGATGCACATGAAGGCTCTATAGTGTCACATGAACCTTAAGAGCTTAATATTTTATGAGTTGATAAACCTGCAAGGCTTATTATTAAATTAGCTGACCCTAATACTTTAAGCATATACCAGTGACAGCTGCTCTAAGACACGGACAGAGGAGCAATCTGGAGGCTTAGCTGTTCAAGGGGACCAGGTCTTCCAGGAAGGCAATGGGGATGTTGAGTTTCCAACACCCTCTCCATGGATATCCCAGAAGCTGACCTTCAGGGCTCCACAGTCCTCATGAGCACTGGGATTCTGCGAGATTCACTCAACTGGCCTTGATGGCAGTCTTCCCATGCAGGTTGGTCAGCTGGTAACGGGCCGGCTGCACTGACCCCTCTTGGGTAATATTGACGTGCCTCTTCTTGTCATTTTCACATTTCATTTTTCAACCTTCCGATGTGAGTAGGGAAGACGACCGAATCGCTCTCTGTCACATTAATCTGCCCAAATAGAAACGGACGAGGACAGGAGCCGAGATTCCCAGGGCAAAGTTAATGGACTTAACAAAGCCACTTACGTGGGTTCAATAATTCAGATCAACTCTATTCAATTCCACTAATAGTTCCTGAGTACTTTCAAGGAGAGGAGTCTTGTGCTCGGCCCTGGAGAAAATTTAGAAAAGGACCAGGCTCCAGTCTATAGGGACAAACCTTTAGGGGAGCAAAGTGATTCCAGAGAGAGAGAGAGAGAGAAGAGAGCCCTTCAGTCACTGAGGTCGGCTTTGCCGAAAAGAATGATGGGAACCTGGCCATTTCCTCAGAACCTTTGGAAGTTTCTGTAAATCTAGGAAAATTTGGAGGCATGCCTCAGGTCTCAATACTTCCTGTTTCTTTCTGTCTCAAGGGGTTCAAATGACAGTCTCACCCCAAACATATTGGAGATAACATCTGGCCACGTGACTGAATGTGGTCCACCCTTCTTGTGACGCAATCATCCAGTGGACGCGTTTCATATTGAGTCTATGCAAAACAGATTAGCTGAGCCCATAAAGAGGCTCACATTTAGTTTTATGTGACATTCATTAGTACCATGTTCCATATGTACTTACAGATGCACATTCTATAAATTGGAATCCCTGGAGGCTAGCTTCAGATGATAGAGTTTAGAAGAAGGAAATCTTTCTGGGCCTCAAAAATACAGGCGGGGAAAAGGCAAAGGCCTTGGGTCAAAAAAGACAATTCAAGGCATATCTTGAGTCTGGACAAGACTAAGCATCTGTGTTCTGTTGAGGACCATGTGCTATGCACTTTCTGACTTCACACCCCCATCTTCTAGATCTGACATCATGCTGGAGAGAGGCTAATGGTCCTAGCTGATATCAAGTGTTTTGCATTAGGTATTGTGGTTCACTGTTTTACAATGATCTAATACTGAGGGAGAGGTTAGCCCTGCATAATTAGTTAGTAAGCCATTACTGGAAATAAAAGGACTGACTGTTGTATGGCACCAGAGAAACAGTGTGAATAAATGTTTGTTTGCCCCAGTACCAAAAACAACCCAAAATAAGGATACCACCTGTATTGGCTACTTTTGTGTCAACTTGACTGACACAAGCTGGAGTTATCACAGAGAAAGAGTTATCACAGGAATAGAAACCCTGGATAAGACAAATTAGTACCAGCCTGGTGCAGTATTCCTGTGACAACCTGACTATGTTCTGGGGAGGACTGTGGAAGGACTTTGGAACTTTGAGCTAAAAGAGCCATTGGGATGTTAAGAGCTCTGTGGGATGTTCAGTAGAAACTTGGAAGATAATGTTAAAGACAGTACAGAAGATGGAGGCCTGGCTTGTGAAATTTCAGAGGGAAGACTAAAGACTTTTGTTAGGGCTGTTGCTGTTTTGATTGTGAAGATTCTGTGGTTTTGGCTAGCTGGGGCTGAAGAATCAGCTGTGATTAACAAGATACCAGAACGACTAAAGCAAAACCTTTGCATGACTGGGACTATTGATGCTGGTCAGCTGGAGCTAAGAAATTAGCGGTGATTAGGAAGAGACCAGCATCATTGAGGTGAAATCTTCTGGGAAGTGTTTACTGAGAGCACAAAGAAGCTGTGTTCCAGAGATAGCCAAGGTAGTACCTTGTGCTTCGCTGGACTTGGCAATGTGTAAGATTCACCCAGGTGGTACCGGTTTTGGAGGAATGAATGGTCATGAAGAGCAGCTGAGGCTTGACACTGTGAGAGGCTATGGAAGGCCATTGGTGAAGGTGCAGCCACAGTTGCAATTAGTGCCCCAGGACTGACAGTAGTGTATTGGAGATGACAGACCATGAGATGACCACCAAGAACAGTAGTGACAATGAATTACAGGTAGTTGGAGCTTAGAAGACAAGGTGTGTGCTACAAAGGCCAGAGCTGGAGAAGTGATTCAAGTCTTTTGGGGAGCCCAGAAGTTTGTGAGTGGATCCCAGACATTGGATGGTTAGAGATTGATTTTGATTGTGACTATGCCCTGATATTTTTCCCTCTTGAAGGAAGAAGTGGAGCCCACAGTTAAGAGACTTTGAATTGTAAAAAGACTTTGATTTTTAAAAGAGACTGGATCTTTTAAAGGGATTGCAATTTTAGTATGTAAGAATTTGTAGACTGTGGGATTTTTAAGGTTATTTAGATCTTAGGGATGAATAAGAAAGTAAGGGTTGAGGCTTAACAGTGATGTATTTGTGTGTCATGTTGACAAGGAGTCAACTTTACTGACTAGTTTGTGACAACTTGACCCAAGCTGGAGTTATCACAGAGAAAGGAGCTTCGGTTGAGGAAATGCTTCTAAGAGATACAGCTATAAGGCATTTTCTCAACTAGTGATCAAGGGGAGAGGGCCCAGCCCATTGTGGGTGGTGCCATCCCTGGGCTGGTAGACCTGGGTTCTTTAAGAAAGCAGGCTGAGCAAGCCAGGGGAAGCAAGCCAGTAAGTAACATCCCTCCATGGCCTCTGCATCAGCTCCTGCTTCCTGACCTGTTTGAGTTCCAGTCCTAACTTCCTTTGGTGATGAACAGCGATATGGAAGTGTAAGCTGAATAAACCCTTTCCTCCCCAACTTGCATTTTGGTCATGATGTTTTGTGCAGGAATAGAAACCCTGACTAAGACACCACCAAAGTACAATTATGGGAACCAACTAATTTTATTGAGGTTACTTACAGGACTGTGGGTGAATTGCTTATAGGAGCAGAAATGGCTCAAATATGGCTGTATCACCAAAAGCCCACCCTCAGTGTCGGTGACAACTTATAAAGTTAGAAACCTGGAGCACACTGTACAGCCTTCATGACACTCAAAGGGTTGGAGAATGTCTTCTCCAGGTAGCTCAGTTGGTCTCTGCTTCATCCAATCAGGTCAGTTTATCTGAGAAAATCTTGAAACAGATCGAGGAGGGAGGAGCTGAGTGAATCTGCTCAGTTTCATGGACTTTCTGAACTTTCTGGCAAGATGAAATGTTTCACTTCCCCTTAGAACATTCTGTTGTTTCACCTCCCTGCAAACATCCTGTCTTAACAAACTTTTCAAAAATGGACAGTTCTATCTCAGAGGAAATTGATTCTCTACAAGGGCTAAGACAGAAAGATGTCACCACAGTCTACCAGCCAATGTGATGGTTATTGGAATTGCATACTTGACTAGCCAGCAACTAAACCTGTGAGTTTAGTTATGAGCCCTTCTGGGTGTCTTTGGAGAAACAGCATATGAGTCCTTTGAGCTAATACATAATTTAATCAATGGCTTCAAATTTTGAATTGACTATTGAGAGGCAGTAGAAGTATGGTAGGTGGGGCCATGTTGGAGGTAAGGGACATGTCCAGGAGGATATAACTTACTTCCCTTGGACCATTCCTGGATTCATGCTCTCTACTTTCTGGTCACAGTAGTAACCCAATCTGTTCTTCCACAGCATGGGAAACTCACACCCCTGAAACCATGGTTCATGGAATCTTCCCCCTTTCAAGATGTCTCCACCAGGAATTTGCATATAATAATACAGCTAAGCACCACTTGAATGCAAGGATAATATTAATACGCCCATACTCAGTGAAGCCAAAGAGCAGATACATATTTTGATGATGTTCAGCTAATTTTCCTCTTGTAGGGTTCCTATACCATTCATTGTGGGGCAACGTTTGTATTTCAGGCAAACAATTTTGAGATTCACCAATTAGCATGTTTGTCCTGTATTGTAACTCATAACCTTTAAATTTTTTATTTTATTTTATGTGTGTGAACTTTTGCTTGCATATAAGTATGTGCCACATATATGTGCCTGGTGCCCATGAAAGTGTTGGGTCCCCTGAAACTGGAGTTATAGACAGTTGTGAGACGCCAGGTGGGTGCTGGGAGTAGAGTCTGGGTACTCTTCATCACTGAGCCACCTCCGCAGCCCCATGTATAGCATTTTAATTTGATGTTTCTGAGCACAATTCCCCTCCTTTGAATGTCCTGTCGACTACTTTCAACTTTATGAACCCATTTCACAATAGCATGGCCCCAATATCTTTCTAAAATCTATTTCTGTCTTCATTTTCAACAGATACCAAGGTGTTTTCCTATCTTTGTTGAAATGGCCAGCTCTTCCACTTTTGATTTCCTTGGCATTGACATCTTTTTCAATAAGTACCCCCCTCATGTGTGTGTGTGTGTGTGTGTGTGTGTGTGTGTGTGTGTGTCTATTTTGGGACTCTTCTGTTCCATGGAATTGCTGGGCTATTCATATGCTAATGCCACTGTCTAGTATGTTAGCTGTATTTAAATATCATAAACTAGTCTTGAGACAAGGCAGTAGCACATCTCCAATAAGAAAGATAATAACTGGTGTTTTTTAAAAGTAGCATCTCGCAGTGCAATCCCACTCCTCTACAGCCACATGCCCTTTGTGGCAACCATACCAGACAGAGGGTTCGCTGTGTTATACTGATCTAGAAGCAGGTAAAGTATATGTGCGCATGTGTGCATGTGTGTGTGTGTTTGTATATGTGTATGTATGAGTGTGTGTATGCCTGTGTATGTGTGCCTATGTGCATGACCATGTGTATGTGGGTGCATGTGTGTGTGTGTGTGTGTGCATGTGTGTATGTTTGTATGTCTGTGTATGCAAGTGTATGCATACATGTATGTGCATGCACATGTGTATGTGTGTATGTCTGTGTATGTGTGGTGTGTTTATGTGTGCATGTGTGTGTATGTGTGTTTGTATATGTGTATGTATGAGTGTGTGTATGCCTGTGTATGTGTGCCTATGTGCATGACCATGTGTATGTGGGTGCATGTGTGTGTGTGTGTGTGTGTGTGCATGACAGTTATCTCCACCATAGTGACAAAAAAAAAAAAAAAAACCTATGAAAATCAGCTTGGAAGAGGAAGAGTTTATTTCGGCTCCTGCTTTCAGAGGTGATGCCCATGGTGAACTGGACCCATTACAAAGGACTTGAGGTCAGGCCTGGCAGAAGAGCGTGTTTGAAGCGAGCATCCAGGAAGCAGCGGGAGACTGAGTCAGGAATAATATAAGCCTCCAAAGGCATTCCCAAACCATTTCCTCTGCTCGGGACCCACTTGTACAAGTTCCAGCACATCAGTAGGTCAGTCAGAGATGAGGTCAGCGTCCTCATGAATCAATCACACTGCAGTGGTGAGATGAAGCCTTTAACCCGTGATCCTCCATCGACCATGTGTCCTGGTTCAGACTTTCGGTTTGTTTGTTTGTTTGCTTGTGGAGGGAGCTGAGCTTTTGAACTCAGGCCCAGTAAACTGAGGCGTTCATTCATTTCTGGACGTTCCCTGAGGAACTACCAAACCTCCGGTGTCCAATCCCTGGTGGCAGAAAGCTGGAAGATCATCTCCTGTCTCCTCACAACCCTTTCCTCCTTGAACTGCTCCCCATACACTGGTTCCACGGTGATTTTAAGACCACTCTCACACAGAGGTATTCAGATGCCGGAAGCCACCTGCTATGCTTTGTCAACTCAGTGTGACCCAGTGTCCCCTGGGAAGAGGCAATCTTACCTGAGGAATTGCCTTCATCAGAATGACCCATGAACAAACTTATCTGTGTGTGTGTGTGGGGGGGGGGGTGTTCTTGCTTATTGGTTGATTTGGGAGGGCCCAGCCCACCATGGGCGGTGCTGTTCCTATGCAGGTGGCCCCAGTTTGAATAGGAAGGCTATCCTAGTAAACCAGATGGGAGGCGGGGAGGGGCAGTAGGCAGGATTTATGGTTCTCTCATGAAAATATTCTCTTTATGAAGCCAGTGCCTTGCTCACCCTTGGTGGACAAATCACCTTGGGGATCGTGAAGCTCTCCAGAAGAAGTTTACCTGAATTTTTAAGTCCTGGAAAACATTTATTTTTCAACTTAAAGATTATCTGATATCCAAGCATATGTGACGGTGTGTAATGTAACTTGTGACCCATTATACTCAAAAGCTTTTCTTTGGGAATTTCTTGATTTTCCTGTCAAGTTATTACAACCTCTCGAAATCAGGTTAGCCATTTTTACTGTGGATTGAAACATGAAAGACGTTTATACTTCTTGCTCAGTGGGGTAAATATATGTATATAGTAGTAATTTCTATGACATGGCCCTGTTTTTATAAATTGCAATACTGGGTATTAAATCCAAGCCATCACACATGGGAGGCAAGGGTTCTGTCACTGAGCTACAGTGCCCAGGCTGGTCTTGAACTTGTAATCTTTCTGGTTCAGCCTCCTAAGTAGTTGGGATGTCGGCCTTTTTTCATCACCCTGGCTCCATGAGGCAATCCTAAGGTTGAAGATTTATGTCTCTTGGGCTCTCCAGCGTGATGTTTTCTCAGTATGCCGGGATAGGGTTAATCTTTCAAATACAGTTAATTGCCGAATCACAAAAATATTAAGACAACCTAATTATATAATTACCTGTATTAATGAGGATGTTTGCCTGATGCTTGAATCTCATAGCTTGATATTTAGTTAAATTTCAATTACGGAAGCCAATTGATGCCACCTCAGACATGGGATTGTATAAACACAAAATGTGGAGTATGTTTGATTCCAAATTGTCCCCCAGATCACCCATCCAGCTGAGCCCATCACTAACTTTCTGTTTATATCAGGCTAGGTTACACAAAACAGTAGCATATCTTATTGTAGACTCTATGTGGGGAAGAAAGAAAAAGGTCTCCGTTCATGCACAGAAGTTTATGTGATAATTAAAACAATATCACCATAGCCCCAACTTCTGTAGGTTTGAAGCTCCCATTTTAACTCTATTTCATATAGTTGTTGTGGCACACATTTGACTGACATGGTATAAAATGATTGTTTAGGGCTTCTACTTAACAACTATGTTTTATTATTTATATTTTTGTAGTGGATAATTCTGACTTCTCTTTTGGTAATAGTGTTCTTGTTACGTTTCTGACGCTGTAGTAAGATACTCTGACCCAAAACAATCAGGGGAGGAAAAGGTGTCTTGGCATTTATAGTTCTAGGTCGTAGTCCCCAATAGATTTAAGCAGAAACTCGAGACAGGGACTAAAGTAGAGATCATGGAGGAATGATGCTTACTGGCTTCCTCTCTGACTAATGCTCAGCTAGCTTTCCTGTATAACTGAGGCCCAGCTGCCTAAGGATGGTGCTTCCTACACTGAGCTGAGTTCCTCCACATCAGCCCTTAGTCAAGACAATCTCACACAGATGTGATGAAGGCGATCCTTCAGCTGAAGTTCCCTGTCCTCGGGTGACTCTGGGTTGCAGCAAGATGACAAATAAAAAATAGCAACTTTCCATAATTAGTGAACTTATTTAAGCGGCCACCGGAGGCTCGGGAAATGCCATAGGAGAAGAGGTGGAAAGATTGTTAGAGCCGGAGGGTTAGGATGCCTGCTACAGTGTGGTGTTTTCTAGACAGAACAGGGAAGGACATCCACGAAACTTCAGCAGTACAGCTGTATAAGGACAACACAGGTCAGCACGCCAATGTGGAAAAGGAAATGGGGAATGAGGAGGGAGGGTGGAAAGTGCAGAGGGAATGTTACAATGCTTAATACAACCAAGAACATTTTTCTTATCCATCTTTGTTCACTGTGACAATCAAGATGTCTGGCCACAAGGAACATTTTCTCATTCATGGTTCTAGGCAATGTCTAACTGCTCCCCATACCTTCTCTTCCTCTTCCTTCTCCTTCTCTTCCTCTTTCTCCTCCTCCTCTTCTTCCTCCTCCTCTTCCTCTTCCTTCTCCTCTTCCTCCTTCTCATCTTCTTCCTCCTCTTCCTCCTCATCTTCTTCTTCCTCCTCCTCATCCTCTTCCTCCTCCTCCTCCTCCTCCTCTTCTTCCTCCTCCTCCTCCTCTTCCTCTTCCTCCTCCTCATCCTCTTCCTCCTCCTCCTCCTCTTTCTCTTCCTCCTCCTCATCCTCTTCCTCCTCCTCCTCCTCCTCTTCTTCCTCCTCCTCCTTCTCATCCTCCTCCTCCTCATCCTCTTCCTCCTCCTCCTCCTCCTCCTCTTCTTCCTCCTCCTCCTCCTCTTCCTCTTCCTCCTCCTCATCCTCTTCCTCCTCCTCCTCCTCCTCCTCCTCTTCTTCCTCCTCCTCCTTCTCATCCTCTTCCTCCTCCTCCTCCTCCTCTTCTTCCTCCTCCTCCTCCTCTTCCTCTTCCTCCTCCTCATCCTCTTTCTCCTCCTCCTCCTCCTCCTCCTCCTCCTCTTCCTCCTTCTCATCCTCTTCTTCCTCCTCCTCTTCCTCCTCCTCCTCCTCCTCCTCTTCTTCTTCCTCCTCCTCCTCTTCTTCTTCCTCCTCCTCATCCTCTTTCTCCTTCTCCTCCTCCTCCTCCTCCTCCTCCTTCTCATCCTCCTCCTCCTCATCCTCTTCCTCCTCCTCCTCCTCCTCCTCTTCTTCCTCCTCCTCCTCCTCTTCCTCTTCCTCCTCCTCATCCTCTTCCTCCTCCTCCTCATCCTCTTCCTCCTCCTCCTCCTCCTCTTCCTCCTCCTCCTCCTCCTCCTCCTCCTCCTCTTCCTCCTCCTCCTCCTCCTCTTCTTCTCTGAGAATGTGTTTTTCAGTGCTGTTGGGTAATTAACAATGAACATGATTATGTATGTTTGTATGGTCGGAGGCTGTTCAGTTTTGTGTGAAAATAACTACCGGTTCCCAGGGTAGCTGTACCATTCTGCAGTCTCCTAGCAAGGATCCAGTTCTCCATCCTCCAAGCATCCTTTAGTGGTGGTGGGCTGGGCTTTGGCTGTCCTCAGTGATAGCATATGTTCTACTTGTAAAGCCCATTGCTGTCTCAAACATCACTCCTACTGAATACCGGGCTAAGGACCCGACTTTGTATTTTGTAGTTTTACCTAAAACCATTTCTAATCCTAACTGTGCCTCCCCACAACAAGGTAAGAAGTCATCACACAAATATCTCAATCGGCCCAGAAGGCCTGTATCCGCACGGGCAACAGATACCTGCCTGCAACCTCGAGACTTCTCACGTCAGAGCCGTTTTGTGCCTTTTCGGTAAGACCTTTCTTTCGCTGGGTGTGTTTGGTTCTGCCGCTGGCCTCATCTGCCAATGAGCATTGGGTTTCTCGCCAGTGTTCTCTCCTTGCCACAGGCTGGATGCGACCTCCCCACCTGCTTTGGGTACCTGATGTTTGGCTAACTCTGAGGATGGTTGTCCCCTTTCCTCCTAAAGCCCTTCCACATTCCATCCCTCCTCCCTTCCCTTCCTCGATGTGCTCCTCCTCCCTGTTGGTTTTAGATGGGAAATTATTAGCTCCAGCCCCATTTGAGCCCCGCCCTACCTGCTTTCTAAGCCCGACACCCTAAGATCACCCCCAGCGATCCTTCCAGCTGCGGAACCCAAATGGGCTGGTGGGACTCTCTAGTGCCCAGCCGCGGCTCCATTATTTTCCTGTGGTTTTAAGTCAACCAATAAACAGACTGTGCATTGCTTAAAGACTGCATGCACTCCCTCCCTTGTTTCTGAACCCCTCTACGATGCTCGGCTCCATCTTCAAGCTGCCTGTTGGATGAATGATGAACGGTACTGGGATCTTCGAGAGACAGAGGGACCCGCAAGTGGGAGGTGCCCAAAGAATGAATCCTTATTTTCAATCCTATGGGAGTCTCTTTGTCAAAGACTCTTTGGACTATGAAAACAGGAACAATTATGGTGTAAATGGACTTTGAAAATAGCAATAATTAGGTAATTAAAGATGTGCCTCTGTTTCATTACGGTGTCCATAAAATTCTACCATCGAAAAACAAACTATTTTAACATATTTTACTTAATATAATTCATGTAATTGTGATTTTTATGTTCCACCTAGTTATGCAATTAAGTAGTACATGACGATTCCTTACAATTAAACATTGCTAAAATCTGCTGCCAGTTCACAGAGCGGAGCATGATATATTTAACAACTTTTTTATGCGAAGCCGTACATACTCAGCATTGTATTCGCTTAATTCCATTTTAATTAGTTGAATAATATTTTTTAAATGTAAATTGAGGCCTAAGTAGAATGCCACAGTACTTAAGGCTGTTTGCTTTCAAGTGATGTGTCTGTAACGTGTTGGTACTTGTCAGGGAAGAATGCAGTGTGTGCTTCCACGACCAGGGATACCTTCCCTTCACTGAGTGGCTTCCCTCGTTGTTTAGATCCAGTCTCAGGCACTGGACCATCGCAACTTCTAGATGATCCCCTCCCCCCTCCAAGAATGAACCCCTAGACGCTCATGGAATGTATTCCAGACTTTGCTGCTGCTGCCATTACAGCTCCAGCTATATACAGTGTCCTGCTGACACCTGTGGCTTTAGAAAGTGGTACCTTGACTGTGGCCTCAGTCACTTTAAGACCCCCTGCTCTCTCCGGCTGTTACAGGGATAAGCCTTTGCCAGTCGGACCTCACAGATGGAAGATCTCCTTGTGGGCTCTTGGCCTGCCTATCACATACCCAGGCTGGTGCTGAGGTTGAGTTTGTCTCATGGGAGGAAAGGATTCCTTAATCAGCTTAAGCCCAAGTCCCAGAGATGAGGAAGGAGCAACCAAACCAAGAGTGGAGTGCCCTTATTTCAAGTAGGGGACTGGGTGGTGTTTTTAAACATAAGTCTTTGTCAACATTGTATGAGTGGATGTTCCTTGAAGCTCTCCCCTGACCAGTACATCTTTAGAGCAGCCTCCACCCTTGACTGAGCTGTCTCAGTCTCTCCTGCACTAGTTTTCTGGCTTAGGGCACTGGACAGGTGAATCCTCTCAGGATTTTCCCAGTTTCCTGCTCTGGACCCCCTTTCCTTTAGTCTATCTATTGGGTCTAGATTTTGAGATGAATTGTCCTTAAAATTTGTGTCCTACTACTTTGTCCCTTTTTTGCACCTAGTTTTCACCTCATCCATACGAGTTGCTTTCATGTGACTCGCCTTATCAGTCAGTTTCTGTTGATTTGGGTAGATTCCCCAAAAGATCACATGTTATAACTTAGGTCTTCAAGAGGTGTGGTGTACAAGAGATGTGAGGTTGCCACATTTGAGAGTGTTTGTCTCATAGACGTGGGAGCCCCAGAACTGTCTATCTGTCTTTCTGTCTGTTTGTCTATCCCTATCTATTATCTGTCTATCTGTCTGTCTGTCTGTTTGTCTATCCCTATCTATTACCTATCTATCTGTCTATCTGTCTGTCTGTCTGTCTGTTTGTCTATCCCTATCTTATCTGTCTATCTGTCTGTCTGTCTGTTTGTCTATCCCTATCTATTACCTATCTATCTGTCTATCTGTCTGTCTGTCTGTCTGTTTGTCTATCCCTATCTTATCTGTCTATCTGTCTGTCTGTCTGTTTGTCTATCCCTATCTATTACCTATCTATCTGTCTATCTGTCTGTCTGTCTGTCATCTGTCTATATCTATCAGTAGTCTCGAGGAACTTGCTTCAGTTCTTGGGGATGCTGCCCTTTGAAGGGATTGGGGGTGCTCAGGCCATTGGGAGTGCTAGTTCTGAAGAAAGCAGGTTCCTATATTCTACTGAGGTTAACCTTGTCCCTTCCTGAAATCTCTCCCTTTAGCTCATGGTCCTATCATGATGTCATTTCCCCTCAGACCAGGTGGCCAAGAGACTCTTGCCAAAGCTCCCACCACGTTAGCAAACTGCCTTTCTTTACATTGCCCAGACTTAGGTTTATATCTTAACTATGAGAAATGGATTAAGATCCAGCCTTACCTTCCACTTTTCTATTTCAAAACATGAACGCTTTGCTGAACTGGCCACACGGCACCTACCTCTATGGTTGATTTTCTGGTAAATCGGGAGAAGAGGGCAGAGGAGGCTAGCTCTTCCTCCAAAGACTCTATCCACACACTGCAGTGTTAGAATGCTTCAGTGTGCCTAAGAGATGAGGTTGCAGCTCTTTCATTACAGCATCCATAAATTCCATCACACAAAAACCCAACTCTTTGGCATCATAGAATTTAGGAGTAATTTAATGTAACTCCCGAATCCCAATTGGTTGACCAGCATGGCTTCCTTCTCTTGTCCTTGGATTAATTGTATACATTCTCTGGCTTAGCCTCCATCCTGCTCTCTCTTTGATAATTTCCTCATGATGCCTCAGATACTCAGGAGTAAACGAGATACGGCAGGGTGGCTTGACAATGAGTGTGGCCATGCGGATGATACTTAACACTTGATTACCAAGTGCATCAGTACATGCCCAGTCCTTAGTACAATCCTTTGAGCATTTGGTACACCAATACATGCATGACGCTTCTGACATCCCTTCTTAAAATAGGTTATGACACTGTCCGGAAGTCACATAGAACTGGAGGACCAGGGTTCAAACCCCCATGGCTTCTACTCTGTCCTGCTTCTCCAGTAGAGTGCCCAGCAATAGCCGGGGTCTAGTCAATCTTGATTGCATCTTCAGAACTCCTTGAGTCCTGAGATAAGGTTCATTTTTCTTTGATCTTGTTGCTCCTCTCATGAGTCTTCCAGGTCAGTACTCGCATTGGGATGTCTAGTCACTTCCTGCTACTGTTTCGTGTCAACTTTCCACATGGACTCAAAGATGTCCTTACCTCTGGGGTGGTAGGTCCATTGGAACATTGCCAGGAGCTTCATCAGTGGCTGTGGACCTACCATGTAGCAATGTGATGTCTTAAAGTCCCTAGTTATGTCACCTGCTTGGTGTACTCTGTAAGAAGCCCAGCTGTCCCCTGTTTTCAGGAAATTCCCCCATTCCCATGTTGTTCTCCTGAGCCTCAGGCTGTGGATGAGTACATCCCTACCATCACCAAGTCTTTGGTGGGACAGAACATGGCTCAGTGAAGGCAGTAGCAATGAACAGGGCTGCATGCAGTAATGATTGTTGTCAGATAAAGAGTGACTGCCTGGCTGTGGATCAGAATCCAGCATGAGCACATCCAGGGTTTATGGTTGTTCTGCACTCGAGCTGGGTCTATGCAAAACCAGCTGCAGCAGACACCATAGAGGAGAGAGCCCTCCAGGCCTGGCACGGTGCTGGCTGCTCTGATCCTACGTTCTAACTCCTATGCCAACCCCGTCTTTAGGAAAGCCTCAGGTATGTGTTGGGCATGAGTTGTCCACTTACAAACCATCTCCCCTTGACAGGTAACGGTACCTCGACATAGTACACCTTCTATATATGGGTAGTTGGCAAAGTGAGTTACAAAGATCCAAAATCTTCCTTGTTGCACCAGTTGCTTTTCTGTTGCTCTGATTGATC
The DNA here is from genome assembly GCF_963924665.1 of Micromys minutus. NCBI lineage: Eukaryota > Metazoa > Chordata > Mammalia > Rodentia > Muridae > Micromys > Micromys minutus. The sequence goes on along the minus strand of NC_137967.1, from coordinate 10,329,911 downwards.
ATGACCGAGGCAAGTTAAAGAAGGAAAAGTTTATTTGGGTTTACGGTTGCAGAGGGATAAGAGTCCATCATGGTAGAACAGTGAGCAGCATGTGGTTATGTATCCTCAAAGCCCAGCCCCAGGGATGGGGATGTACTTCCTCCAGCAAGGCTGCACCTCTAAAGCAGAACCTATTGGAGACCAAGTGTTCAAATGCCTGAGCTCATGGAGGGCATTTCTCATGTAAACCATCATACTTGTCAAAGAGGCAGGAGCACTCTACAAGCCAGCTGGACTCTTTCCTAGGACTGTGAATGATCGGTGGCTGACAAAGCTGGGAGCTGGCCCGACCCAGTAGGATGTTAGAATAGATACCCGAGGTCCCATAGCTCAAAGTCCCGAGGCTTCATAACTCTTTCTCTGAGACCCTTTGCTGTGCCTTCCTGTTAATCTCCTCAACTCATCTATGCCCCTCTCATGTTGCCCAGCATTTGGTTCTATTGCTTGGTACCCAGGTATCCCCTGCCTCCCCTACCCTGCCACCATGATGGGGAGGCCCACACACTCATTTGTGTAGTATATGTGGGGGAGGATGGCATTCTCTCTGAGAAGCTTTGACCTTGTCTCTGAGGGTGAAGCTGAGGGATGAACAGAGAAGACTCCATGGCTTGCTTGGTGTCCTGATTTCTTGTCCTGCACTATTTGGTCAACCTGGTTGTTCTGTTCAAATTTTGTCTGGGGACGAAACTGATTCTTCCTTTTATTGTTGTGTGAGCATGAGCCAGAACCAGCCATCTAACGCATGGGGACAATGTACATAGGTATTCCTCTTGATGGTTGGTCAACCTGTTCTTCTCTGAGGACTCAGAGAAAGGTTGTTTCTTGGGGTCTCAATAGAAAATCCGGAGATGGGAATCAGATGACTTAATGTGTGGTTTTATCACAAAACACCTATGTGATATTAGGCAAGTCAAGCCTCCCGTGTAAGTCTAAGACTCCTCTTAGACCAGCTTAGAAACTACCCAGAAGATATATCTAGGGTTGTCCTTATCCTGCCCCACCCCCACACCAGCTTTCTTTTTTATTCTATTGTACTTCTGTGTGTATTTGAGTGTGTGTTCATATGTGTGTAGAGATCAGAAGACAACCTTTGGTGTTCTTCATACTACCTACTTTTGAAAGATGAGGTCTCTCACTGTTCTGGAACTCCTCTAGAGAACCCCAGGATGCCACCTCCCTTTGTCTTCTCAGAGTTGGGCTTAAAAACATAGTACTGTGCCCAGCTTTCTAAGTGGGTGTGAGGTATCAGTTAGGTGTTGAACTCAGGTCCCTACCTTCATGACTGAGACCCCTTCTCTCTCTCTCTCTCTCTCTCTCTCTCTCTCTCTCTCTCTCTCTCTGTGTGTGTGTGTGTGTGTGTGTGTGTGTGTGTGTGTGTGAGTGTGTGTGTGTTGCTGGTCATGGAACCTCAGGCTTTGTGTATACTAGGCAAGCACTGTACTATTAAATTGAAGCCCAGGTCTAATAATAATTTTTACAAAATATTCTCAAAGCCCCAGAGAAGTGAGGGAGGGAAAAGCATCTTTTCTTTTGATATTTGGACTCTGACTGGCATAAAAGGGTTAAGCATTGCTATTCTTTGCAACATCGATAAAAAAGTGTGTACTTTAATTTCTAATAAAAAAATCAAGCAGGTATGAATAGCAATAAAATTGCTCAAAAATTGTTCAAATTGAAGGGAAACAATTGAAAATGGATTTGGAAATATAATGTTTAGCTAAGCAAGCTATAATGTTCTGTTATTTTAATCAGCATTGTAAAGTAATTTAAATGATGCGGGAAGAGACTTTTATACTTTAATATATAATCACTTTCTTCAATGCATTCATCAAAAGGTATTTCGTGTTAATGATTCCACAGCTGATGACAAGCACCAGTAATAATGGTCTCTTGCCTATTCTGGGCTTCTGCTTGGAACTTTTCAGATTGACTTTTTTCCTGTTTTTTTTTTTTTTTTTTTTTTTTTTTTTTTTTTTTTTTTTCTAGTCTTAAAGAGAAATTCCTGTAATTTTGAAAAAAAAATTGCTGTTGGTAAATGTTTCAAAGACTTGAAGAACTTTAAAAAAGGACTTTGTGATGGTTATTCTTCATTGAATAGACAGATGGATAGGTGGCTAGATGGATGGATGGATGGATGGATGGATGGATGGATGGATGGATGGGTGGGTGGGTGGGTGGATGGATGGATGGATGGATGGATGGATGGATAATGGATGGATGGATGATGGATGGGTGGATGATAGGTGGATGATGGGTGCGTGAATGGATAGATGATAGATGGATGGATAATGGATGGATAGCTGGAGAGATGGGTAGTTGAATGGATGATGGATGGATGGATAATGGATGGATAGCTGGATAGATGGGTGGATGGATGGATGGATGAATGGATGGATAGATGAATGAATGATGGATGGATGATGAATAGATAGATGGATGATGGGTGGATGGATGTGTAAGTGAATAGAAAGATGGGTAAGTGGGTTGGTTGGCAGATAAACATGTGGTTAGATGATAGATCAATGGGAGGGTGGATGGACTAATGGATAGATGGTTTACCTTCCCTGTCAATTTGATTGGTTTTAGAAACATCTGCGAGTTTGGTGTTGTATACTGAGTATAGTCATTATGGTGGTTTCAGAGAAGATCAACTGAGAGAGAAATGTTCCCTAAATGTGGAAAATCTGGGAGACATGACCTGGCACATTGGGGGTCCAGATGGTAAAGCAGAAAGCCAGCTGAGTGATAGCACCCCCACCCTGTCTGTATCCTGCTCATGAGAAAGTGAGGAGTAGCCTGTGCTGTAAGTGACCTCTGCCATGAGTCTCTGCCCAAGTTCACAGAGCAAGAGACAACCAGTTGAGCCCTCTGGAATCCTGGGTCAAATCCTCCCTTACTTAAGTTGTTCCCATCAGGTATTTAATCACAGGTAAAGAAACTAACACAGAAATCTAGGGCATTTCCCCACCTGCATTTTTCTCTAGCACCAAAATGTTGAAACAAAGCACATGTTATCTGAATAACTTATATGCTTCCCAGCCCTGAAATCCATAGAAAATGAGCATGTCTCTTGGATCTTCTCATTTTGCAGCCCCATTTTCTGTGTTCCACGAATGCTTACTGAAAATGCTTACTTGCATGGAGGAATACCAAAGAAATATTCCTTCTTGGTCCTGGGTTGCCATGAAGTTGCCATTGCCAAGCGGCCATTTTCCTTTCTTCAGTACTATGGTGCTGTCTGTCAAATCTAGAGGCTGCCCTATGCTAAGAAAATGTTCTGGCATGGAGCCCAGTCTCAGAATGCTGTTCCTAAAGAATACTGCAGTCTGACTTCTGTCATGTCCTCACATTCTCTTTAGAGAAGGGAATACAAGAAAGTTGAAGGTATATCTGAGACAGTAATGATGTTGATTCCCCAAGATTATGAATGCCCAGCTCACCCTTGCTAGTCTTTCTGACCCTGTGAGCAGAGCATGCTCTTGCTACCTCTTTGCTCTGCTGCTGCCTGTGTTAGTATTTGTGTAATGAGTCAAAACTCTCAATTCATCTATTCATTTATTCATGTATCAGTCCATTCAACCACTGGTTCTTGCACCCATCCATCCATCCATCCATCTATCCATCCATCCATCCACCCATCCATCCATCTATCCATCCATCCATCCATCCATCCATCCACCCACCCACCCATCCATCCATCCATCCATCCATCCACCCATCCATCCATCCATCCATCATCCATCCATCCACCTATCTATCCAATCACGTGCAATTCATCTATTCAACCACCTGTCCATCTATCCACCCATCCCTCTTGTCACCCACCCGCTGTTAATCTATCCATACATGCATCTTGTCAGAGTCTTACCAAGTTAAGAACACAACTTGATTAATTTTTAAAGGCTCCTGGACATGATTTCCAAACTTATGACTTTCTAAGGCCACGAACCAGAAGTATGTCTGGAGAAGACATCATACATTGTCTGGTATGTTTATTTGTGCTCGGGAACCAAAGACAAGCTGGTGGTCTATCTAGGGGGGAGTGAAGAGGACAGAACTCTTTATGGGCTGCGTCTGTCTGGAATGCAGGGTCTGGCTTTTTTCCTGCTCTCTGGGCTTGGCAATGATGTTCTGGAACCAACAGCTGTCTATTCGTTGTTCTCATAACCACTTGTAACTTCTGAGTGAAGCAGGGCCCAGTAGGAGGCCAAGAAGGAATGAAAACGTCACAGCCTCATTTGCCATGAGAACTTACTGAGTCTCCATCTTACATTCCAGAGGACTCAGGCCAGCATGTCCCTGCCCTTGGAAGCAGGCAGAGACATCACAGAATGGATGGGGACAACTTGGAGCCAGCTCAGAGACATGGCTGTCTGTATGCAGGACTGAGCAAGGAGAGGGGCAGGGAAATAAACTCCCACACGAGCTGAGAGTCCCTAGGATGCTCTGAGTCCAGGCTTCCACACGTGTAAATGATTCATCATAACAATCCGGGCACTGTGGGCTTATTGTGAGAGTTAAACAGAGAGCAAGTGTGAGGCACTTAGCCCAATGTGTACTGAAGAGTGGCTGCTGTTTACTGTGTGAGGGTGATTGTGCTCAGAAACAATGAGGACAGAGTGCTCCAGAAGTGCTCTTGGCTGCACACCTCCTAGACCTCAGCGGGAAACAGAGGAAGAGTCTAAGCCTCGTTGAACAAGGAGGCTCCAGACTCCACTCTCAGAAGGTTCTCACTTAGGGCTGCATCAGGACAGAACCACGAATGCCAGGCTCTTCCAAAGCCCATGCTAGCTTTGTCTGCTAGGGGCACAGTGTTCTGTAGTGATGGAGGGCTATTGTTTCACACTGGAAGAGATTATGATGTTGGGGACAGAAGATGCAGACCATCTTTTGAACCCCAGCATCTCCTGGGGTTCTGTCCCTGCACCCAGTAGAAGAGAAGTGCCAAGGCAGACACACAGGCAACCTAGAAGTTGGTAAAAGTGCTTCTTCAAACACGTGGGCAAATATGGTAGAGTTGCAGCATGGAAGACTCCATATTCTCCGTGATGCTTTCTCCAGTATTAAAGCAAAGAAGCTCAGTGACAGCCTCGCCCTGTTGGATAAGTACAGAGATCCTTGTTGAAGTGAAGTCTGCCAGTGCAGAATGATGTAGCTGCCATTTGGAATTTACACAGTATGAACTGCACTTTCTCTCACACTCCACCCTTTGAGTCCTAGCAGTGGGGAAAGAAGATGAAGGAGAAGGAGAAGGAGAAGGAGAAGGAGAAGGAGAAGGGGGGAAGGAGGAGGAGGGGGGGGAAGTGGAAGAAGGAATCGGGGCAAGGAGTCCCTGGAAGGTAGCCTGAAGTGGAAAAAATGAGGAGGTAGGGAATGAGACTTCTGCTGAGGAGAGAGAAGTAGTGAAGGGAGGGAGGAAGAGGAAGGAGTGAGGAACAAGGGAAAAAATAGAAGGGAAGAAGTAAGGAAAGACAGAAGGGAGGGAGAAAGGGGGATGGAGAAAGATAGGTTAGAAGGGAGGGAAGGGTGGATAGATGAGAGAGAAGAGGAGGAAAAGATGGAGAAGAAGGGGAAGGCTAAAGAGAAGGAGAAAGGGAGGGAGAGGAAGGAAGAAAGGAATACACTTTTAAAAGACTTTCCTCATTGTAATTTTCCTCACTGTATGTTTTACATTATCTCCATAGTTGCTCCATTCTTAATGGATGTTCTTTTCTGTCTTTTCTTATTATTATTAATTATTTTTCAGAACACATGAACTTTATTCTTTGCTTGTATATATATATATATATATATATATATATATATATATATATATATATATATATATATATGTTATACAGCGTTCTGCCTGCATATATACCTGCACGCCAGAAGAGGGCATCAGATTCCATTACAGATGGTTGTGAGCCACCATGTGGTTGCTGGGAATTGTACTCAGGACCTCTGGAAGAGCAACCAGTGCTCTTCTGAGTCATCTCTCCAGCCCTCCTTGTAGTTTTTTGAACTGGGATGTCTTCAAGTCAGGTGTTCTTTACCCACCACGCTGAGCCTATTGCCCAGGCCATATTCCGGTCTCTCAGCATGTGTCCCTTAATCCCATGCCTTATGTTGTGGTGACCTACAGACGAAATAATTATTTTGTCTTTACTTTATAACTGTAATTGTAATGTGATATAATTGTAGTATAAATATCTCACCTGTGGGATATCTGCAAAAGAGTTGTTGGGAGCCATCGCCCACAGGTTGAAAACCACTCCACTGTGAGGATGTGAAGTGTATGTAGTCTTTCTTTTGCATTCTTCTACAGAATTTCTGCCTCCTTCTTGCTCTGCCTGCTTGTTCTTGCAGACTGTCAACTTTCTTCCCTGCCCCAGCCTTGGTCCCCAGAATATCACACATATTTCTTTGGTCTTAGAAACAAGGCTCTCCTTTTGACCTCTGTTATCTTTTGGATACCCAACATGGAATCACATTAATGAATGGGAAAATGCACTGTTGTCCTGGTATTTTATTTTCCTACAGTGTCTCGATGTTGTCCAAAAATGAGTCCCAACAGACTGTTTATTTTTTTATTGATAAACAGATTCTTGAGTATAAAATCAAAGAACTTAGAATAATCAAAGCAATATTAAATAAGAACACTGTTATATGACTTATCCCATTGTAAGATTGTCTCCAAAATTGCAGTATCAACAATGTGTATTTTTGTGTGTGTGTATGTGTTTGCACACACATGCATTAAATAGACAAGTGGTTCATGTGAACTTAAAATAGGGGGCAGAAATAGATGCACAAAGTTGATGTTTTTTCAAACCAAAACAAAACCATGGGATAATTTAATGAGAAAGAGCAAGCTTTCAGGAACTGATGCTAAAATGGACATATTGAAAATATATAATTTGGGGATAGAGAGAAAGCTTACCAGTTAAGAGCACTGGCTGCTTCTCCAGAGAGCACAGTTTTGATTTTTAGCCTCTGCGTGGTAACTTACAACCATCTAGAACTCTAGCTCCAGGGTATCTGACACCTTCATCTGGCCCCTATCAGCAATGGTTCTCATGTGCACATACCTCCCCCACATACACCCACCCACCCCCCACACACAATTAATATGTAAACAAATCTTTTTAAAAGTGTGTCAGTTAGTAAGATAATTGATACCACACACATAAATTAATTTATGTCATGTTATAGATTTAATCAGAAAAACTCAAATTATACAAATCTCATAAGTGAACAAAGGAGACTATCATTGGCCATGGGATATGTAAGCATGTCTTAGACATGACTTAAAACAGAAATGGGTGGCTGGTAAGATGGCCCAGTGGTAAAGGACATGCACTGGTTGCTTCCTGGGGCTCACATCAGGCACTGGTAATAATCTGTAACTTCAGTTCCAGGGGATCCAACTTCTATGTCCCCTGTGTATGTTACATGTATGTTCCCTACACAGACACAAACATGATTAAAAATAGTCAAAAAAATTTAAAGAATACAAACTGTAACAAAAACTCATGGCTTGATCCAAATTAAAACCTTCTCTTGATAAAATTCAACTGCTAACCACGAGTTAGTACAGAGGAATATTACTCAGTGATACAAAGGACTGAAGTGTTTATACACACACCAGTTTACACAAATCTTATAGCTGCTGAAAGAAGTCAGTCCATATGATAGTATTCCATTTGTACGGTGTTCCCTTGATCAAAACTTTGATGATGCCCTCTAACTTCATACACTTTGATAAAGACAACCAATCTCCATTTTTGTCATGGCTGGCTACAATCCCTGGTATTAAATATGAAGTCTTCTTAATGTATCCACTAATGGATACTAAGCATGCTTCCAAGTCCTGGCCATTATGGATTAATAGTACAGTAAACAAAGAAAAACATCTCTTTGACATAATTATTCATTTTCTATATTGCATTCTACCCCACGGATACATACAAATATGTGAAGGTTGTAAAGAATGATTGTGTCAGAGAGCATGGCACTGATCCCCAGAGGTTATGTGTGAGAGAGTGTGAGTTTCTTAGTATGAAAACACAACTCCACTTTGGTTGTGGTTTTGACCATGTGAGTCACTTTGTGTGTTACTAGTGAACTAAAAGATGTTAGTTAATAAAAAATAAACAGTGGGGCTAAGCTAATTGAACTCTCTTACAGAGGACCTCTGTTTGGTCCACTGGTTATCATGGAAGCTGATAAACTTCTGTAATTCCTGTTACACAGGTTATCTGACACCCTCTCCTGGCTTCTGTGGGTACTGCACACATGCAGCACACATACACACACGCAGGTGCACACTCATTCACAAAAAATAAAGACAAATCCTTTTTAAATTAGTCCACTATTAGAGATGGATAGAAAAATTCTTTGCAATTATGTATAATGGGAAAACTGCTCTAAGTGTGATGAATTTCATAAGAACGCAATTCACTTGAGACAGTAGATGAGTGAGCAACACTCCACAGAGGGAGACACTTGAGCCGAACAATATTGATTAATGTTGTGGTTCCAGCACAAATAATGCATTTCGTTATAACATCGCCGTCAAAATATTTTGCTGTATTTTGTTTGTCTTTATGCCCTGCCCCATAATCCTTTGGTCCATGCCTTTTCATGGACCCCTTGCTTTCACCTAGATAATCTCACATATGCTTTTATGTCACATAGGAAGGAGGAAAAGAAGGGAGGAAGGTCGGGAGGGAGGGAGGAAGGAAGGAAGGAATGTAGAGAGTTAAATCTAGATCATGCAGAAAGGAAGATGTCTGAATACCTAATAGACACATGAAAAAGTGATCCAAGAGGCTGGGAAGGAAAAGAACACCAGGGGAGTTGTGCATCCTTAGTAGAATGCTAAGAGCTGAAAGGCCTGACTGTTCCACACCATCTCTGGACCAAGACGATGGCAGAGGTCGCTCACACTGCTGGTCAAACATAAAGAGATGCAGCCATTTTGAAAGCACTTTGGCAACTTTGCACAGAATGGACCATGCATCTTTCCCTGGTGCTGGCAAGTTCACTCCACAGAAACCAAAGAGAAAGACTGGGGCCTGAATGGCCACAGTCACTTTGTTCATTGCTGCTAAGTCTGGAAACAACCTTGTCTGGGTTTGGTGGCCAGTTCCAACAGCAGGCGAAGGAAATTGGAAGCTTTGAGGCCAGGCTAAACTGCACAACAAGAGCCTATCTCATAAAAAAACTCCAAACTCTATACAAACAAACACTTAGACTTGTCTAGAAACCAGTAATGAGGGACTGGGGGTGTGTTCCAGTAGTAGGGCACTTGTCTAGTATGTATACTTACCTTGGGTTCTATTCCTAGCACTATAAAAAAAGATGCCTAATGAATAAAAGTTCTAATAAATACATACAACATGATGCAATTAATATTTTAAATTTTTAAATGGGGTTACCCTGGGGCACAGTCTCAGTATATAACCCACATTAACCTTGACCTAATGATACAGCCCAAAGTGGCTTGAACTCTGGATCCCTCTTGTCTCAGACTCTTGAGTGCCATGATACCACACTGGGCTCATGCTTACCATGTTAGTTTTAACCTTGAGTTTGACCTTTTTCCAGATGCTGGAGAAGGTGACCCCATGTCAAAAGGATGCATCCTGAGGCTCACCATGCGGTGAGCATGGAGAATCTCTGTGAGCAGCCTTTCTTAACTATTTGAAAAACTTTATTAAATGGCCACAGAACATGGCTGACCTTTCCCCTCATGTGACTTTTTGCTTAACATTGTTACCCTCAGTTGGTCTTTGTGAACACACAGGTTGACATCCTTCGGGGGCTGTGATAAATGGGGGTGACACAGCTTTCTTCATTTATCCATTACTTCATCTCAAATGCTTCTGGTGGTACCCAGTAGAGCTCTGTGCAACTCCAGTCCTTACTTCCATCACTGCCTGGCTTACCCATTGAGCTTTGAGGGAAAGATGCAGTTTAATTATCAAAATAGGAGGCCTTTTCCCACAGAATTCACCCAAGTAAAAGCATGGCTAATGATAAAAATAAATTGTGGATACAGAGGGTGCTTAGAAAATGGAGGTGTGGGGAGAAGGGGGCTGGAATCCCAGTGGAGAGGAAGCCTCTGGGGTTTCAACAAGGTCTCCTCAATGCTACAGTCTTCACTTCCTCTTGAAGACACCCTATGCCACCATGTGCATGCATGCACACACACATGCATGTGTGCACACATGCACACAGTTAATAGAAAGAGCCTACTTGTAGGTCAAATGGTACTGTGTTCAGCTTAACACTTCTTCACCTGCAGAGCTGAGACTGTGAACTTTAATAAAACTGCAGAGTCTTCTAACAATTTCTTTTGAAGGAAATCAGGGGAAGGGCCATAGTAACAATAAGCACAAATACATGGGTTTTTTGGGGGGATTTTTTTTGTTTTTTTGTTTTTTTGTTTTTTTGTTTTTTTGGTTTTTTGGTTTTTTTTGGTTTTTTTTTTTTTTTTTTTTTTTTTTTTTTTTTGGTCTCTTGGCTTTAACTCTAGCCACAGAGTTACTACTCTTTTTCCATATTCATAAAGTATACACAGAGCTAATTTTGAATGTGCCCTTTACAACTGTGTCACCGTCATAGTGTCATGTTCTGAAGGCGTAATTAAAGATTTCCCTAGATTTATGAGACTTTATTATCATCAATAAGGTTAAGGAATGCCAGGGAGACACATTGTTGGAAGATTTTAGTCAGCAGTTTTGGGAGCAATGAGAGTCCTGGTATTACTTCAGTGCTGAGGGGAGAAATGACTGTTCAGGACGAATGTATGGCTCTTTATTAGAAGGGAGCATTGGAGGCTCTCATGTCAGCCCCTCCCTGCTTTTTCCTGTCTCTCCCCACTGAGAGCAGAAAGCATGGAAGGCCACACGGCTTGCCCCAGGAGATGGCAGCTCCTTCAATAAGCACAGTGACCTCTTATTGTCTCTTCAGGAAACTTGGGCTGGGCCAACACACCCGTGTTTAAAACATCAGAAAACAATATTCCGTGGACTCTCCCTTAGCTCTTTAGGAAGCAAGGGTTGTCTCTTGCCTTCATTGACCAGAGGGAAAATCCCACCACCCCTGACTCCCCTCAGCACCCCCCACATGGTCTTCCTGGTTTTGAGCCAGGTGACATTGTGGGGACAACAGCCACAGACTTTCTTCTTGAAGTGGTATAGATGCTCATTTCCCCTCCTCCATTCAAGCTGCAATCAGAACAAGATAAGCCACCGTGCCGCTTCTCCTATATTCCTTTCAACATAAATGAGCATCCTGGAGCCTGCGGCTCAGCACCGTCTCTTCAGGCTGGGTGAGGGAAAGGCATGTGTTGATTGGCTGTCATTGTGACAACAGATTCTGTTACATGCTCTGGCAGAAATTTACATCTTCTACTGGCCCCTTTCAGGCGGCATGTCCTTCTACCTGGATTAATCAGGGCTTTCAAGAGTCAGTTAAGAAGAGGATAACAATGAGAATTGTGATAGGTAGGTAGGAAGACAGAGAGATAGAGATAAAGATAGATAGATAGATAGATAGATAGATAGATAGATAGATAGATAGATAGATAGATAGGAAGGTAGGTAGGTTGATAGATAGATAGCTTTATTGGTGATGGATGGATTGATAGATGATATATAATTAGATGATAGGTAGATAAATTAACGAAAGATAGTTACATGATAGGCAGACAGACAGACATGCAGACAGACAGGCAGACAGACAGACAGACTCATCTTAAGAAGCTAGCTTCTCAGATTATGGAAGTTGTCAAGTTCAAAGTCCTCAGGGTAGGTATATAGGCTGGACACTCAGGGAAGAACTGTAGGAAGATTCCTTCTTGGGGAAACCCATATCATTCTTAAGGCCTTCGAAGATTGGAATAGGCCTTCCCATGCTCTACAGAGCTCTCTGCTTGACTCTGGGAGTACCCATTTAAATGTCCCTCTCATCTAAAACAGTGGGGAATGGGGGACTATCATACTACACAGTTGGAGCCATGAGTTCTATTCCACTCGCCCTCTATAAACTAGATTCTTATTCTTATGTTTTGTTTTAAAAAAAAGCAGCCGACCCATTACCAGCTCTGGACCTATGCTCTGATGCAGTTTGATTAAAACCATAAAGACTGCTTCTGGGAATTGAGGCCATGGTGAACGGGGAAACACAGAAGGAGGTGTGAGGGAGGGAGATAGTATGGAGCCCCTTCTGTTTTGAGGATGTCAACATGGCTTGACTTCCCTCTGGGTGAGGGTGATGCTTCTGAGCAGGGGTTCTGACTAGTGCTGAATTTGAGTACAGTGGGAGGAGAGCAAGGGGTGGGGTCCATCTCTGTGGTGGGTGGGGCTTCATGGCCACTCTTGACTAGATTTACTAGGAGATGTGTGCATTCCTGTGAGGACTTTCTCGGGGAGTTGAACTGAAAATGGGAGATCTAACCTGATCATGGGTGGTTTCGTCCCTTGCTCTGGGGTCTCGACTGAGTACAATAGAAAATGGGGTTGGGGGGGACACCAGGATCTATCTCTGCTTCCTGACCGCAGCTGAAATGCTGCATTTTGCCTCAGGACCCTGCTACCATGGCTCCCCTCATGGCTTTTGTCAACTTGAGAAGGAGTCACCTAAGAAGAGGAACCCTCAACTTCAAAATTGCCTACATTGGCCTATGGGCAGGGTTGTGGGGGCATTTTCTTAACTCCTAATGGATGTGGGAGGTCACGGCCCACTGTGTGTGGTGCCACCTCTAAGGTGATGTGTTGCGGGATATTTAATCACTCTGTGACCCCTATGATTGTGTTATTTACTGTAAACATGTTTCTAGTTGTGGTGTGGCTCGGCCCTTAGCATATACCTTCAATCCCAAACAAGGAAGGTAAAATTAGTTTGTAAAAGAACACACCCATATTTTGAAAGAATGCCTAGTTGAGTGGATCTTCCCAACTCTCCTGAGAAGAAAGAGGAAAGGGAAGCTACCTAAAGGGCAGTGCAGAGAGAGAGGAGGAGGCAGTTTTTGCCAGGACTATGATAGAAAGATCACACACACACACACACACACACACACACACACACACACACACAGGGAGAGAGAGAGAGAGAGAGAGAGAGAGAGAGAGAGAGAGAGAGAGAGAGAGAGAGAGAGAGAACAAGCTAGACACAGGTAAAGACAGCATGAGCCACAGAGTGTGAGGGGGGCAGAAGGCAGAAGTCTGGAGACAGGAACTGAAGCAGAGATGGAGGAACATTGCTTACTGGCTTGCCCCAAGACTTTTCTCTTACAGTTCAGGAACACCCGTGTAAAGAATCTTTTATTCACCTGATGTAATTATTGTCGCTAAGGCTCACTGCCTCCATCTGCTAACCTATGCCCAGTCCTGGGAGCCTCTAGACTCTGTACAATCTAATCTACGCCTAGAAGGTCTTTAGCCATTGAGACTTCCTGCTGAATAAACACTCCCTCTCTCATTCTTTCTGAACTCTGGCTGGCTGGTTCAAACCAGCTGTTCTGGCTCAAAACTCCTCCCCAAGTCCTTGTACTGCGCTGCCATACCAGGCTCCCTCTCTTTTCCTTTTAATTTCTGGCCACCATGAAGTGGGCAGTTTCTTGTACTTACTCTGATCATGACGCCCTTCCCTACCACAAGCTCCCAGGCAAATGTCTCAACGGCACAACCTCTGATGCTGTGAGTCAAAGTAGAACTTTCTCCTTTTATGTCTACTGAGCCAGGCACTTGTTACAGTAAGAGAAATTGTACCAGTCCCCTATTGGAAAAGTTCCCTGGCCCAAGCCAGAACTGTTAATGCAGGTCTATTATCCTAGCTAGTCTGAGATAGTAAGATCACATGTTCAAAGCCAGCCTGGGTAGTTTATGGAAGCTGTCTCAAAATTAACAGTGTAATTTTGAAAAGCACTATTGATTTAGTAGGTCCACAGCTGAACAGTCACCTCACGTGGCTAAGGCCCAGAGTCGCCTTCCTCAGGATAGTCCACCTTCCTCTCCCTTGTTCTGTTGCTCCTGTGGCTCTGGGAGTCTGCCAACATGACACAAGCTCTGCCAGGTGCCCTCTCTTTCTGACTACACTCAGCACAGTGCTTCTAACATGAATCTTATCTAGTGCTTCTCAACCTCCCCAATGCTGAGACCCTTTAATACAGTTTCTCATGTCGTGGTGAACCCCCAACCATCTGATTATCTCATTGCTACTTTATAACTGCTATTGTGCTAATGTTATTAATCTTAATGTGAGTTCTGATGCGCAGAGTACCTGATGTGTGACCCCTGTCGGGATGCAGACCCACAGGTGGAGAACGGCTGCCTAGTTCCTCAGTGTTACATTGGGCCCCAGCTCCACCCCCACCCCCAGTCCCCAGGTCAATCTGTCCCTTTTCTTTACCTCTTCACTCTCCTCCCTCCCTTTCTCCATCCCCCCTCCTTCCTTATTCCCCTCCTGTCCCCTTGACTTAGCTGCCGTAAAGAGATTTTAAAGGCAAACCCAGGGGGAAATACTCACCTTATTCAAGGGCACAAATGACCTGATGATATGACATCACTGTGGCTTCAGGTACACAACCCACCTTCCCCTGTGATTATGGTTCAACCAACTTACCCATCGCATGGCAAAGGAAGCACCTAAATGCCAGGAAGAGTGGGTAGGATTCTTCCTTATGGTCCTCCGAACCATACAGAACTGTTTTATTATTATTATTATTATTATTATTATTATTATTATTATTATTATTATTATTATTAGTTTGATCGGTTTGTTTTTGAAAGAAAGGATTTCACTGTGAAGTCTGGCTGTGATCAGGGGTAAGGGGTAGAGAATCACACTCCGCCCTGGTGTGAAGCTCCCCAGAGTGGGAAGGTCAGGTAGCTAACAGGTCCAAGAGCTGGGAGGACGGCTGGACCATAGTTATCACCAAAGTTACAGGAAGTCTGTCAAGGCGTTCAGTTCCTGCTTTCCAGTATCTCTCACATCAGAGAGAGAGGAGGAGCATCTGTGTCTGGCCAACATGATGTTTAGCAACATTTTTGGGGGGGGGCAAAATTAGCACTAGTGGGAAGACAGGTTGGTGCTGCTCTGTGTTTTGCCTTGGTAACAGCAATCCCAAGGCGATTAGCAATTCTGAGCCTCGTTGCGCTGTGTGGAGACCCAGCCCAGGCAGCTGTTGTGGCTTGCTTCAGAGACAGGGCTTGGAAATTTCTGGAACTAAATCGCTATGAAAAGCTTGGATGTTTTTCAGCCCATGTTTAGACGTGAGGAAATGTGCACCCAGAGGAAAGAGAAATGTCACCGTGCTACTGTGTTGGCCCTTCCCCAGCACTGACTGAATGTGTGTGAGGAGGCAGGCTGAAAAGAGTGGGCATACGGCCTGGCCCTTGCTATCTAGGACACGGTACCATCCATCCATCTGTCTATCGATCTGTCTGTTCCTGTGTCCATGAATCCATTCATCCGGGCATCCATCTGTTCATCTGCCTGTCCACTTGTCCATCCATCCATCAGCCCATGTATCTATACATCTATTCATCCATGTGCCCATGTGTCTATTCATTCATCTATTTCTTTGTCCATGTACCCATCCAGCCATGAAGCCACCTATCTGTTTATAAGTCCATGTATGAATACATTTATGTATCATCCATTCATCCACCCACCCATCCACCCATCCGCCCACTCATCCATCCACCCACCCACTAACCCATCCATCTATCCACCCATCCATCTACCCATCTACCCACTCACCTATCCATCCACCTACTCACCCATCCATCCATTCATCCACCCACCCACCTACATATCCATCCATCCATCCATCCATCCATCCATCCATCCATCCATCCACCCTTCTATCTACCCATCCACATACCCATCCATTCACCCATCTATCAATACACCCATTCACCCACACATTCATTCATCCATCCATCCACCCACCCACCCACCCACCCATCCATCTATCATCCATCCATCCATCTACCCATCCACCATGTACATTCATACATACATCCATCATCCATCCATCTATCAATCTACTCATTCATCCATTCATCCATCCAACCATCCATCTATCATCCATCCATCTATCCATTTCACCAGTTTAGTAATCCTCAAGTGACCAGTACTCTGCCAGACAGTGCCAAGCCCTGAGATACAACAGCTATCAGAGGTCAACTCACCTAAAGATAGTCACAGAGTGATTGGAAGACAAACAAACTTAGAACACATATCACAGGGAACTGGTATATTTGCCATGCTATGTGTTTTAGAAAATTCAAGAAGGTGGCAGCTAGTTCTGCAACTGAGCCACAGGTAGATCTTCCAAATCTCAAACAGCCTCTACTGTTCCATCTTACAGAGCTGTTGTGGAAAGAAAAAGGTCTTTAGATTATGAAACAACCACATAGGGGCTCAAGAGATGGTAGCCATATTCACATTATCACCACCATCATCATCAGCACCATCATCGTCATCATCATCATCATCATCATCACCATCATCATCATCATCATCATCATCATCATCATCATCACCATCATCACCATTATCTGCATTACCAAGCTAGGTTTACTGTCTTCCCTTTTACATGGATTTCTCTGTTAGGAAGCTGGCATTATAAGGAAGCTGAGGCAAGAGTAGGGTTTAATTCTAGCCCTTTTAGGCTCCAAGGTCTACACTGCCATCAATCAAAGACCAGTCCAGCGTTTGATTACAAAGGTAGATGAGAAGCCAGAATGTGGATGACTGGGACCTCTTGGAACCTCTAAATGTTTGTCGTATCATCATATCAATGTCACAAACGTCCCTCCCTGCTCAGTGTCACAAATGTCCCTCCTATGACAACCCAGCAAACCAGCCATGGGTTGTCATAGGCACCACATGAGAATATCTTTGCTTTGCAGCCCCAAGCTGCTGTAACATAGTGTTATCCTGTCTGTCTGTCTGTCTGTCTGTCTGTATGTCTGTCTGTCTACCCACCTACCCAACTACTCATCTATGTATGTATGTATGTATGTATGTATGTATGTATGTATGTATGTATGTATGTTTATATCTATCTATCTATCATCTATCTATCTATCTATCTATCTACCTATCATCTATCTATCTATCTACCTATATACCTACCTATCCATCCATTCATCCATCCATCCATCCATCCACAAATATATGTTATTTTGAAGACAGAATTGCACCCTGTAGCTCAGGTTAGCCCGGAACTCACTATAGAGCCCAGGTTGGCCCGGGCAATTCCTATATTCACTATCCTCCCACACTAGCCTCCCAAATGCTAGAACTATGGAAGCGTGCCACCACGCACAACTTACATAGGCAGAAACTTCAGTGGGGAAAAGAAAAAAAAATAAATGCAAGTGTTAGCCCCCAAAGTTATATTTGTTCCCCAACACCCAGAACCTGTGAATACTGCCTTACATAGCAATAAGAACAAGTTTTACACTGCAGGGGAAATCCAATTCAAGAGTTTGGAGAGCAGTTTATCTTGGATTATCTGCATGAGCCCCAAATGTTATCAGACACATCCTTGTAAGGGAGAGAGACTAAGGGGTAGTAACCTCCTAAACGGAGCAATGATGGCCACGTAGAAATGGAGAGCGGTATGACACAATATGCCAGTTCCTGTTGTGTTACTGTAATATAACGTGCGAGTCTGGGTCACGCCAGCCTCCGGAGAGCCAAGGTCAAATGTCTCCGGATGAAATTTTTGCTGACAGATCCCGAAAGTAAAAGAGAACATCACACTGCAAAAGATGGGGAATGCGGAAATGTACCTCTGTTCTTGGGATTACCTTCCTATAAAGCAAACAGTCCTCAATGACAGAGCACCACCCAGATGTCCTTCTCATTCCTAATTCCCTCACATAGGTGCCACCTCTGAACACCCCTGCCGAGTCGTCAGCCACTTAGCCCCTCACAGTGGGGAGGCTCAGCTCAGCTCTGGACCACGTGCTCACTGCACTGATACACATTTTGACACCAAGAGTTTACTGATATTGTTGGTCCTTGAATCCAAGTGGGCTGATATCCCTGGTTCCTGAACACACATGAGAATTGTCTCTGTCTCTTGCTGGAACTGTCAAGGTCCTCCCACCTCTGGAGAGGGCCTGCCCCTGTCCCAGGCTGGGTCTACAGTTTCTGCCTCACAATGTTGAAACATGAAGATCCTTGCAGAGTTAGGGGGCAGGGTGAGAGAGGGTGACCCTGAGCCTTCCTGGTTTATATAAAAGTCTGTTCCACACTAGAACTGGCCCTGGCCTCCCCAGTGTGAAATGCTTTGTACATTTGATACAGTGGCGCTTTGAGAACTGTAAACTGAACACTAGAAGGACACAGGGTGTGGTTGGAAGAGGTGCCCCATGGACAGAAGAGAGCTTTAGTTTCCAGCTGAAAACCTTACAGAAGGTTTTCCTAGTCTCCAGGAGTTAGGGCACCTGGGAGAAGAAATGGCCTGGATGTGCCTCTGAAATTCTTCCCCAACAGCACCCGTAATTGAGTCAGTGGGTGCCTGTCAGGCACCTGAAACTACAGATTTGATTTGGCCGGCATTACCAATCATTGCCAGGGCGGCTTGAAGCTGGCTCTGGCATGCTTTGGGAGATGTCTCCATCGATGAAACAAACAATCTCTGAGCATCGTGAGCGGTGACAGCCACCAGACCAGCCTAACTCTAGGATGGGCAGACTGGAGGGAGAGCATTGTTCGGGTTCAGGGAGCTGTACATACCACACCCTGCTGGGGATCTCTTTGGCTGCTCCTTTTTGGCTTCCATGTTGGCATCTTAAGAGAGAGTGCTGAAAGCTGCCAATGGGGTTTGAAGGGTTGCCTTTGAGTTGAGCTGGGAAGGGGCAAGCTATCCTCCTCCCCCAAGACTCATTTTCCCAAGCTGCAAGATGCAAACGCTAAACTCTTCCCAGCAGCCTAAGGTGGGTGGTTGGTGGCTTATGTTTGGTCTTTGCAGTCTCGAAGCTGAGTCACCTGACTTGGGAACTGCTGTGCCCAAGGCCCCCTGCTGCTCATTCCCTTGTTTGCTCAGCCAGAGAGCCATCAGCACATGTCTTGGCTCAGACACTGGGGCCCAGTGCTAGACACCAGAATGAAGTGGCCTTTTCCCCATAAAGAGTGCACGTTCTTTGTAAGAACATAGTTTCTTTCGAAGACAAATCAGGGCAGGAGAGACGGCTGTGCAGTCAAGAGCTCTTGCTCTTCCATGCACGAGTGGCTCGAACTGCTTGTAACTCCAGCCACTGGGAATCTGACATTCTCTTCTGACCTCCTTGGGCATAGCACACACACACACACAGATGCACACACACATGGCTCTTGTACATGTGCAATTGCACACACACACATACACACACAGAGACACACCCAGAGACAGGCACACTCACAGACACACAGACACACATATATAACTCTTGCACATGTGCAATTGCACACACACAGACACACCACAGACACAACTTATATACATATATAGACACATACACACACTACACATACAACTTACATACACATACAGACACACACACACAATGAAAATCAATATTTAAAAATACAAGTAATTCAGTAACTCGAGATCCTTTAGACTCCTTACACCCCCCCCCTGCCTGGAACACACACACACACCACACACACACTGTGGCTTTGGAATGGCCTATAAGGAGAGTAAAACACAGACATTTCTATGACTAGACAGGATTCCTCTATTCGAGTCTAGCACTGCATCAAGAGGACATATTATTCATAAGGACTCCTATGGCACAGGTTCCTCAGGGTGCCACAGTCACATATGGATGTCCCAGGAGGGGCCAGAGAACCTGTGCCCAGACATGACCAGAGGATACTCCGAGAGGTTTCCTGGGGTGGAATTCGCCTTCCCCTGGGCACCGTAGTCTGATAGAGCATTTGTCTGAAAGGTAGAGACAGAGGTTGAATTTGAGGTCTTGGGAGCTGTGTGAGGAGGGTCTGTCTTTCATCTGAAATGCACACCAAAAGTACCATCTCACAGCCCTAAGTGTCGCAGGTCTGCCTCGTGCTTTCAAAGCCGTCTCTCCTGGCTGATACTGACAGTACCATCCCCAGCAACGGGGAGCAGAAGGGCTGAATGCCTCCTACATTTCCCAAACCAAAGTCATTTTTAGAAATGTTTAAATCAAGGCACAGCACGCCCACAGTGATCTGTCACGTGAAGTGCTCCACGGTCCATTTATCCATCCTCGTGGTGACGGACGTTGGGATGGCTCCCAGATTGGGGCAATTATATACGGTACTGCTGGTGGTGTATGCACACTCGTTTTCGCCGGGTTTATTTCTGAAGGGTGGAGGGTGTTCCGTGTAGACACTGTCGAAAGCCTTTGCAAACTGATTGCTCCAATTCCTCCTGTCACCAGCAGGGCCCGAGAGCCCCTCTCGTCCTGGGCCTCCGCCTGCATGCTGAGTTCTGTTTGGGATTCTGTATGGTGCTGTCAGGCTGGGGTCTCAGTGGTCATTTATTGGTTATTAACTGGTTATAACCAGAATAAAACCACTGCTCATTTGCTCGCCGGTGGCAACTTGGAATGTACTTTTGAGTCACCTTCTTTTTTTAAAAAAAGGTTTTATTTATTAATTTTTAAATTACGTATGTATGTGTACCTATGTGCAGGCTTGTACAATGCGGGCAAATGCAGATGCCCAAGGAAACCAGAGGAGGGCATTGGATCCAGGAGCTTGAGTTAAAGGCTAAGCTCCTTGATGTGGGTGCTGGGAACTGAACTTGGGTCCTCTGTGAGAGCAGTACACACTCTTAACTACTGTGCCATCTCTCCAGCCCCTACATCTCCCATTTTTTCATGGTTGTTTCTCACTGGCTTGTGGGGGTTCTCAGATTCTGTGTTCCAAAGTCACACTTGAGAGTGACAAATTTGGCCACTGATGTTGACAGACATGGCTGCCCCTCTTCCCTTAGCCCACCTCCTTAGTCCTTATTCCTGCAGAGATGTAGAGAATTCCTAAGGTACAAAACATCATGCCAGGAAGCAGGCAGCGTCCAGGCAGACATGGCGCTGGAGGAGCCGAGAGAGTTTAACATCTTGATCAGAAGGCAGCCAAGAGGAGACTGTCTTCTACAGGCAACCAGGAGAAACATCCTATTCCTTAGGATGGGTTATTGTCACCTCTGGGACTCACCTGCCCATGTGTCAACTGCCTAGAGAGTCAATTCTTGCTACAGCCTATATGGGCAGATGTGTTCTGAGCCAGGAGGACCTTCCTCTACCTTTTCCAGCACTCACAGAACTTCCCCAGGACCCCTCATAACTAGCCTCTTTCTTATCCCCAAGCGGTCCCTCTCCCAAGTTTTAGAAGACACAGTTTACCTGAGTCCCTATTCTCCAGATTCTCAGACCAAAGCTTCCCTAGATGTGGATGTGGACGAAGAATCTGATAAGGACTCATTTCCTCAGAGTTTGGGGGAGAGGAAGGTTGTTAACTACTAGTAGCGTGGCTGCTCCTGGTGTGGAGCCCACAGGCATGGGTGTGACTCCCGCCTTGACCTAGATGCACAGAGAGCAGCTACAAGGAAGTGTCCTTCAATGCTCAGTGTCTCTACCTCTCCTGTCTTTCTTAACCCCCCTCCCGTCCCGGGAATTCAGGTACCCCTTTGAATACAAACCAACTTAAAGGCAAAAGGATTATTTAGGCCCCACTGCTTTTAGGCCTGTAGTGAGTCAGAAACTTCATCGTGGTGGGGTGTGGCAGAGAAAGGAAAGCTGCTCACCCCAGGGAAGCCAGGCAGCAAATGAGACAGGAAGAGGCAGGACAAGATATACACATCAAAAGCATTGGCTCAGTGACCTTTGACCTCTGCGCAGGCGCCATCTTCTAATAGTAGATTCAGTCATGCACTCATAGGTGGGTTAATGCATTGGTGGAACCAGTGGCCTCACAACCCAGTCACCTATCAGAAACACTCCCGGGTGAGACCAGAGCGTCCAACACACAAAGTTTTCATGAGGACGCTCTATATAAAAACTGTAGCGTCTCCTCTTCACCTGCATTATCTTGCCCTAGCAATGACTCAGTATTTACCCAGATTTAGGCCTCTGCTCCTGCAACATCTGCTGGCTGCATTGACTGGGTACTCACCATGTACCTGAACGGCCCTAAACCACCGCCTACATTTCTCAACAAAATTTTCTCTTCAAAACCGTCTGAAAGGAAACGGCGTTATCATCTCCTTTTTAAGAGCTGAAGAAACTGAGGCACAGAGAGTATAGCTAACTTGCCTGAGATTACTAAATTGACATTATGTGCAGCCAAGATCCAGCCGTAAAGGTGGCTCCAGTCCCATTCCTAAACCTTGTTCCATCATCTCTCTAGGGGCATCTCGGTTCTAAAGTAACTGAGAGTTCTTTATATGTACACTGGATACGTGTACCTTTTCGATATGATCCTAAACCTGTTCCCCTGGGACTTTGACCCCAGAGAATCCAAAAGTTCCATTAGTGAACACAGTGTTCCATGTGAGATGACATACCAGCAATGTCCCAAAACAGGTTAGAGCTGAACAGATAGGTTTTCATTCTGCCGTGCTGTGCAAAGGTCATTTGGTGTCTGATCTCATAAGGGGGGACTTTTGACAAGTGAGAAAAAGAGCTGGAGATAATTAAGACCTGGGGGAAGAAGGGACAAGACTCCCATGGAGTCTACTAAATAAGTGAGCCATATTAATTTCAGCCTCAGTGCATGTAGACTCTGCTCACCAAATCCACACCTTCCTTTTAAGGCAGTGTGTAGTTGGGATAAACATCTGTCACAGAGGACTCCATTTTTTTTTTTTTTTTTTTTTTTTAAAGAAAGTGGTCTTGGGGATGGAATCATGGACTTAAGAATCTACCATTGAGTCACAGGCCAGCCCCTCACTGGGGGATTCTAGGCAGGGGCTCTACCACTGAGACACGCCCCCAGCCCCTCCCTGGGGGATTCTAGGCAGGGGCTCTACCACTGTGCCACGCCCCCACCCCCTCACTGGGGGATTCTAGGCAGGGGCTCTACCACAAAACCACACCTCCATCTACTTACTTTGGGATTTAGGCAGGGGCTCTACTTCTGAGCTAAATCCCAAGTGTCTATGAGTTTTAGACCACAAAAATGCTAGATAGACAGACTGGCCCTCAGTCAGCCCTGAACAGAGCTTCTGAGCCGGGTATTAGCATGCCTGGCCCTCTTCTTTGCCTCCCTAGCTCTTCATAGACCATTTTTACAGGCACTTTTTTTTGTTGTTGTTACCAAGTGCAAATTTCCTAATTTTGATGTGTTACACCTAAATTCCCTTTCTAAAGACTCTCAGAGAAACAAGTTGATTTCTCCACTGAAGGGCTTCACTGTAATTAAACTGATTGCCAAAAAAGACATCATTCTTCTTTTAATAAGGCCATTTGCATATTCAATAACTTTAGCCTCACTTGCTGAAAGACAGTTTGGAAGTTTGTTTGTATATTCACTAACTCGAATGTTTTCAGAGGGGGGGTTTACCTTATTTCCATTCATACGGGGATAATTGACAGAAAATACCTTTTGATTAAAAAATTATTCACTTTGTCTCCAAATACTATGCTCCCTGGGCAACAGAGCTTCTGGTGGGGGAATGTTGCAAAGTCTGTTGGCCTAAAGGTTATTTATTTCACTGTCCCATTGGCAAACCCGTCTTTCAAGTTGAGTTTGGGTGGAGGGCTTTGTGAGCCAGATGTTTCATGGCACTGATACATGAACAGCTTCAGAGAGACGGATGGATTTTGGTCTGTGTTTTCAGACATGTTGGTCCATGTTGGTGGAGAGGGTGGTGGTGGGGATGGTATCTGACTTAGAAAGCCAGAAGGAGTGAGAACAGTGAAGTCACGGAGCCCCGTAGTAGAATAGGTGTGGTGTAGTAGACTGCCTGAACCTCAGAAGAAATGGTTCTGTGAAGATAAATATTACACTGCTTTCAGAATGAATGAATGAGTCCCACCCCCTCCCCCACCAAGCTCAATGACCTATAACAATAGGTCGGTGTTGTACATGCAGTGTGGCAATATTTGGAAATAATGCCTCGACAAGGTGATTATGGTTAGATGCAGGGTCCCCGTGATAGAATTAGTGTCTTTATTAGAGGAGATAAAACCAATGAACTCTGTCTCTTTGTCTCAGGGTGAGGTCAAAAGAAGACAGCCATCTGCAAAAGGAGGCCACCAGAACCCAAGCCAACACTGTGATCTCAGATTTACAGTTTTAGGGCTCTGACAGAACCAGCTGGTGTTCTACCAGCTTCCCTGTCCATGGTGCTTTCTATAGAAGCCCAGGTGTCAAACAGGGCCCTGTCAAATTGCCCTTATTTGACACTGGTCACCTGGATGACCTCCCTATTCTAAAACCCAAAGAATTTGTAGCATCTAAGCCCGGTTCCAGTCGAGTTTACTTGCCGTTGAACTGGATTTCACCAACACTACAGATGAGAAAAGGCTGACTATTGGCAGGGACTCGTAATGGTTAGGGGTGATGTTGGCATCAGCAGATTTCTCCCCAGAGAAGCTCTCTGCCATGATTACTTGAGAAGTTTTCCACACGACATAGAGATCCAAGATGATTCTGCACCAGCCGGCATTACCATATGCTGGACATTTCCTCTGACCTTGTAACTTTGTATATGTTTTAAAGTGCTCACCTCCTTGGCAGCATGGGGTAACACAGCATGACTTGATCTAGCTATCAGGGAGATGCAGGATTCTGTGTTCCCAGGAAGAATCACAACCCATTTTTCAAACTATCGTGAAATACATTGTCTTAGTTAAGGTTTTACTGCTGTGAACAGACACCATGACCAAGGCAAGTCTTATAAAAGACAACATTTAATTGGGGCTGGCTTACAGGTTCAGAGGGTCAGTCGATTATCATCAAGGCAGGAACTTGGCAACATCTGGGCTGGCATGGAGCAGGTGGAGCTGAGAGTTCTACATCTTCATTTGAAGGCTCCTATTGAAGACTGGCTTCCAGGCAGTTAGGGTGAGAGTCTTAGAGCCCACAACCACAATGAGATACTTTCTCCAACGGGGCCACATTTTCTAATAGTGCCACTCCCTGGGACAATCATATACAAACCATCACATACATACAACATAAAAGATTTATGTATCAGTTTATTTATTTTGTATGTGCATTATGTGCACTTGGTGTGTGTAGGTACCCTGGGAGACCAGAATAAATCATTGAGTCCCCCGAGCTAGAATATTAGATGGTTAATGGGCCATGATGTGGTGCTGGGAATCGAATCAGGTCCTCAGCACCAGCCTTTTGTAGTGCTCTTAGCCTCTGAATTGTCTGTCCACGGTCACCCGTTTAACTGAAGAGCTCAGAGATGATGAGAGAATTTCCCGTAGAGTAACAAACCATCAGCACCCACCGCCCTCAGAATGCTTCCGTTCTAACAGAATTTCCCTCTAGACTTTGCCATTTGACTTTGTTAGAAGGCAGCCAACCTTTTATTTGTTTGATCGCTCGTCTGTTTCGGTGGAGATGTCACGGATGGATCCAGGGCTTTGTGCCTGTTAAGTACACATGCTACTGGGGAGTCGAATCTCCAGGGGAAGGTCCATCCTTTCTGCTCATCTTTTCATCTGTGGACTCTCGAGGGGCTTCTACCCTCCGTCCTTGTCAGTAGTGATCTGGATGCAGGCATAAGTATTCGAACATCTCCAGAGGTCCCGCATTTTGGTCTCTGAGATACAGATTCTGAATCAAACTTTCCCGATCATAGGGTCATCCTACGCTCAAGATTCTTAAGATCTGAGGGACAACTTCCGTCAAAGGCTCATCATGGTCTTCCATTCTCACCGGGAGGGAAGGCATTTTGTTGCCTTCTCCTTAGTTTTTCTGTTTTTGTTTTTGTTTTAT
This sequence comes from Micromys minutus, assembly GCF_963924665.1. Taxonomy (NCBI): domain Eukaryota; kingdom Metazoa; phylum Chordata; class Mammalia; order Rodentia; family Muridae; genus Micromys; species Micromys minutus. The sequence goes on along the minus strand of NC_137967.1, from coordinate 10,303,937 downwards.
GTCTGCTTAGACGATTAACTACCTCCAGAGGGAGAGTGACAGGCCTGCCCAGTCCTAGCCCACCCCCCAATTTCCAATCACCCCAGACAATGGCTTTCTTGCTTATATCTTTTGGAGTCTCATTTTATAGCCTGTAGCTGTCACCCGTTCAGATAAAGAATTGAATTTGCAAAATAGCTGCTGTGTAGCGATAGATTCACTGTGGTTGACTTACTTCATCCTTTAAGGTTCTGATGTCAGGCATATTAGGTAAAGGCGCTTTGTGTTCCAGAGATCTTCCCTGTGGGGTTTCAAATTTGTGTGGCCCAGGGCAAGACCTGGGGACAGCACTCTGGAAGAAGACCCTATGTACTGCTGACAGTCCTGTCTAAGTAGGAACGCTTGACTTTCTCTTTATTAAGGAACACTGAAATTTGGGCTGAGGACACCTGCGTTCGCTAAGGTGGGCTGCAGAGCCCCGGGGGCTGCTGGGAGAGGCATTGCTGCCCCATCCTTCGAAGAGATCTTCTTAATGAGCTTGGATCCCAGCAGCTCCTGGTGTTTACCATTTTCCAAATGGAATTCAGGTGCTCCGCTCTTTCCGCTTCCAATCCTGGGCTCTGGCTGCGGTGTTAACGTGATCCTGAAAGGGTGAATTTGGACAATCGCAGCTTGGCCATTTTTGAACACATATGCTAGAACTAAGTCTTTTTGGCTCAGCTGTAGCTCGAATCTAATGAAAATGACAGATAATGCAGCGTTCTGTGTGTCTGCCAAAAAAGAGGATATTTCCCACGAGATAGCACCTGGTGATGCAGAAATAGACGCTATAGATTTCTGATTGGCTGCTGCACACGCACATTCATATCCAGTCTGTATTACCAACCACGCAAGATCAGATCCCGGATAATAACAGCAACAACGACAAAATTACTGCAGCGAGAGGATGGGAAAAAAAAAAACCTAGATCGATTATACTAATGATGCCCCTGTCCGTTCCCACCCCTCCCGATTTTACCCCAGTGAGAAGGTGGCACCTAGTTCTGATATAATTATTCACCCACCCGTTCCTGGGTCCTCGCCACCCCCTCCCACTCTTCTCCACTCGGATATAAAAGGGCTCGTTTAGGAACACAGTGTGGACTGCACTGTGCCTACATACATATGTGACTTACATTTTAGAGGCTTAAAAATCAGTTCCTTGAAAGTAGAGGGGAACCGCCCATGTGCTGTAAGAATAGATGGGGGTGGGGTGGGGGGAAGTGGGTACTGCAGGGATGGTCTTACCTTGGAACAAAAAAAAAAAAAAAAAAAAAAAAAAAAAAATGCCGCAGGTCTTGAAAAGTGCCATAGGTTAAAGTACAATTTCAGCCCGGATTCTAGCAAAAGCACCCAGGTTTCCAAGGTGTCTTTAATGTCTCTGCGCGGTGGCCGTGAAGTATCTGCTTAAGGCTGCCTCTGAGCACACAGGGGTAACAAAATGTAGAACATGGGGATGGGAGGAAGCCCCCTTCCTGGTCCTTTCTTTCAGAAATGCCCTTGAGAGCGCCGGTGACACACACACTCTCAGCTCTGTCCTGTGCTACCACAGCCACCTTCCAGCTCTGCTGGACTCTGTGAGGTTTGTAGACACATCTGGTCCCCACCCACAGACCTTCCTCACACCTCTCAAGCTGTACATGGTGCTCGAGAGAAAGAGAGGACTTGTCCAGGTCCCTCCAAGCCCTCGGATTCGAAGGAAAATTTTCTGTAGGCCTAGCTAAAGGCGGAAGGTTGATTTTTGAGAGAGAGAGAGAAAGAGAAATACAAAATCCTTTGAGCAGATCAGTACATCTGGTAATGAATTGTTTCAATTAGATCCACGTGGCAGCAGATGCTAAATTACCTCAGCAGAACCAAGCTTACAGGTCTGTGGGTTACACTTTTCATTTAAGTCCATAGATATATAGGGCTGAATCCCATCCCTAGACCAGCTTCACGGAAAGCTCTTACGGTGCTAAGTCCTGTAGACCTCACTTCTGTGGGTGAGAAACAGGCACGGTATGATGCTCCTAGCTCCATATTGGAGCACAAAGCTTGCACTGGTAGAGCCTGCCCCACTTTGTATAACGATCTTCTGTCTATACATGACAAAGTACCTTCTCTCTGGTCCTAAAATGTGTCCTGATTCTTTGAACCCCTACTTACTATTAGTCCTTGATTACAAAATATAGATTTCAATGGTATTGATTATGGGCACATGAGACTGGCCTCACTTACCTATGGGGTTTGCATACATAGATTTATCTAACTGCAGATCAGAGATATTAAAAAAATATATGCCAGGGGTCCACAAGATGGCTTAACAGATACAGGGGCCTGCAGCCAAGCCTGGTGATCAGCGGTTCACTCCAGAGAGTACATGGTACACAGATAACTCACTCCTGAGCAGGTATGTGGGTACGTGCATGAACACACATAAACACACACGCACACACATGCACAGGCACACATGTACACACGTGCATAAATAAATAAATAAATACATAATAAGAAATGTTTGAAGGTGATGCACCTGTTTTGAACTTGTCTGCATGACTGTTTTTTTGTCATGGATCCATAAACAACACGGTGTACTAACCATTTCCCGTGAGCTCACATAGCATTAGTTGTGACACATCATTTGGAGAGGATTTAAACTCTATGTAGGGTGTGAATGGGCTACTCCTAAACCCTCTGCTACTCTCTATAAAAAACCTGAACCTCAAGGGATTGGGGCAGGCTGGCACCTTGAACCTGCAACGGATCCTCAGAGGCACCAAAGGACACCTTGTTCCTTTGATTCTTTAGTACTAAGAGGGACTAGGGTCCTTGTGTATGCTAGGCAAGTTCTCTGCCCTTAAGCTGGATCCTGGTTTCTAGAGTGCATCTCTCTTTGTTTATTGAGAAAAGCATTCCCTGAGCAACCCAGGCTAGCCCCAAGCTCCCTATCCTCCTGCCTCGACCTCCCCAGTGCTGGGATTCCATGTATGCTTGGTTTTATAACGCATTTTTGAAGTCCCTCCCACCGTTCGCGCCCCAAGGTTGTAAGTTCTTGTGGGACTGGATTCTGGTGCGCAGTCAAGGGCTTATTGTTTTCTGGGGATCTGGAAAGGAGAGCTGTGTGACCGTGGGAGAGATCCGAGTTAGCAAGAGGGCTCAGGCTCCACAGGCTTCAAGAGACCACAAACTTGAAACAGTCTGCAAAGGGTCATGCTCCACACCCAACCTTCCCCAGGCAAGGCCGGATGCTAGGATGTACAGACTGGAGAAAAGACATCTAGCTCCCAGAATGCATCTCTCCCCTCTTTGCCCTGCAGCCTTAAGGTCTGGCTTGCTTGAGTATTCCCCACCACTCCCACCTCCTCCAGGGGCATAGCACAGACCTTGCTCAGTCCTATGTCCTTTCCCAGGCAGGCCCTCTCCCTTGGCTCCTCCCCCCTCCGTCCCCCAACCCCCCACCCCTCCACCCCTGTCACCAACCTCACTGAAGCCTTTGGAGCTCCTGACAGGGCTGTCTCTTTAAGAACTTATCTCCCATTTTCAGAAATTGACTGTGAAAATCCTAAGCGATGGTGCGACATACTCACACTCACTTCCTGTAGTTAATCCTTCACGAGGGTCAGGCGCCCCTCTCTTCTCCGTGGCTCATTTGATTGTCACCTACCTTGCACAAAAAAAAAAAAAAAAAAAAAAAAAAAAACCTCCCAGCCCCGAGCACTTGTCTGCTGGGTTGACAGGCAGGCAGAGCGCTGAACGCGGTGCAGGAATAACTGAATTAGAGAAAAGCTGGTGGCACTGTAATAAAGCGTTTAATGGACAGACAGCCTCTCTTGCCTTCCTTGGGGTAACACTAAATCCCTTTTTATTGTAGTTTGCACAGATGTTAGTGAGTTATCCATTTCTCTAATCATACTAGAAGTTGGCACATCCATCTTAAATAAGAAGGCCAGCCCACTCGCTCTTACCGAGTCCCTTTTTCTAATAAACTTGTGTCACTTCCAGGTCACTTTTACCAATACAAATAAAATTCAAACAAATAAAAAGTATATTGTCTCGTGATGAGATTTATATAATGATGTCCCTTAGCTCATTTTAAATCTACACAGGGAGTTACACTCCGCAGAGCCCGTGCGAGGGCCTCGGATTTCCAGGTTGGGGACACATACTCTCAGAGTTTAGGATGTTGGACCTCTCAAGGTCACAGTGGAGCCTCTGGCACACAACAGCCCTTGTTGACATTTATATGTGAGCTGGGCTGTCTGGAGGTCTTCTCTGAACCATCACTGGGGAGGTCACAGGGTCATAGGTGACAGACACAAAGTTGTGATTTTTTTTTAATATTTATTGCTAGGGTAGGGGTGGTGAGGTCTCCTTTTTCTTTCTTTCTTTCTTTCTTTCTTTCTTTCTTTCTTTCTTTCTTTCTCTTTTCTTTTTCATTTTTTTTGCCAAGCCGGTGCTATACTCCAGCCACAATGTATGGGCCACCCAAAGACCCTTCTGGAAGAGAAAATTCTGCATTTGTTCATGCATTTGTGCAAAGGAGCACAGGGGTGGGGGTGGGAGAATGTGTCAAAAAGAGTCCTACCCACTAAGGTGCTCCCAACTACAACTTCTGTGAAACCAGAAAGGTCACCTGAAGTTCAGGCCAGGATAAATAATTGCTGTGGCGAGGGGTCCCTTTTTTTTTTTTTTTTTTTTTTTCTCTCTATGGGTTCGCAGCGGTAGCTGAATCTTGATAGATTGGCAGCCGCTGAAAGGAAACGCTTAGCGGTGACCGGGGCAGGGCTGCACTTCAGATCTGGGGGCAAAGGGGTGGGAAGCTGAGGTCCCAGGGCTGGGTGGACCACAGAGGCCAGATGACAAAGCTGCCTCTGTCCCTGCACAGAATGAGTGTAAATGCAGGCCAGTGTGGCCTCCAGGATGGGATCCACAGGGTGGACTCTCCAGGGCCACTGAGGTCCTGTGGCTGCTGTCTCACGTTTGTGGGACAAAATGACTGCTCTCTGGGGTCTCCCTCTGCCAAGGAGAAGGACTGTTTCTGTTGTGTTTCCTGGTCCAACTGGCCACTTCATCAATCAAAGGAAAGGACCCCGTGTTAACTATTTGATGCCTCGTTGCAAAGAGGGAAATCAGATTAGCAATCCCTGGGGCAGGGAGGCAGAGGGTTTGGGAGCAGTGGAAGCTACCCCTCACGCTGTGACAGTTCCAGGACCATAACCTACATCACGCAGGACTTTAAAACCTCCGAATTCACTTCCCCACATGCCTGTCACTGTGAAGCATCAGCTCAGAGTGGATTGAGGAGGTTCCATGTGAAAATAAGTGGGAAACTCCCCCCCCATTTTTATATTCACCGACAATCTCATACACATCTATAATGTATTTTAGTCAATTTTTTTCCACCCCCATCTCTCTCCCCCACACCCACCTGCTTCTGCACGATGCTTCTGTAGTCCCCTTCCCACTTCCACATCTAGTGAAGGTGTTTGGTCATGTATGCTTATGTGTGTGGGGGGGAGTGTGCACATTCGTGGGCATGGGCGTGTGCATGCATGTGTATGTGTGCATGCTTGTGTGTGTGTGCATGTGTATGAGTGTGCCTGTGTGGACGTGTGTGTGCATGGGCATATGTGTGTGTGTGTGTGTGTGTGTGTGTGTTTGTGTGTGTGTGCATGGGGATGTGCGTGCATCCCTGAGTTTATGATGAGTTACTTGATCCAGTGTGGACAGGTTGTAGCTTATAAATAAAATAGGAGCAGCGGCAGCTTACCTGTGTTTGCACTACTGTAGAAGAAGACGCCCCTTAATTCCCCCAACAACTCAGTAGCAAGTATGGGACTCCTCCCTATGAGTTGTTAGCCATGGAATCTCCAGACTCCTACCACAGTCCACCGGAACTCAGTGGTGGAACTCTATTCCTGAATACACTACACACTGGTCATAGGAGATGAACTCTTACACTACACCGAGAAGCTTTGCGTCTAGGCTGGCATCCATCCCTCTGTTTCTTCATCCACTTCTTTCACTCACTTCATTTGGCTTGTTACTCAATGACTATGCGTCACACCCTTCCTATGCATCAAATACTGTGCTAGGCTTCGGGCGGCTGGGAACACAGGCATCTTGGGCTTGACAGTCATGAATGGTGCCCTCTCTTCGTTTGGTTAATGATTAAACATTCCATCCTGAATACCCGGGGTCAGCCTGCTCTCGTTGACCGCTGGTTTCTCAATGGCTGGTCGGACAGTGGTTTCCAGCGGTTCTAACATGCAGACAATGGTAGGCTCCAGGTCCTCTGCACAGTAGTATACATTGAGTATGGGAAGTTATATACATTGATTATGGGAGGGTTATATACATTGATTATGAGAAGGTTATATACATTGAGTATGGGAGGGTTATATACATTGATTATGGGAGGGTTATATACATTGAGTATGGGAGGGTTATATACATTGAGTATGGGAGGGTTATATACATTGATTATGAGAAGGTTATATACATTGAGTATGGGAGGGTTATATACATTGATTATGGGAGGGTTATATACTTTGATTATGGGAGGGTTATATACATTGAGTATGGGAATTTATATATATTGATTATGGGAGGGTTATATACATTGATTATGAGAAGGTTATATACATTGAGTATAGGAGGGTTATGTAAATTGAGTATAAGAAGGTTACATACATTGAGTATGGGAGGCTTATATAAATTGAGTATAAGAAGGTTACATACATTGAGTATGGGAGGCTTATATAAATTGAGTATAGGAAGGTTACATACATTGAGTATGGGAGGGTTATACATATTGAGTGTGTGTGTAACCAGATTGGTCTTTCCTTCAAGACCTTAGCAGCTGAAGCGTTTTCTGCATCTCTTGGCCTTCTGCTGCTGTCCGTCTGAGGGAGACCAGGCATGTGTGGACCCTAACACTTCTCCATACCTGTAGCCATAGGGTGTTGAGCTAGGGCTGGCACAGCCCAGCATGGAGCATCCCGTGAAACTTCCTTTAAAGTCAATACTTATAGTTATTTCTCTGGAAGGCAGCGATAGGGTCATTTGAAGTTTCCTCACTTGGTGCCAGGTGGCTGTGAGGTAAACAACATGTGCTATCTAGGACTTGCCTAGTTTGTGCGTCCTAAAGCACAAACATCTGATGTGGAATTTAAGTTCTGCCCTTAAACGGACACGTCTACCTGTTGGCTGCGCGACTTTGAAGGAATTGCTAACCCTCTCTGTTCTTCGACAGCCTTTCTCATGAGATGTAAATGACAACCATCCCTCTCTCAGACTTTTCATAAAGGTGACAGCAATGAACACAGGAGCCCAGAGCTTGGCACAGCATGAGCCCTAGGTAGGCCTGAGGGACTGTCATATCTGTGGGCTCAAGTTTGATCCTGCTTTTTTACAAATGTGACTTCTGAGATCCTACCATCCTCAAAGCCATATATGGTGAGTAAGAGCCTATGTAGTGGAGATGCCGGGGAAGCATTCTGGGTTCATGTCAATATTCTTAAAGAATGTATAACTAGGTGTGGGGTAGTCATTCTTGTCACCTTATTAGTCAGGAAGCTAAGGCAGAAGACTGAATATTTAAGACTAGCCTCAGCTACACAGTGACTTTCTGGTTAGTCTAATAACAATTGTACAGCCAGACCTTTCTTGCCTTGAAAACAGGAGAATTAATGGCTTTGATCAGTGGCATAGTGCTTGCCTAGAATCCCCCAGTGAAGGGCTGGGTGTGTACCTCCTAATTTTTATAACTAGTACTTCAAAATGAATTAAACAATAAAAATACTTTATTTAGGCCAATTGTAAGATGAAAAGTATAAACCTTTGGTAAACACTCGGGGCTATGAATGAATACTGTTTATAATATGGTTTATGATGTTTCAGATGGAATTAAGCTAAGCTGTACTGGTGGTGGTTCTGCTGCTGTTTATTTGGGGGAGGGTTGTTTGTTTTGGGACTGGGTCATTGTCTTAGGGTTTTACTGCTGTAAAAAGATACCATGACCAAGGCAACTCTTAATAGGACAGCATTTAATTGAGGCTGGCTTACAGGTTCAGAGGTTCAGTCCATTATCATCAAGAAGGGAGCATGGCAGCATCCAGGCAGGCATGATGTAGGAGGAGCTGAGAGTTCTACACCTTCATCCAAAGGCAGCTAGTAAAAGGCTGACTTTCAGGCATCTAGGACTAGAGTACTAAAGCCCATGCCCATAGTGACAAACCCACTCCAACAAGACCACACCTCCAAATAGTGCCATATACAAACCATCACATTCCACTCCCTGGTGCCCATAGGCTTGTTCAAACATATGAGTCTATGGGGGCCATACCTAAACAAAGCATAATGCAAAACACATTTAGTCCAACTTCAAAAGCCTCCATAGTCTATGGCAATCTCAACAATGCTAAAAGTCCAAAGGTCCAAGTCTCTTCTGAGATTCATCCAATCACTTAACTGTAATTCCCAAAGCAAGAAAAGAAACCAGCTGGGTAAACTCTATACTGTGCAGCTCTATGTCTGAAGTCAAAGTGGTCTTCAGATTTCTAGCTCCTTTTCATATTTTTTGACTGTCACAAATTTCTTTCTCCTGGGCTGGTTCCACTTCCTATTAGCAGTTTTCCTTAGCAGATAATCCATGCCTCTGGCATCTCAGAAATCTTGGGGTCTCCAAGATAATTCTAACATTGCAGCTTCTCACTCCAATGACTGGGATCCACACACAATCTTCTGGGCTCCTCCAAAGGGCTGGAGTCACTTCTCCAGCTCTGCTCTCTGTAGCAAATGTAGGCTCTAGTTGACACCACTCCACTGCTGCTGTTGCTCTTCTTGGTGATCATCCTATGGTACTGGCATCTCCAATACAATGGAGTCTTCCACTGCAACTAGGGTTTACCAATAGCCTCTCAGCAGTTCTCTTCATGGTGCCAAGTCTCAACTTTTTTGCATGACCCCTTCCTCCTGGGCTATCAACTACAACTGAGGCTGCACCCTTCACCAATGGCCTTCCATGGCCTCTCACAGTGCCAAGCCTCAGCTGCTCTCCAGGACCCCTTGATACCTTCAAAAACAGTACATTACTAAGTCTAAATGCAGCATGAGGCACAACCTTGGCTCTCTCTGAAACACAGCTTCTTTGTGTTCTCAGAAGACATTTTCCAGATTTCACCTCAGTGATACTGGTCTCTTCTTAAGATACTAGTTTCTTAGCTCCAACTAACCAGCATCAATTGTCCCAGTGGTCTCTTTCTCCTCTGAACTATAAAGCCAGAACCGAATGGCCAAAGCTACTGAGTTCTGCTGCTTCTTGGGGCTGGAACATGGCTCCCTTGTTCTATTATATTATTACCAGATTTCTGTTTCCAACTTCCTCATTGCCTAAGCTTGGCTGTCCTGAAACTTGTTCTGTAGATTAACCTTGAATTCAGATATCTACAAAGCTCTGGCTCTTGGAATTAAAGGTGTATACCACCATGCCTGGATTGAAGCTTTTCTTTACCTAGTACTTGCTCTGTCCCAGGCTGACCTTGAAGATCTGCTTGCCTCTGTCTCTTGGGATTAAAGGTGTCTACCACTATGCCTGAACCTAAACTTAGCTGAGTAGGGTCTTGCCACAAAGTCCCAATACCTAAATCTGTTATCTCCTTGAACATAGGATTCAGCTCCATTCTACTTTCTGGTGCCCCTTTAATACTTGAACCATATATTTTATATTTTTTTCTTTTTCACTTTGCTCCTTTGCATTAAAATGCTCTTCATAAAAGTAAACTTTAGTAATCACACAACAAAATATATACAAGGCTGTTTTGAGACTTTCTTTTTCAAAGCAATTAATCTAAATCTTTTCACCTTAGCCTCAGATAGACTCTTCGGACAATGGCAAAAAGCATCCACATTGTTTTCATCAAAATACTACAGTCTCTACACCACATACTGAAGTTCTTATCTACTAAAACCATTGAGCCAGCTCTGCACAGTTCAAATCACTTTCAGCAATAAAGTCTTCCATATTCCTACTAGGATGGTCCATTAAGCCCCACTTAAAATATCCCATAGCTTTCCAAATCCAAAGTCATAAAATCCACGTTCTTCCAAACAAAAACATGGTCAGGCCTATCACAGCAATACCCTACTCCTGGTACCAACTTCTGTCTTAGGGTTTTACTGTTGTGAACAGACACCATGACCGAGGCAACTCTTCTAAGGACAGAATTTAATTGGCACTGGCTTACAGGTTCGGAGGTTCAGACCATTATCATCAAGGTAGGGACATGACAGCATCCAGGCAGGCATGGGATAGGAGGACTGAGAGTTCTACACCTTCATCTGAAGTTTGTTAGGAGAATAGTGGCTTCCAGGCAGCTAGAATGAGAACATTAAAGTCCTAGCCCACAGTGACACACGTACTCCAACAAGGTCATACCTTCCAATACTGACAACCCCTGGGCCAAGCATATGCAAACCATTATTGTCTCATTGTATAGTTCTGGTTGGTCTAAAAATGGATTTGTAGTCCAGGCTGGCCTGGAACTTACGAAGATCCACCTGGCTTTGCCTCCTGAGTTCTGGGATTAAAAGTATGTGTGACAAGTCTAGTTTATGGCCGTCGGTATAAAGTCAGAGCCAATATCCATGGAATTTGGTAACCCACTGAGATTACAAAGTTTCTTAGCCCTAAGAAAAAAAGGGAGATATAGACTGTTTTCTCTGTGTCAGGATGCCAAGAGAGAGGGTCCATGCAGACTCATGTTTATTGGCTTTGACAGTAGGAGCCTAGACAAGGAGTTCTGGGATGTCTTAGTCAGGGTTTCTATTCCCGCACAAACATCATGACCAAGAAGCAAGGTGGGGAGGAAAGGGTTTATTCAGCTCACACTTCCACATTGCTGTTCATCACCAGAGGAAGTCAGGACTGGAACTCAAGCAGGTCAGGAAGCAGAAGCTGATGCAGAGGCCATGGAGTCATTCTGGCCTGCAAAATGGTGCAATAATACGTGGGTGTTGTTTTAAGTCACCTAGTTGGCTGTAATTTTTTTAAAATAGAATAGAATGTGAGAACACCAATATACTAAATATTACCATTTCCTGTGCAGTCAACATGGCAAATTATTAACGGGTTCTACGGCTTTTTTTTTTTTTTTTTTTTTTTTTTTGAGTGCATTTAGCCTTTCGAAATCCAGTGTTTGTTTTCCAAGGACAGTCTGTTTCATTTTGGCTTAGTCACATCCCAAGTGTTTAATGGCCACAGGTGGCTGGGCTGCTGCTTGAATCTGGCCTCTCTGACAAGCCCCCAGCTGAGTGATGATGTCAGCAGTACTGGTGCAGATTGAGCATCCTAAGTGACACACTCACCTTGCAAACTCTCGTCGTTAGTATGTCTCATATATTTTGTCTGTCCTTCCCGTTAGTCTGTAAGTCTGTCACCGACAGGTGGTTCGATACGTCAGGATAGCTGCTGTGGAGGGAAGAGGCAGGGAGTTCAAAACTAGCACATGATTCCGAGGTAGTTCATGGCTTTCATCCCAGCACTGGGGAGGCGGAGGCAAGCCGACCTCTGTGAGTTCAAGGGCAGCCAGGCCTATGGAGTCAGAGCCTGTGTCACATAACCAAAACAGGAAATAAAACCGGGGTCCTTTCTGTCCCCAGGAAAAGAATATTTTTGACATATTTTTTATCTTGAATCTGTAGAAGGGAAGATAGATAGATAGACTGCCACACACCTGAGTCTATTCCTCACCAACTGCCCAATCAGAACGATGTACTGGGTTGCTACCCAGGCAGCCTCCCTGTGCCGTCTTTCCACGTTTTCCCACATAGGTTCCTGTGCTTTGTCCACAAAATTACATAGCACGGCTGCCTCCTGCCTGCAATGCTATTTTTACTACCTTGTTTCTAAAAATTGTGCGCTTTTCCTAGCATAATCTAGAGAGCCCATATTTTAAGACCTTGAAGGTCTATCTGGCCCATATACTTTCTATTACAACCCCGCAAGTCTTTCCTCCTGGAATAAAAGTCATCGCGGATCTTTGCATGCATGAGTTCACGCATGCTTGCCGATAAAACTTTATTTACAAAATCAAGAGGCTATGATCCAGTCCTCCAGCCTCATTCCTTGGACTCTTGGTCTATCTTTCTTGGCTGCTAAATAGTACTCCAGTATAGCAAGAACCTTTTAAAGGCCGTATTTATTAATCATTTGAAGCTTTAATATTATTTTATATTATAAAATTTTATATTGTATGTTGAGCGTAACTCCTCCCATTAACTACTCTCTCCTTAATCCCATCCTTTCCCACTTAACTTTAATATTTCATCTGTTTTGTTTCCCCATGGAGTTCAGTCTGTATTTCCTAGAAATCTTGAGAGTGGGGCTTGCCCTGATAAGTCAACCTACCAGTGGGTCATATTGTTAGGGGAAGGATGAAGAGAGTGGGGGCAAGGGAGATGCCCCTGGGGGGTCCATTTTGGGAATCCCTTCCCCCTGAGGGACCAGCCACACAACGGTATAGTACAGAATAGAGTTTATTCAGGTCATGGGAGAATTAAGAGGGTGGTAGAGGCAGAGAGAGAAAGAGAGAAAGAAAGAGAGAGAGAGAGAGAGAGAGAGAGAGAGAGAGAGAGAGAGGAATAGAGGAGTAGAGGCCGGCCATGAGCACGTGGAGAGAGAGGGGGCAAGGGAAGGGGAAGAAGAGGGGTAGGGTTGGAAGAGTAAGAGGGCCAGGAGGCAAGAGAGGCCAAGAGAGAGAGAAGGGGGTAAACAGCCCCTTTTATAGTGTCAGGTCACTGGGGCGGAGCATACCTGGCTACTGCCAGGTAATTGAGAGGTGGGGTTTACAGAATCCCAACACATAGCTTTACAGAAAACTGAGTCTTCCCTCTTCCCTCCCTCATCAAATGTCAACAGCTCCTCAGCCAGTAGTAGGCTTTCATGTCCACCTTCCCCCCTCTGCCCTGGAGCTTAGCAAGAACATTTAATCCACCACGCTAGGGGTCTTAGATAGCTTGAAGCCATTACCCTGAATTAAAACACCAGTGTTTACTTTTCTCACAGCAACCTTCATGCCTACCTCTAGCAAAGTTTCTTGAAGTTCAATCCCTTTAAAAGAGTTGCTGGGGATTTTGCATCTTTCTAGTTCAATATCTAGAGATGGGTTGTTCCCACAAAGGTTCTTCCCATTGACCCTTTGTCCAAGGCAGAAAAAAATGCCCATTATCCGTTATTATCACCTTGGCCCTGTATCACTACCTAAGGGATCCAGGGCCCAGGGATGTCTGGCATCAGGAGGTATCTGCCAACAGTGAGCTCACCACTGTATCCCCCCTCTGCTTCTTGCTTGGTGGTGATCGATGCTGCAGGCCATAGTTAAGGAGAGGGTCAGTCAGTCTGCTGTGTGTTAAACCTTGACACGTAGGGATAGTCTTGTAATTCCTAGTACCTTTAATAGTTCAACATACAAAACAGGCAATACTTTATCTTTAAAGGAAAAAAAAAAAAGAAGAAAAGGAGATCCACAAAGCACTTGGTTTTGACGCTGATGACCCAGAAATGATTTTTGCAACCCAGGAAAATCAATTCCTTGGCCTTAAAACATGGCTTCAGAGGAGCGATCACTAGAAAAGACGGCATTCCCACTGAGATCTCTGAACCCGCGCAGCTGGATAAAGATCCGAGAGTCAAACCCTCTTCACATTAAACAGACACCGGAGAGTCTTCCGGTATTGGCTTAAGCTTGGTTCTAACCAGGCCTGGTGCAGGGACAAGGACAGCTACCTAGAGATGTCATGTTTATTTATACAGAGGGCATAAGGCCGGAGTATCACGCTTTCAGGAAAACTGCGCATTTGGTCATTAGAATTCTTGCTAAGTCCCTCCCTCTTCCCCCACCCCTCCTGACCATTTCACACGTTTGCTATTCTTTTACTGGATTAGCTCCTTTTCTTCTTGCTGGGGCCAAATTCTTGGAAAGCAGCAAGAGCTTAGGGAAGGAAAAGTTTGGGGTCAAGGTTTGAAGGTACAGCTGGTCCTTCACAGTGGGGAAGACATCAAAGCAGGATCATGTGGTCCTCGGTCACACTGCGTCCGTAGTAAGGAAAGGAGAAAGGTAAACCACGTGCTCAGCTCGCTTCTTTCTTTTTCTTTGCTTCCATTAATTAATTTGTTTTTCACTTTACATCCCACTCACAGCCTCCACCTCCTCCCTCACAGTCCCTCCTCCCATCCTCCTGCCTTTCTCTTTTGAGAGGGTGGAGGCCCCTCTTGAGTATCTATCTCCCTCCCCCCAGCACAGTAAGTCTCTTCAGGGCTAGGCACATCCTCTCACACTGAGGTCAGACAAGGCAGCCCAGTTAGGGGAACTTGATTCCCAGACAGACAACAGCTTTAGCGACAGCCCCGCCCCGCCCCGCCCCGCCCCGCCCCCGTCCTTCGCTCCGCCCCACCTCCAGTTGCTATGAGACTGGCATCAGCTTGGTCCCCTTACTTTTTAAAGTCTGGGGCTCTAGCTCCTATACCGGATTCACTTATATTCAGAATGGGTCTTCTCTGCTTTATCTCATCCAGTAACCTGTCTGCTAGGTGATTCCAAATCAAATAAGATGGACGGTAGAGATGAACTGTCAACCTTACTGGGTGCCAGGTACTCTGGGCACTTACGATACATCCCTAATTATAACTGACAAAAATCCTGAAGCACGCACTGACATTCATATTCGAGGAGACGTAATAGATATCAGGCAGAATTCATCACCAAAAAAACATCTGTCATTTGTTTTTTTTGTTTTTTTTTTTTTTTTTTTTTTTTTTTTTTTTTTTTTTTTTTTTTAGATACTTGCCCTTATTTCATGCTAAGTTTATTCCGTGCACCTAAAGGCTTTGCTCCTTTGGCTTCTTAGAGGGTGTCACTTTCTTCGGTACACACTCCACTTCTGACATAGGAACTCTTGTTTCCTTCTCAGTGACGGTCATCTGGGGAGGGAGTAGGGTCCCGCATGGGTCAATTGAACCATGAATTCTATGAGCTTCACAGTCCTATAGTACTCCATTAGTCATGGCAGGAACTCAAACAGGGTAGGAGCCTGGGAGCAGGAGCTGATGCAAAGGCCATGGAGGGATGCTACTCACTGTCTTGCTCCACATGGCTTGCTCAGCCTGCTTTCTTAAAGAACCCAGAACCACCAGCCCAGCAATGGCACCGCCCACAATGGGCTGGGCCAGGAATGGCCCCACCCACAATGGGCTGGGTTCTCCCTCATTGAGCACTAATAAATACTTTACAGCTGGATCTTAAAGAGGAGGCATTTTCTCCATCGAGGTTCTCTCCTTTCAGATGACTCTAGTTTGTGACACATTGACATATAACTATCCAGCATGGAGAGGAGAAGATTTATCTGACTTACATTTCTGACCACAGTGGGACATTGAGGGAAATCAGTACAAACTGAAGGCTGGAACCGAGAGGCAGGAACTGAAGCAGAGACCACAAAAAACAAAACAAACAAAAACACTGCTTACTGGCTTGCTTCCCCTGGCTTTCTCAGACTGCTTTCTTACACAACCAGGACTACTATCCCAGAGGGGTATTGGCCACAGTGGTCTGGACACTTCCATACCAATCACTGATTAAGAAGATGCTCCACAGGCTTCCCTATAGGTCAGTATAAGAAGAGAAACTTCTCAAATGAAATGCCTTCATGTTCCAATACGACTCCAACTTGAGTCAAATTGACCAAATCTAACCAGCATAGTACTCTTGAGGTTCTGGGCATTTTTGTGCGTTTTTTAAAGAGGATCATGAAGATTTGATGTTTTGTGTTTGTGTGTGTGTATGTGTGTGCTCACACACATGAATGCAGTGCCCATGGAAGCCAGAAATGAGTATAGAATTCCCTGGAACTGGAGTTACAGGCAGTTGGGAGCCACTCAAGTTAACAATGTGCAAGCAGAGTATACTTCCAAAAACCTAGATGGTATGTCCTGGACTATGTGATGTATGTATAATACATATTATATCATGGTATAGTATAGTATAGACATATATATTATATTATTAGTTAACTACAACAATGAAGCGTAACATATGAAAGTATATCATATACAAAATATATAATCATTATAATAACAAATTCTATTATGTAAATACATTTACATTTATATGACATAACCCATTGCTTCTAGTGCCATTGTGTGTGGGGGAAGCAGAAGATTAAATCAAACAAATGAAAGATGCAATCAAGAGCCATGGACACCTCAATATGTAGGCAGCCACTGCCAGCATAGCGGATTGTACTGGGGTTTGGTGTTGGTATGTTTCCTTGGTGGTGGTGAGATTGTGCCTGGCACCTTGTATGTTCTGGGCAAGGGCTTTACCACTGGCCCACTTAAGAAATACAATCAAGGCACAAACTCTCTTATGTTACAAGTATCACCAATGGCCAACTTCTGTGACACAGACAGTAGTAAACAGATAAACCCCCGGTGGGTGGCAGGATTGTTAATGACTCTGACCCAAGAGTTCCTGATTTAGAAAAACAAGCCCATGAGAAAATACACTGGGAAACGAACTTCCCATGGCACAGGCTAAGCTGTCGTATCTGAGTTGATCTGCATGACCAATATCGGCAGCTTCGAGGGCTTGAGGATTCCATCTGTGCATCTGACAATAGAGAATTTCTGAAGTCTCAACACCACTGTTGTGTTAATCTGAGCATAGATTTCGCTTCTTTGGTTCCAAGGGATGAGGGGGATGTTCTACTAGAGGAAAGAGGGATGGTTAACCTTGCACATGAGTTTGATTGGTTTCAAAGACATCAATTGTTGTTAGTAAAGCACTTTAGGGAGTGCTTGTGGTGACATTTCTAGAGACAATGACATCATATGGTCCTCGACCTAACCAAGAAATGAATAAATGTCTTAATGGATTTGCAATGTAATGTCATTATTGAGAGGTGGATAAAGTTGGGGGAGGGGAGTGTGTTGCTGAAGGAATTAGGTCACTGGGGGGTGTATCCCTGGAGATCTGTTTTTTTCCTATGTTCTCTTTCTCTGGTTACTATCTGCCATGAATTGGATAGTTTCTCTTTCCACATGTCCTCCTTTGTTTGGATATTCTACCCAGAAACAACAGAGCTAGTCAACAGAGCTTTGAAACCATGAACCAACATAAATCTTTCCTCCCTAAAGTTGTGTTTCTTAGGTATTCTGTTACAGCAACAGGGAACATGGCGCATATCTCAAAGGTAGTAAGACATGGGCCTGGTGATAGATTCTTAGATGCTTCTCTTTTTGCTTCCCCAGAGCATCTGTCAGTCAAAAGAGGGAATGTCTGCAATGGCAGGTATGCCAAGCCAAGTGAGGGGTAGAAACGGCCTGGGTACTGGGACATGGACAGATGCTACATTTTTTGTACGCTTGGCAATCCAGGAAGGGTAACCACAGTACTGCTGCCTTCCCAACTTCCTTTTGAAGTAAACCACCCTGGCCACTTCTAGGATAGCTGCCATCTACTTGAGCATCCTTGGGAAGGGGTGAAGATCTGATCCGGTTAGAATAAGACTGTTAAAGCCACCCAAAGACTCTGAATTCAAGATCGTGTCCTCCCAAGGTTAGTCCTTCCTCACTCCACAGGCCTTCCTCATCTCTGGACAGTCATGTCAGCAAACACAAAAGCAGGCCTATAAGACAGGGTTACAAGAGTGTGGTGATTTGAATACGCTTGGCCCATGGAAAGGGGCACTATTAGGAGGTGTGGCCTTGTTGGAATAACCATGGCCTTGTTGGAGGAAGTATGTCACGGTGTAGGCGGGCTTTGAGGGCTCCTAGGCTCAAGCTTTGCCCAATCCAGAAGAAACACCCCTCCTGGCTGCCTGTGGAAAACAGTCTCCTTCTAGCTGCCTTTGGAACAAGATGTAAAACTCTCATCTCCTTCTCCGAAACCTGGAGGCTGCCATGGTTCCTGCTATGATGATAATGGACTGAACCTCTGAAACTGTAAGCCAGCCCCAATTAAATGTTTGCCTTTGTAAGAGATTTCCTTGGTCACGGTGTCTCTTCACAATGATGGAAACCCTAAGACAAAGGGACAGGAGTACTGGCCATGCCTCCTGTGCACACATAGGTTCACGCATATGCACATACAAGCACATTTTTTTTGCCAGGGGAGTTGCCTCCCATCCCAATGGGAGTCACTTTCCCTACATCTGAGTCCTCAGAAAATTAAAGGCAAAAAGTCTCATAGTGGGACAATTCTCTCTCCTCTCTCTCTCTCTCTCTCTCTCTCTCTCTCTCTCTCTCATTCCTTTTCCCTCTTGTTTTACAAGTCTGAGTTCTCAGTCTGTAGAACTGTCTCCTGAGAAATTTACAGGGAGAATTGACTCTTTGTCTCTACGAAGCCATGAAGGAAAGAGTCTAAGTGATAATTGTATGCGCAGTTCAAAATATTTTAAACGAGCTTCCTCTGACAAAGAACTAAGTTATGAAGTTAACTTTTGTGTGTGTGTGTGTGTGAATAATTAAAGTATTGTCACCACTTTAAATTATCATCCATTGTTAACTTACATCATTAAATCTTACCTCTTTGCTAAAGAATAATGAAAAAAAATGCACTTAATTAGCAGTTCTTATGTGCTCCAGGCCATTGATAATACCAGGCTCAGCCTGAATTTCACAAGTGTTTTGAGCTTCCTTCCCTGTTGTTGGGTGGGAGAAGTGAAACCCCAGGTAGTGTGAGGGACCGGGTGGGTCCTCCCACATTGGGGTGAATACCCCTCCCCCGGAAAAATGTGTTTGTTCTAAACCAGCCAATCACGTTAGGGTTTGGCTTCTATGCACAGGAGAGTGAGGGGCCCCAGCTAGAGAGCCTTTGTTCTTATGAAATATTCTCAGTCTTGGCCATATTGGCGAGTAAGCCCCTCCCTCTACCATCCTGTGTTCAACCTTGAAGCTACTCACCCTTTGGGGGCTGAGAAGTGGGAGACTGTCTCAGAAGAAAGGTTTTTGGGGGTGACTCTCGCCAAGATTTCTGTGGAGGAAAATGATGCCAGTTAATTTCCTCGTTGTTTCGATTAAAGGGGTGATGGATTTTTTTTTCCCCTGGATATTGTTAAAGAGGTTTGCCAGGCCTGTAAGGACCACGCAGCATTCTTCAGATGAAATAAGGCCAATCAGTAGAATAATGAGGAAAGTAATATCTCCCCAGAGAGGCTGATGGGGTTTTCATCAAATCAGCCAACCTTTTCCCGTCACTTACTCCGCCGTGCACTCCAGCCAGCCCCGCTCTCCTGCCCCTCTCCTTCTTCTCTTTGTCAAACTTCCCTGTGTTATTACTGATGAGTGAATACTAAGGGACCCAGAAAATTTATATGCATTTGATACCTACTCTTAATGCTTACTTTGCCGCACAGTGCTTGGAACTGAACCTGGCACTTCATGCATGCCAGATGAGTGCTCGGCCACTGAACTATACTCCTACCCTTAAATATGGTCCTACCCCTAGATCTCCTCCCATTTCTAGATACCTTTGAGACAAGTACCCTCTATCACTGAGTAACACTCTAACCCCAAATGTATTCATTCTTTCTATTGCCTATCAGTCTATCTATCTACCTATCTATCTATCTATCTATCTATCTATCACATATGTAATCTACATCTCTATTAATCTACCTATTATCTATTAATTTATTATCAATCTATCAATCTGTCTATAGTTATCTATCTTCTATCTATCTTTTATCTCTCTATCATTTGTATTTCTATCTACCTATTATCTATCAACATTTTATCAATCTATTAATCTATGTTTATATATCTTCTATCACCTGTCTATCAATCAATATATCACCTATCTATCTATCATTCTATCTATCTATCTGTCTGTCTGTCTGTCTATCTCTCTATCTATCACCTATCCATCTATCCATCTACTTTGCAGTAACAGAGATTAAACTCGGGACCTTGCACACACTAAGACAGTAAGCTGTAGCCCCAGCTTTCGTTGTGTGGTTTTATATTCAGACAAGAATTCCTGAAATTTCTCAGACTGGCCTTGCACTGTCTACAGCTCAGACATTCTTGAACCTTACTGCCCAGACAGTTTTGCTTCAACCTTATGAGTAGCCAGCATTTCAGGCCTGTGGCACCAGACCTGGTGATAATGCCTCTCGCTGAATGTAACTATTAATTCTTATTTCCTTGTAGTCTTTGACTCAAATGTCCCTTAGGCCCTGGAAGATTTCAGAGGTGGGAATGTGGGGAAGCTAGGCTTCAAAAGTCTAGGCTACTTGCTGCTCAGACCTCTGAGTCCTTAGGCTGATATGGAGAACAATGTTCCCTTGACAAATTAATTTTGAGATTTAGTGGGGACAGAAGTCAGGGTTCATGTGTGAAGAAACAGATGCCAACATGCTTTGTCACGGGGACTTCCACAGTCAAAGTTGTGCCTTTAGCCATTTGTGTGATGCAGACATGAAAGTCATGGTTCCTGGAAAGCAGACAGCAAAGGACTCATCAGTGAGATGGCTCCATGGGTAAAGAAGCTTGCCACCAAGCTTGATGACTTGATGATTTGATCCTCAGGACTCATGGGCAGAAGGAAAGAATAGACTCCTGAGAATTTTCCTGTGATGTGGATGTATACACACATACACACATGCACACACATGAACACACATGCACACACATACACACACATGCACACACATGCATTCAGGCACACACTTCTACATATGTGTGCACAAACACACATACACACACATACACACACATACGCACACATCCATACACACATGCATGTAGGCAAACACATGTACATATGCATAACACATATGCATTAAAACACAATAAAAGTTTAAACCAAATATCTTTCCCATCTCTATGGCCTATGCACCACAGCAGGGCCCAGTGGGAGAGAGAGTACTAAATGAGTTGGCTCCAAATATGTTAGAACACATCTGGTATGTCTGCCCAATGGACTGTGAACCGTCTTGTCTGGTGGTACATTACAATGAAATCTCAGGAAAGCTCCCTTCTCCATAGATGGTGGTTGTATGGGACAGGAATGTACACAAAGGGCAGGGACTTACCTGGATACCCACAGATACAGATGCAAGACACTGGATAGCCACGGTGACTATTTTCTGAAGCACTGATTGCCCATCAGCAGTGGCCAACACAAGGATTTCTGGGATGCTGTCAATAGACAAGCAAGGTATTACAGGTGTCTGTATCTTCTAAGGCTGTGAGCATCACTCTGCCTACTCAGAGGCCCATAGAGCAATGTAGGAGGAGTCCTGTCCAGAGCCATGTAGCTCCTTCATAGGGATGTAGAGAGGGCCACTAAAGCTGGGAAGGAATCATGGTTTGCTTGTGAAAGTTTTCCAGATTAACCGGGTTCCATCCGCAGGAGTCCTCCCACCACGCTCGGCAAATGACTCAAAGCCTCCACGTGATTTCATCTGTGCAGACTCTAATCCACTTACTTAATGAAATACATAATTAACATATTATAATTGCAGTAAAGATGGTTTTGACAGAAATCATTTCCCGTATCTAATACCGTGGTAATTTAATCTGTTCCCCACTCCCTAACACGACCCTCTATGATTAAGTTTCATAAGAATTTTTTTTTGATTGATTGACTCATCTGACGGGCCGGGCTTTGCTAAAGCGGTGTCTGTCAGTTTCTGGAGAGGCATGTGAAGTCGTGGCAGATGGCTGCGGCGGGCTCTGTGCACGGTCTCCCTGTGTGGTCTCCTGTCTCTCGCTCTTTCTCTTTCCTTCCCCTGCCTCAAGAGGCCCTGGTAATCCACTCTCTGCTGCCTGAGTGCCAGAACCGCATGTTGTTAGCTGCTGCTCCCGTGTTGTGGGGGCTGTTATTACAGACAGGGAAGCTGGGACCTGCTTGGGTGGGCCGGTGGCAGGCATGTGACGTCTGTCTCCCTCCCACCTCGCTGGATCTTCTGTCTATCCCTGTGTACCCCAGCTGCTGGAGGAGTGGGTGAATCCACTGTCCTGTTCTCAGATGGACCCTGTGTGTTGGCTGAGGGAGGTGGTGAAGTTCCCTACCATGTACCACCACTGGCTCTGTGGCTGGACTCTGCTTAGCAGACAGACTCTACTGTCTGGTGGGGACTCAGACCACTAAATCTCTCCTGTCTTGGCTTTCCCTCTATGCTGCATTTTCTGCCTTGTCGTACTGGGATGGGACTGAGATCTTTGTACAGAGGAAACTGGGTTCTATTGCCTGAGTTTGAGTTAATCTAGACCTCTGTCTGTCTGTCTATCTATCTATCTATCTATCTATCTATCTATCTGTCTGTCTGTCTGTCTGTCCGTCCGTCCGTCCATCCATCCATCCATCCATCCATCCATCCATCTATCTATCTATCTATCTATCTATCTATCTTCTATCTGCCTATCTATTAGAAACAAGCACTATATAGCCCAGGCTGGCTTCGAACTCACTAGGTATCTCAGGTTCCCTTGAACTTGCAATGGCTTGCTGCAGTGTTCTGAGCACTAAGACGAGCATCTCACGTTTCCCATGCTGGTACCCATGTCTCAGTGAGAGGCCAACACACATTTTCCCAGAAAAAAAAAAAAAAAAGAAGAAGAAGACTCTAAAGGAGGATGCTCTGTGCTGTTGAAAGGAGAGTGATCTTGGAAGTTTCAGCTGTCTAGGGATGGTGTTTCAGATTGGAATTCTATGTAAGTGTGTATGGGAAAGCAAGTAGCAAACATCTGAAATGTCTCTGCAGGCTGGGGTTAGTCTCTTGTACACAGTTCAATCAGCAATGGGGCGCAAAGTTCTGCAGAGTGAGCTAAGAAAGGATTCAGTCGGCTTGCTGATTTCTGAGGCTCCCTCTAAGTTGCTGTTGTGGGTTAAGCACCAAGTCTATCCTGAGTACTTGTGTGTTGAAATTTTGATCCTTGGTTCTATTGGTGAATTCCAATCCTCAGTGTTGGATGCGAATTGGGGGTCATTGATACTGGATACTACCTCCTGCACAGGTAAAAAGACAAAACAAAACAAAACGTGAACCCCGGTGGCTATTGGAAAAATTTTGATTGCTGCAACCAATAGCCAACAAAAGCAATTTAAAGGACTCACATGCACTGCAAGGCCAAGGCCCGTGTCAGGAAGACATAACAGAACAAAACTGCTTGCCTCGAAGTAGCCAAGAATCAGAGAAACCAAAAAACAGCCAGGATGGGATAGGTGAAGTCCTAGTGACCCACTTCCTCTAAACAGGCCCCAACTGCCACCGTTTCTCTGTCCCCCATCAGTGCCATCAAACTGTGAGTGTAGTCAGGTTTTAATCTGTGAATTGGATCAATGACTCCCCAATCACACACCCACCCTCATGATTGGATTCACCCAATTGAACTGAGGATTAACGTTTTCACTCATGAGCCTTTTGGGACATCTTCCACAACTGAACTATAGCGGTAGGGTTAAGTACCAACTTGAAAGGCACCTTGTCTGTAGGTGATGGAACCAACCTGGGTGGTGGTGGTGGTGACTGGGTTTGAGATGGATCTGGCTTCCTGGTGACAGAACCACTGAAAGTCCATCTGACAGAGACAGACAGACAGACAGACAGACAGTCAAGGGGAAGCCTGGGAAGGTGTAATACAAGGATTTATGTGCCTGAACGGAGTGGGCTCTACATGTTACCTGGTCTGTCATCTCAACCAAACTTAACCCATTTCTCCAACCTAATAACTTTAAAACCTCTGTTCTAGCTCTCCTGATCTGAAGTTTGTCCTGAAATTGTTGTCTTATGTTTGGAGCAACATACACTACATGTACATATTTATGAGATTGCTTATAGACTGGTTCCATCTTCTTCCTGGAATGCAGGGTGGGCCCCAGCATCTAGAAGGCATGGGCACTGAGTTTCGAAGAGCAGAGGTAGCAGTGTCTTCTGCCCCTAAGCCCCACCCTTCCACTGTCAGAAGCTTCACAAGAAGCTCAGGTGCCCTTCTCATGGGTGGGGGGCCTTGGCATGAATACAGAAGCCAAAGTCACCAACACTTTGAGAGCAAGCCTGAGGCTGCTTCTTAAAGATCTGTCCAGCCACTGTGTGGTCACATCCAGTCTTTGGATTCAATCACAGTGCTCCAGTCATATGTACCCTATGCAGGGGCCAAAGTACTTTGCCTTTTGTGGGCTGTCCCCTCCATTAAAAATTATTGAAGATTCTAGTATACATCTGCTTAGTTTTGATGACACATATAATCTTTGACCTTAAATTCGTTTTCTCTCCTGACTCTAATGGAAATGAAAGCACTTTCTGTTTCATGCTGGAAAGCATTTCATATTGATGGTGCTTTGTCTCCTAGAGACCCTGAGTATTCAAGGGAAGATTCACAACAGCTGTGCCCCAGTGGTCCAGAGCATCACACCCCAGTGGAGGCTAAGGATGCAGATCTGAGACAGGGTGAGGCACTCCAGCAATGTCCTATGGTAAGATGCTAGGAGTGGTTGCCAGCACGATGGGTCATCCAAGTGTGACTGTACCCAAAGCTCTGAGTGGCCCCTTTTATTAGACAGTGAACCAATGCTGGGAAACTTGAACCGTTTCCTATATATGCATACTCAAAACTTGTGTTTCTTGGGGGTCAAGATCTGGGAGGGTCCCTAAGGAAACTCTTTTTAAACGAAAATGCTTCTCCCAAGTACTCTGGGTAACAGTCACTCAGCTCACACCCCTCACACATGATCCAGACCAGGTGTCTCATCCAAGGGCAGATCTGTCTCTCAAGATCAGCATATTGCATCGTTATCCGTTAGCGTCCAGAAGCCAAGCCCTCATTTCCCCAATTTTTAACACAGAGCCCGCTTACTGTGTGGTTTCACACATAGGAAAAGCAGCCGAGCCAACCCAGTGTTAGAAACTCTGCCCTAATGCCACAGCCTCCTAAGTCCGCCGGGTCATAGGGGTGAGTGGGTGTTGTTCCCTGGAGATCGGGGTCGCCCCCGAGGAACTACTGTGGAGCAGAAGCAGCTTGGGCAGAGGTTGGGGGCAAGGGCCGAAGGAAGGCAGTCTGCCACGTATGGAGCCCCAGGGCATGCGTGCATCTGAACCTGCAAGCGCAGCTGTATCCCTTGTGCACTGGCTGCCGGTGTTCCTGTCTGCACGCAGGGGGAGGGGCAGGTCGCCCGTGAGTGGCAACTGTACATGAACGCCACCGCGTCAGCTGCCAATATGTTATGAGGCCCTGGTAACAATCCGGAGTCTCCAGGGAGCTTTGCCGCAGTTCAAGTGCGCACCAGACAGAGAGAAAACAATTTCTGGTGCCAATAATGCAGCACAGATGAAAAATGTTTTAATATTTGAAGCTGCTTTATGGCAGAGACGGTGACAGTGATGGACTCAATGTCAGCTTTTTTTCCTTAAATGTCATCTTTCGTCTATGAGTTTTCTCTGCTCCGGAGGCATGCAATTCCTAATGCCGGCTCGTGGCAAAACCATTGATCATTGAGTTTGTTCTAAATGGAAGGCTTGCCAGAAGACTAGAAATTCTGGAATTTATTAGGATTTCTTTAAGAGGCACTTTAGCTCAACACTTCTCATTACTGTCTTTACAATGTTAGTTATTTTTCTTTTTATGTCGCATGATTTGTAAAGGGTTAGTACTCAGAGAACAATATACGATTAAACCATTGTGCGTGCCGGAGCTGCTGGCTTCGGTGACAAGGGTTCTCGGGGTTGGGGGGGGGGTGGTAAATGCATATTTGACTAGCGATTGGCAACGTGGGGCTGTTTTACCAGCGAAATCTGTATTTTGAGATTTGCTGATGGGGTGCAAGCTCAGTGGTGTTTCAATGGAGGTTTTGATTAAGCAGGGTCACTTAGAAATTCATACCTCTTATTTCCACGCAGGCAGGGCTAAACATTTTTATATTTTGACACTGGGTGTGCAAACATCCCAGAGAGGGGGGCACATACCACAGTCGGATGGATAGGGGATGCGTTTAGGGAAATGTTTGGGATTCCCGGTGGGCTTGGAGGGGTCTAATCGATTCTCGCTGCATGTATGTATCGACAGGGGCATTATCTTCATGAACATCGAAGGAGAGTAGCTTAAGGTGTGACCATGTGTTAACATTTAACCAACTCATATGGCCACAGCTAAGCAATCGCTCTTCCGCTGCCTGGGAAGCACCTATTTGCATAAGACGGTTGGCTAAATGTTTTTCTTTTCCTGATGTGCTCCTTTTGGCACCAGACTAGTTCAAACAGGTATGTTAGCTCTTGGCTGGGCTGTCTGACATCCCGGCTTTATTACAGAGCTGTGTGCCCAGGGAATGTGAATTATAGTTAGTATCATCCTTGGCCACCTAAACACATCAGTCAGTCTCGTTGATTATGGAATTTTCTCTGGAACCGAGGCTTCAGATTCCTCTCCCAGAGTGAGGGGCCTGTTTGCACAGCGCCAGGAGCCTAATGCAGTTCCTGCAGGCAGACAAAGAGACACCCAGGAGAAAGGAGAGGGTCTGAGGAGGAGCAGAGAGAGAGGCAGAGGGCTACCTCCGGCTGCCATAGGCTGCTCAGAAGGCTGTCCTGCAACAGTAACAGGCAGGTGAGAGGACTTTCTGGAAAATGGAACCCCCACCCGTGAAGCTGTTCCAGAAGCCACACATTAGCGTTTGGATGCGGAGTGTTTTCTCCTAGCCTGGGAGAGCCTGATTCATAGTTATCATCAGGAAAAGCCTGGCCTGATGCATCCACCACACTCTGGGAGGCCTCATGTAGATACATCACATGCAAATGAGTTTCATGCAGATAAGGCATGTGTGTGTGAAGGGGGCTTGTGTGAGATGAAAGGCAAAACAACAACAACAACACAACGACAACAATTTGCTCCTGACCGGCCACACACTACTAAGGAAGGACACTATTTCACCATAATATAAGCCTCACCATCGATGACACCGCCTCCACCCATTTCTGCTGGGCAAATGATACTCTTCTAAACTCTGTCTGTGTCTGTGTCTCTCGCTCTGTCTGTCTGTCTGTCTCTCTCCTCTAAATCACTGTCCACCTAGCTCCCAGAGACCTCCAACTGAAATACAGTTCTTCATGGCAACTAATTTCATTTCAAATAAAAAGGGAGCCGCTTTTGTGACCGAGCGGCTCCTCACGATCTACAGAGCTTCAGTCCTTTCTCATCTTTCCTTACATACAAGCACACCGGTCTCTCGGGCAAGGGTTCATTCCTCGGAGCCTTCCCCCACGTGGGCCCCCGTTGGGGAGCAGTCTTCCCTGACGGTGACAGTTCAGGATCTGTTAGACCACAACCTCTGCGGAGTCATTTCCCACAGTCTTATGCCTCAGGTCGGAGGACTCTGAGCATCTTCCTCTGTGTTCCAGAACAGGGCTCCAGAACGAAGCCGACACAGAGCTGGAGGAGGGCGGATCTAAGATGCGTTAGCATTGGGTAGGTGCAAGGGTGCTGTCACCAGGCAGAGGAAGCCAAGCAGCAGTGTAGTCGGGTCAGGTGTGTCCATCAGTGGGGTCCCCAGGGAGACAAAGCATCTAAGCTTCTGTAGTCCATCTTGCTTAGCTCCCAGATCCCACACTGGGACTGCCCCAGAAAAAGGGTGACATCTTTGGAAGTAGAGCTCCCCAAAGATTGGCAGAGCCTCAAGGGTGCAGAGCTGGCAGCTATCAGCTCAGCAAATTTCTGCGTCTGAGCAGCAAAGCCTTCACCAGCACGGGTGGTCTCCACTCCCACCTCCCTCTTCTCCTCATCTTGAGATGAGTAGTCCTGTTCATTTAATGATGTGATCCGGGTCCTTCTTCAAGAGAGCCTCATCCAGGTTGTTCCTTGCTCTACCGCGTGAGGCTTGAGGACAAGAGATCCTTAGTACAGGGTGGGGGAACAAGGGAATGCTTGCTGACCGTATTGAGATTTCCTTTAAAATTCTGCACTGTTATCAATACGTAAGATGAGAAACCGGAAGTCAAGAGTGGCAGACTGTTCAAAAGATGACAACGAAAGAGGCTACTAGAGCACTGGTCAGGGAGATTTGCAGGTCCAGATTTTGGTGTTATCACCACCACCACCAGCAGTAGCATCAGCAACATGTGGGCAGTAGCTTGAACTCAGACATCTGTACTTGCCAGACACATCCTTTACCACTGAGCTGCATCCTCAGCTCTCTCTTGCTCAAGCTCTTAAGCCCTGCACCCCACTGCTGTTGCCTCTCAGAGCCTCGTCTGAGAGGATGAGACAGGGTAGAAGAATGTTCCAGCATGATCTAAACACCATGGGAAACACGGGGCTTTCCCAGGGCAAAGGTCAAAGTCAAAGTCAAGGCAGGGCAGGGCAGAGAACAATGCTTGGGAAAGGGGCAGTATTTGAGTACAAAACTGTGGTTTGGATCAAGCTTGGCCACCAGCTGATGAGACTTTAGGAACTGATTAAACCATGAGGGTCCTGACACATCAATGAATTAATCCCAGGTAGGTTCAGATTCCAATGCATTTCTGGGAGGCAGGACCTTGTGGGAGGAAGAGCACTGCACAGGAAAGCCATGGAGGGCCAAAGGTGAGCATGGTCCTCACCACAGGTCTTCCTCTTCCTGTACGGCCATGGGTTGAGCGGGTTGGCGAGGCCAGATGCTTCAACTGTGCAAAAGCCCCACAGCCATGGACTGAAACTTTGGAAGCCACGAGTCAGAGGTCTTCCCGCCATTTTGATTTCTCAGATATTTCGTCACAGGATGGAGATGTGACTGATGCACCAGTATGTTGAGAGTATTCATGAAGGACCAGGTGGAATTGTGTCATTCTAGAGCCAGAAGGAAATCTTAGGGAACCCCCATCCCTGTTTCCTTCTGTCCATAACTTTCTAAGCATCTGCTGTCAACTGAGTTTTTTTTATCTTAGCCATTCTGACTGGTGTGAGGTGGAATTTCAGGGTTATTTTGATTTGCATTTCTCTGATGGCTAAGGATGTTGAACATTTCTCTAGGTGCTTCTTGGCCATTTGATATTCTTCAGCTGAGGATTCTTTGTATAGCTCTGTCTCCCATTTTTAAAAGAGTTATTTGATTCTCTGGACTCTAACTTCCTGGGTTCTTTGTATATATTGGAAATTAGCCCTCTATCAGATGTAAGATTGGCAAAGATCTCTCTTTTATACCTGTCATTCTTAAGTTTGGTCTTTTTATTTCTTTCCTGGATTTCCCAGATGTTTTGGGTTAGGAGCTTTTTGCATTTTACATTTTCTTTGACTGTTGTATCAATGTTTTCTATGGTATGTTCTGCACCTGGGATTCTCTCTTCTATCTCTTGTATTCTGTTGGTGATGCTTACATATATGTCTCCTGATGTCTTTCCTCGGTTTTCTATCTCCAGGATTGTATTATTTTGTGATGTCTTCATTGTTTCTATTTCCATTTTTAGATCCTGGATGGTTTTGTTTAATTCCTTCACCTGTTTGGTTGTGGTCTCCTATATTTCTTTAAGGGAATTATTCATGTCTTTCTTTAAGTCCTCTATCATCATCGTCATGAAATGAGATTTTAAATTCGAATCTTGTTTTTCAGGTGTGATGGGGTTTCCAGGACTAGCTGCAGTGAGAGAACTGGGTTCTGATGATGCCAGGTAGCCTTGGTTTCTGTTGCTTATGTTCTGGAGCTTGCCTCTCACATCTGGTTGTCTCTAGTGCTGCCTGCCCTTGCTGTCTGTGACTGGAGATTGTCCTTCTTGTGATCCTGATTGTGTCAAAAACTCTTCAGAGTCTAGGTGCCTCTGTGATCCTGGGATCCTTTGATTCTGATATCCTGCTTGGATCAGTGTTCCTGGCAGTCAGGCTGCCCCTGAGATACTGAAGTCCTGGTGTGACCAAGCTCCTGAGGTCCTGTTATGTCAGAGCTCCTGGGAGTCATGCTTTCTCTGGGTGTTGCAGAAGTGGGTGGGGGGATGCCAGAGCCCTGAGTTTGCTCTGGGCACAGACACAAGCTGGAAGAAACCAGTGCCTCTGGGTGGGTGGGAGTTTGTGTTTCCATGGTTCCCTTGTGGGTCCCAGTTATGCTGCATGCTGGGGAAGATGTTGTGGCTTCAACTATAACTTTGAGTGTGTTAGAGCTCCAGTACTCCTGGGTGTGTCCTTCCTCTGTGCTCCTGGGCATGTTAATGCACCTGTGATCCTGTGTGTTAGAGCATCTGGGTGATGGGCTTCCTCTGGGTGTTGTGGGAATAGATGCAGAACCAGCACCATAAGTTCAGACTAAAAAGGAACTGTGCCTCTGGCTGGGGTGTTCCTGTGTACCTTGACTGTACTCTTCAAGAGAAATAAAACCCCTTCCCTTTCCCAATTTGATTCCAGTCAGTGTTCTGTCACAGTGACAGAAAAGCAAGCAAGGACAGCATTTAATGCATTCCTATCAATGTTTTTGTGATATTTGTGATGATGTTCCATAACTAGAAAGATGATGAATTCATTAAAAATAATTTAAAAAATCCAGGGGAAAGAATGGATGGTTCAAATAATTTCTGTGGCCCAACACCATTTAGATTGTGAGCTTCCGGGAAGCTGGAACATGAAGGGAAAATCTGATCCAGTTCACCTTCTTCCTCTTTGGAAAGCAGGCAGGAGATCCTGAGGAAATAGAGTCAGCCACGTAGAAAGTGTGGGGAGCCACCCAGAGCTACATAGATTCCCATGCAGAGTGGAAAGAACACATTCCCCATGTATTCTCCAAGCAGGGTGTAAGTTGGTTTGTGAGCCACATCCAACCCAAAGATAGACTTCCTTTGGCATGCAGAATGTTTTATGAGTCAGAGTTAATTTGTATTAATAAAATAAAATCTGGGTCTCCTCTGCCTTCTGTGTTCACAGTCCCCATGGAGTTATTCTGAGTCTAATTTTGTTGTTTATATTGCAGTCACTTATGTGTTCTGCCAACACTGAGGTGAACGCCTGGGAAGGCAGAAGCCAGGGGGAATTGGATGAGGTGGAAGAGATGGGGCTTGAATTTGACCCTGATGTGGGGATTAGGTTTGGGTAGAGGAGGAGAGGGGAGTAGTGCCTAGAAGTGGTAAGGGAATGAGAAAGGTGGTAGACACTGGTGTGAGCACAAAAGATAAAAGACTTCTGCACGAGCTACCAGTCTGGTAGGCTCCTTGTAAGTAGTCAGGGCACCTACATGTTTATAAGATGGAGCTGGCTTTGGTTCCATGAGTCACGAGGAGGTGGTGGCTGCTGTGGCTTCTGCATCAAGGGGAAGCAGACTGTGCCCGTGTCTTGAGATCTTCTCAGGATGGGCTGCCTGGTTTATTCTATGGAGACTAGAGGAGGGTCATGGTATGTGGCCTGGAACCTGGGATGTCTGGTCATGGGAAAGAGTAGAGGAAAATGGTTTCCAGACCCAGTTGTGTGGACCTCCACCTCCCAGAGCCCAATGTCCTTGTCTGAGAAACAGGAAAGACTATATGATATCTGCTCAGGCAAGGGTTGAGAAATTAAAGGAAGTATCAAGAGCAGGCTTGGTGCAAACGCTTGGAAGTATAGGACAGTGAGCATCAGGACACATTTGGCTTCAAATTCTAGTCTAGACTGGTCCCAGAGACCAGAAGCTCCTATGGACTCTTGATTAGAAAATCCTGAGTTCACAGGATACTTCCTGACAGTGCTATGAGGGGTAGGACACATTCTGGTCAGGAGGCTGGGTCTTCTTTCTCCCATCTCAGTTTTCCTAGCCCACCTCTTGATAGCTGGCTACATATATCCTTCAACACCCTCTGTCTTTTTTTTTTTTTTTTTAATTCCTAGACATTCTAGTCTCTGTGTGCTCACTGCTGGGACACAAACCATTCTCAGACCTTGTCCCCCTACCTCTAAGAGGCTATTTGAGTTCCATAAGTGCTCTGTTACAGACTATGGAGAAGTGCTAGCCATGCCCTTAAGGTGGGCGTTGGAACAGAAAGCTGCAGGAGCTCGTGGGAAGGTGGTCATTTATTTATTCCTTGCCTGAACATTAACCAACAAATAAATACCCATCCTTTGTGCCAGGCCCATTGGAAAATGCAAAGGTAATTCTCCTGTGCCCTCAACAATCCCTGGGGATTTTTGTCCACTCCAGTTATTACAAATAACAGGCCTAAGACCTTCTCAAAGTTTTCCCACACTAGCCGCATCTGATTTAAGACTTGTGAGTTCTTAGCGATATCATTTTGGATGTCCACATATTTTCCAGCTTCATAGTAACATGGGATTTTCTTCTGTTTGTGAGCATGGCCCTTTTACATGTTGGTAATTCCTGTCTGTATTAAATTCAACTGTGAAGGTTAATCTTGGGTGTCAGGTTGACACACCTAGAAAGAGAGCAACCCAGCTGAAGAATTACCTTTATCAGATTGGCCTGTGACTGGCCTATGGGGCACTGTTTCATTGCTAATTGACACAAGAGGGAGAAGCAGCCCACTTTGGGTGTGGCTAACCCTAGGCAGGTGGATGGTATAAGGCAGGTGGACCTGACCTTGAGCCTGGGAACAGGCTAGCATGCAGCATTTCTTCATAGCAGTTTATGTTTCCGGCAGGAACTTAGCAACCATGGGTTCATCATGGTCAGGACAGCTCCTGACTCTGTCATTTGGCAAAACAGAAACCACTGAGGCTATGAACTTGTGCCATGGAATCATCCCAGTGCTGGCTGGATATTAAAGATAGATGACTTTGGGCTAGGCTGCCCAAGCATCAACAGGACAGTGCTGCGGTCATAGCTTTATAACTCTGCCATCTTCCTCTAAAATGAAGTCTCCAGGACGTCCCCTCCTGAGGATGTCGGGTCTTCAGGTCATGACCCTGACCCCGACTGCAGAGAACGTGGAGAGGTAGAGAGAGCAGGAGATACACAGTTGAGAGGGAAGACAATCATGGACATTCGAGGTTCTGAAGCAGAGGGAAAGATGCCAGAAAGAAGGTTCCTGGACAGGCTTAGAGCAGGATGTTGAGTAATTGGTTTTGGACTTGTGAGGAAAGTAGAGAGAAAATTGTTTGTGTGTGCAGTTACTCAGAGAGGTAAACTTGGCCAGATGGGGTGGAGAGTACTCAGAAGGGGTCAGTGTCAGCAAATGGGCTCTTTAGCCAACCCGTCTCAGGACCTCAGGTGTTTGGAAATGTTCCTATGCTTTCACCGACCTGAAGGACCCCCTGATGCTGAATCCCAGAGCATAAGGGATGCATCTGTGGGATCGTGGGAGGACTGGCCATGTCTCCCAGGGCTGACAGAGGGCCAGGCATTCATGGGGGTATCTTCCAGGTCCCCTGTTCTTTCTGGGTGAGGAGCCAGTGAGAGCAGGCATTGGGCGGGGTTTGAGGTGGGGAGGTACATATTTCCAGGCCCATCTGTGGGAAAGTGGAAACAGTTCTGCCCTAGTTAAAGAGATCCTCATGTGTTTTAATCAGCCCCCCTCAAGATGAATGCAAGACCTGGTGACAGATGACACCCCACAGAGAGAAATGTATCTCAGGGTTGTTTCTGAAACTCATCGAGGGAGGAGATAACAAAAGAGGTGCACCCTGTGAAATCCCATAGAATAGCAGTGGTTCTACAGGGTCTCCTCAGCTTTTTCCCCAAGGCCTGGTCCCTGTATGTGGCGGATCTGGGCATCGTTATAATCACCAAGCATTTCTTATCTATTAACCCATCCTATTTGCTAGCTGGATTGCTTGTGCAAGCCTCTTGTTTTAATTAGCGTGTCTCAGATGAAGAGTAAACAAACATTCTAACAAACTATTATGACATAAAGTTGATTTTTCAGTTACTCAACAGCTACGCCGTGGATATAGCGAATTTAGAATTAAACGCCTCTCTTGGAGGCTTTAATGATCTCAGTCAAGAATGTTTTGATTAAATTAAGGCTATTGAGGATGTGCTTTTTTGAAAAGCAATTGTGAGTGAACACAACACCAGGAACAAGGCAGGTCCCGAGCCTGAGATACCCACAGGTTCCCAGGAGGTTCTCTCTGAGAAAGTCGAGTGGGACCATCCCAAGGGGACTGAGATGAGCTACAGTTGATGGCTAAGTTTCTTATATAGCTACGGAAATGACTCCAGGGAGCTGTATGTGGTTTCTACACGTGTCATCACACGTGTCACCACACGTGTCACCACACGTGTCATCACACATGACACGTGTCATGCTAGCACCAGGGAGGCTGAGGCAGGAAGATCATGAGCTTGAACTACATGGTCATCAAACAAAATGAAGCAGTGGGCTCTTAGATAGGGCTCCCCGGAAACACACCATCAAACACACATGGCCGGCGTGCTCAGCCGGTGTCTCGCCCTCAGAGTGGTCCCATAGATGCTGCAGGTCTTGAAGGGCACCACAGTGCTCTCATGTTCCCATCCATCCAACCTTTTCAGTTCAATCTGTTGGAACGATTATTTCTCTTCCGGTGTGCTGTTTGTCCTTCCAACCACCAGAGCCCTGTCTATATGGGCTTCGCTCTGTGTCTGGACTTTCTGTTCTGGTTTGTCTACAGTTGTCTGCCTTTATGACAATATATTGTTTTGATCACTGTAGCCTTAGAACACTTTCTAAAAACAGACAGTACCTGCTTCCCAGATTTCCTCTCCTTGTCCAGAACTATTAGAAGACAGTTTCACTAAGTTTCCCAGGCTAGCCTTCAACTTGTGACCTTACTATTTCAGTCCCACGAAGTGGCTGACATGACAGCTCTCCTACACTAGGCTTGGTTGTTTCTCTTCTATTTTGCAGCTTGCTAAATCTATTAGCATTCATGAGGCATTTATCGGTGTTCCTTTGCTTTCTATTTTAATAATTTTTTTAAAAATGTAAACGTATGTATACATGTATGTCTATCTGTGTGTCTGTACACATGTGTGGAGAAGCCAGATGAAGGCACAGTATCCCCTGGAGCTGGAGTTACAGGTAGTTTCAAGCTTCTTAAGATGGGTGATAGGAACCAAACTCAAGCCCTCTCTGGAAGAGCATCGAGTGCTCTAACCACTGAGCAATCCCTCTAGAACTCCATCAAGTTTTCTACGCAAACGATAACTTCTGTGAGTAAGGATAGTTCAACTCATTTTTGAGGCCAGGTAGACTCTGTGTCCCATGCACACAGGCATTGCACGGGGTTCCCTGTCCACGAGAGAGACTTGCCACCTGCTGGGATTCGTGTCTGGTTATAACTCACCGAAACACAAGACTTCTTTCCTTCCGTCCCGGGCAAGCTTTGAGAACGTGAACGTGCCCACCTCATAGCCAAACAAGCAGCTGTAAAGTAAAGCTTGCAGGAAAGTGATCGCAACGGTTGGCGCAGTGAAAACAAGCATCTGCTTAGCTGTCGATCAGTTGCTCCACTGCCATTAGCTGGCATCTCTCAATCTGTCTCAGAAGGCAGTCTGCTCGGGCCACTTGTAGAAAGCCATCACACTGATGTCCTGAAACATCTCTTCAAAACATCTGTGGCGTAGGTTCTGAGTTTTCCCATCCACCTCCGTGGTCCAGAGAACATCTTCATTCCATAGGCTTGGGGACGTTCTTATTCTAGAAAGGTCACCAGGCCCATTAAGTATCTGTTGTGCACATGCCTCTTGGGTTCACGGTGGTTTCTTGGGACATGGCCTGTATTTCTTGCTCTCGTGAGATTCAGTTCTTGTGTAGAGGATGATAAACACATCTGTATCTACATCTGTATGTGGACGTGTTCATATAAATACCATCTCCGTCCGTGAGTGGTAATGAGGCAACAGGGAGCAGACAGGACATGTGAGTGCTTGCCAGGATGCTCAGAGACTGGAGTGTCCCCTAAAGGCCATGTGCCCCATCTGTGGTAGCGGTGGGAAGTGGCAGAGC
The DNA here is from genome assembly GCF_963924665.1 of Micromys minutus. NCBI lineage: Eukaryota > Metazoa > Chordata > Mammalia > Rodentia > Muridae > Micromys > Micromys minutus. The sequence goes on along the minus strand of NC_137967.1, from coordinate 10,268,081 downwards.
TTCAGGAGGTGGGGTCTACTAAAGGAAAAAGTCACTGAGGTGTGTTCAAAGAGGAAATGTTGGGGACCCTGGCCCATTCCTTCTTCATCTCCCTGCTCCTTCTTTTCCCTTCCTCCCCTTCCATCCTCCTTTTCCCCTCCCTCCTTTCCCTCTTTCTCTTTCCCTCCCTCCTTCTCTTCCCCTTCCTCCTCCTCTTCCTCTCCCTCCTTCTCTTCCTCTTCCTCCTTCTCTTCCTCTCCCTCCTCCTCTTTCCCGCCTTCTCCTTTTCCCCTTATTCCTCCTTTCCTCCTCCTCCTTTTCCCCTCCTCCTCCTCTTCCCCTCCCTCCTTCTCTTCCCCTTCCTCCTCCTTTTCTCCTCCCTCCTTCTCTTCCCTTCCTCCTCCTCTTCCTCCCCCTTCTCTTCCCTTTCCTTCTCCTCTTCCCCTCCCTCCTTCTCTTCCCCTTCCTCCTCCTTCAGCCCCCTTCTCTTCCCTTTCCTCCTCCTCTTCCCCTCCCTCCTTCTCTCTTTTTCTTCCTCCTCCTCTTCCTCTCCCTCCTCCTCTTCCCCTCCTCCCCCTTTTCCCCTTATTCCTCCTTTCCCCCCTCCTCCTCTTCCCCTCCCTCCTCTTCTTCCTTTCCCTCCACTTCCTGTCCTTCCTTCACATTCCCTTCCTCTTCCCCTCCCTCCTCCTCTTGCTTCACTTCCATACAGCAAGCAGTTTTTCTATGCTGTTTTTTTAATCATAATATTTTGCCTCAGCATGAACCCAAACCTCTGAAACCACTTGGCAGCCCTGCTCCCTGTTGTCCTCCACCTCAGGCATCTTGTCCCATTGAGGGAAAGCTGCCTAGCACCTAACTCCTCGATTTCTTCTTTTACCTCCAGGCCACTTGGGACCACTTGCTAAAGTGAGGAAGACAGAGAAAAGCTCAGGGTTGGAGCGAAGAGATCAGGAGCAGATTTTCCTTATTGGGGGGGGGACTAAGGTGAGGGGAGCTGAGCAGAGGCTGGTGATGCCAGTGGTCTGGCATTTAGAAGAGGATGGAGTTGGGCTCAAAAACAGGATGTGTCCAAAACATGGAGGAGGATCAAAAGCATGTCTTACATTGCCGTCACACTGAGCATTAGGGAAAGCAAGCAGCCGGCAGCATTGGTGGGTGGGAGAGAAGGGAATTTGGATGGAGTCTTCCCTCTGAGCCAAAGATGGAGTCTTTCCCCCGAGCCAAAGGATGGTAGAGCCTTAGGAAGGAGATCACCACCGAGTCTTCCAAAGTGTGGTTGAAATGCAACCTGTGAGATGTTCATGACACTTGACAATGTGGAGGTCATTCGTTAGTGACAAGGAGGGATGGAAAGTCCACGTGGGGCCTGGAGAGCATGGAACGCACAGGACAAGTCAGCTCAAAATCTCTTGCTCGTGACTTAGGCTGGAAAATGAGTCCCAGGCAGATCACAGAGCTGACCCTGACAGGGTGCAGTCGCTGAGCGGTGCTTGACAATAAGCCGAGGGATTGGACCACACTGTTACCGGACTTCTCAGTGTGTGAGGGGAGAAGGTTGAACTCGTCTCACTAACAAATGAGAATCTGTTTCCTCAGAAACCTAGAAAACAACTTCCAGCCCAAAGTCAGAACCAAGAACATGGTCCTCTCTGCTGGGAGTTCAGTCACTACTCAATGGTCCCCTGATTCTCTGGGATCACAGACTTTACTGCTATCCCACTGACCTCCTAGGCCCCTCCAATCCCCTGTAAGGCAAGGCAAGCAGAGTCTGTCACGCAGCCTGCTTTGGTTTGGCTCATGAGCGAAGAATGCATTTCAGCTGCTTAGGTGGCTGAGGAGGAGAAGATTCGTATTTTGTAGCCTGTAAAAATGTAGGATTAAAACTACACTTCTGCATTCACAATTGGTTTTAGAGGAAGACAGCCATCCTGGTCTGCTTATATGTTGTCTTTGGGTGTTTTCAAACGAGCATGGCACAGATGACAGAGAGAGAGAGAGAGAGAGAGAGAGAGAGAGAGAGAGAGAGAGAGAGAGAGAGAGAGAGAGAGAGAGAGATGGTGTGGTCCACAAAAGTCTAAACTACTTACTGTCTTGCTGCAAGCCTATAGGTTTAACACTTGGGAGGTGGAGGCAGAAGAAAAGAAACTCAAGGCCAGACTTACTGTATAAATCTCATCTCAAATAAAACAGGAAGAAAAGAAAGAAAAAAGAAAGCAAGGAAGGAAGAAAAGAAGGGGCAAAGAGGGAGAAAGCAAGAAAGGGGGAAGGAAGGATGGAAGGAAGGATGGAAGGAAGGAAGGAAGGAAGGAAGGAAGGAAGGAAGGAAGGAAGGAAAATACCTGAGCAGTTAAAACACATACTTAACCTTAGTTAAATGCCAGCACCCACATGAGGAGCAGGTTCATGTGGAAGCCAGAAGAGAGTGGTGGGTGTCCCTTGATCTGGAGCCCGCTTCTGGCCTCCACATGCACCTGCACCTATGTGAACATATACATAATTTTAAAAGTAAAATCTTAAAAATAAATAAATAAATAAAGGTTGGTTGGTTTACCATTTGGTCATTTAGATGGATTTGTTGACCCTGGCTGAGTGAGTCCACCGAAGTGTGGTGTATAATCTTCGCCTCTTAATATTTAGTTCACCTCTTGTGTCCCTCAGTCAGCCACAGTGAGAAGCATTGTTTTACTTTCAAACAATTCATGCAGTTCCCCAAATTTTAGACAGCAAACCACTCCTCAAGATGCAGGTCCATTTTTCCACTTCCAGGACTCAACTCTGAACCGAGTGCACACACCCCCTTGTGCCGAGTCTTTGCTAAGTGCAAACAGAAGCTAAATGTTGAATTAGGTCAAGCCAGTGGCAGTTTTTAGCCCACGGCAAACATCATCCCAGGGAAATCCATCCAGGTCTCAGAACAGCATTATGCAGGGACCAGGCCCTGTGAGCTAAGTTCACATTGAGACTCAGAAGCTGCCAAAGGCAGAGGCTTGGATTCCCATCTCGGACTGAGAGCCCTGTAAATTCTTTGTGCTCTAGCATTTGTAGCTACAAGATGGGCAATAAGAGGCAATTTCCTGGGAGTTATGAGGATCGAGCAAGTTAAGGCTCAAGTAGTTCAGAGTATTTGCTTTTGGTCCAATCTCTCAGTCTTCTGTAAGGAATAGAGCCGTCTTCCTTTTTCATAATTACCACTGGAATATTTTTACTGTAGTGTAATTTGCAAACAGGAAAGGGCGGTTCTGTGTTGTTATATATCTGTGACCCTCAGATGAAGAGAAAGACAGAGACAAGAGGCAGGTATACAAAGAGACGGGGAGAGGCAAGACAGAGAGACGGTCCCAACATTCTAGAAGTTTCCTTGTGTCTGCTGATGAAAACACCCCAATCTAATGTTGCTCCAAGGTCTTCCTTCTTGCTCATGCATCATCCACAATTCTTGTCTTTTGGCAAATGCACACATTTGTTTCTATTGGGCTCAGACCCCAGAATGAAGCGCTTCGGGTGGGATATGTATTCGGTCAATGTCAGCAGATAACTCACAGCTACTTTCTCAAACGGTTCTGCCGATTTATCTCCCACCAGCAATGCATGAGAATTCTTTTTGCTACACATTCTGCCGGTTTATTACCAGGAAGACATCATTTCCAGATAGCATCACCCAAACTTCCAGATAAGCTGTGTGTGAAACTGAAGGCCCCTTAGGCTTTCAGTTAGATGTGGAGGTTCAGCCCATGTCCCCATTATCCTGATGGGTTCCAGGAACTGTAAGTGGCTGTACTAAAAAGCCCAGAAAAGCCCTGAGGCAGTGGACTCCCTTCTGGTGTTTAGAAAACCCTCTTGCAGGTGGAAGTTGGCTGTCTTGGTGTGTCTGGGATACTGTCACAAAGCTACACAGGCTTGCCTCTCACAAATCTGTAGGCTTAAGAGACCAGGATCAGGGTGCCTGGTTCAATTCTAGTGAGTGAAAGCTGTCTTTTGGACTCTAGAATGCTTACTTTCTCAGAGAGCCTCAGAACAGAGAGCTTCCCAGCATCCTTTGTGTAAGTCACTAATGCCACTATGAAAACTCTACCCCTATGACCTCATCACCTCCCCAAAGGTCCACCTCCTACAACCATTGTGTCTGGCATTTGAATTTCTTAACAATAACTACTTGGGGAATGCTAGAGATGGGTACCTCCATGGATGTAAGAGAGAGAGAGACAGAGACAGAGACAGAGACAGACAAACCTTGAGAAGAAGAAGAGGAGTGTGGCTATCTCATATCTGAAATCTGAAAGACATGGGACCAGAAGTATTGCATAGTCCAGAACAGCTTGGGGTTGAGAATATTTTCATAAACATAAAATATTATTCTGCTTAGTTTTGTGTGTGTGTGTGTGTGTGTGTGTGTGTGTGTGTGCGTGTCACAAAGTAATGTTATTTGGGCAGAGTGAACCTCAATTGAGAAAATGCCTCTATCAGCGTGGCCTATAGGCAAATATAGAAGGCGTTGTCTTCATCAGTGATTGATGAAGAAGGGGTCCAGCCTCATGGGTGGTCCTAGGAGGTATAGGAGTGGCATTGAGCCTGAACATGAGCCTGGAAAGGAAGTCAGTGAGCAGCATTTCTCCATGTCCTCTGTGTCAATCTCTACCCCCGGGTTTCTGCCTTGATTACTCTCAGTGATGGATTGGGATAAGGATGCATATGCCAAATAAGCCATTTTCTCCCCAAGTTGCTTGTAGTCATGGAGGGAAGTCAATACAATATTTTTTTTAAAAAAATAATTTGTGTAAGAAATAAAGTTTAATAGGATGAGCTTTCCCACCTGTGTGGCATTATGGTGCCATTCAAAAGCTTCAGGCTTGAGGGCGTTCTTGACTTTCAGCTTAGGGCTGTTCCACCTGTATTAGAGATGTAGTTGTTATGCATGCCTCGTCTTGGACTGAGGTTTGCAGTATCAGAAGGTCAATATAAGCAAGTGGAAGATTCTCACCAAAGCTCTGTTTGGGATTCCCTACGCATAACCAAAATGCCAAAATGTTCCAGCACAGCCTGGAGTAGCAATGTTAAAAAAAACAATATGTATGAGTCACTTTCCAGTTGTGATAATAAAACACTATGACTTAGAGAATGAAGAAATTCATCAGTATCATGCCAGGGATCATGTCAGGAGGCATGGCTCTGGCACAGCCGCTGAGAGCATACATCCTGATTCACCAACAGGAAGCAATGCGTTCATTGGAAATGGTGAAAAGCTTCTGAAACCTTAAGCCCTCCTGCCATTCACCTCCTTCAACAAGAACTGGGGGCCCAGCTATATGACATTGGAGAAGGATTTTGGTCACTCAGATGGGTTCCTGATTGGGATGTGGGACCCTTCCCCATTCTTACACGTCTCAGCAATGACATGATTCTTCTTTGGTCAGGGGTCTTCACAATGACACCAGCCAAAGGCCTGGGAGTGACAGGAGCTCACGTTCATGAACTGGTGCCAAAGCAACCCCTTTTGTTCTGTAAGTTGCTCATTGGAGGCATTTGTCCAGTGTAGAAGGACAGTGTGGCTGAGGCCAGTAGGAAGCAGGACGCCCTGATAAACACACAATCTGTAGTGGTGCTGGCGGCACTTTCTGGTGGATGTGAAAACTGAAAATGAGCCCAGGTAGACCAGAAAGCTGGAATCCTGAACTCTGAGGTATGGGGTAGGGATGGGGTTGGGGAGGGGAGTAGGGATGGGAATGAAGACTCAGAGTTAACAGAGCAAATAGAACGCCCCAAGTCAATTCCATAATAGATAAGACAAGGCAGGGTATCACTAGAGATTAGGGGGATCCCCCCAAAAGTGAGGTCAAGTCTAGTACTGAGCCATGAAGATGTGGACTATAAGAAGTCACACAGGTCCCTGGAGATGTCCTTACTGGACCCAAGGATCAGGGTTGCCTGCAAAGCAGTTTTCTTCCTGTGGAGGACAGTGACTCAGCCCCAGATGCTGTGAATCTCATGGGGCCTAAGAGACCACTTGCCTCCCACATTCTTGAACCCTCTCTGGAGCTGGTGGCGTCAAGCAGGAGAAATGACAGTGCTGGTGAGGAATGGAATTGCGGGCGGCTGTGCAATGCTATAAATATTTGGTTTGAAACAGCAGAGACGTTCAAGATAAAAGTTAAATAGAAATAAAAGCAGTCAGATGTTTATTACATGTTGCCATAAAATTCAAGAGCAGCCTAAAAAGGCAAATCGGGATTTGTTTAACAAATAGGAGAGGAGTACGGAAGAGACTGAGGCTGGCAAGTCACTCAGGGGCTCTGCTCTCATTTGCAGGTGATTTGAACTCCCGAGGGGACAGTTTGACCTGGACGTAGACGGGTATTCTCAGGTGGCTGAAGACTCAGAGGCCTGCCTCAGGTCTCGG
>NC_137967.1:10204205-10256705 GCF_963924665.1 Micromys minutus | reverse complement strand
CAAGGAAGGAGAATCAGAAGTTTGTAGACAATATTGTGACCATATTGTATGTCCTGGGCTAGCCTGGTCTAGATAGGCAGATAACCCCATATTGTGTGTCCTGGGCTAGCCTGATCTAGATAGGCAGATAACCCTAAAACAGTAGGTAGAAAAGTAAACAGCCAACTGGCATTTATTTTGTGATAGCAATGGTAAACAGATTAAAAGAATATACAGAGAAGGCAAGGCTTCTTTTGTGCATGATTTGCATTCAAGCCAGGAAGGGAATGAACAGTCTCCTGTGAATGTGCTGTGTAGAGAAAGGAAGGGAGAGGAGGGGAGGGGAGGGTAACAGGAGTTACAACCCCAAATTCAAACCAGGGAAGACCACGGAGGTGAAGATGAAGGTGGCAGGGTCCCGCTGAGTGACAGGTGACTGGGCTGGATTCTTTCTCCAGACCACTCACACAGAGAGGCCCCGTTGGAACTGTCTTCTCAGAATACCACGGTGGCAAGGCGCCGAGGAATCACAAAGCTGTCACTAGGAAATGTCTGTGGGTCCAGGGTCGGGAGAGTGAAGAGAAGGCCCAGCCTTGAAAGATGACTGACAGGAGACACTGTCAGAGCTGGTGTCCAGGGACTGTGGGAGAGCAGGCTAGCTGGGGGAGGCGGAAGGAGGTAGACAGGTGAAGAAATGGAGAGATGCCGACAGATCCAGCAAGGGCAGCGGGCTGGGGACACAAGGGGAACAGGGCGGGCTGGAGCTCGCATTAACAATAGGAATGCCCTCACACACAACCATCAGTCTGATCCTGGGACTGTCCCATGACACATCACAGACAATGCAAACCGCTCCAAATTGTCCTGTAGCCTGCTACAGGCTGTAGAGGACTGTCCCGTGCACAGAAACGTTAAAGGCATTCTCTGAGAATCTTTTAATCTCTGTTGTTGCTGACGGCAGATAGAACCAACTGATGTGTCTAATAATCAATTAAATATGCTATGGGCATATGCCCAGGGAGGCTGAACCTTTGGGTAGTGGGGAACCCCAGCAAGGATGTGTTCAACTTTTAATATGCTTTCTCCATGTGGAAAATGAATAGGACACAAACTTGGTACTTAAGGGAAGCTACCATTTTCACCTCCAGGTAGATGAATTAATTTAAATACGGTGTGCTTCAAGAACCTCACAGCTTGTTTATAAATCAGACTTTGGTGGGAAGGTTGTGATTTTGACGTGGACACCAACTTCCCAAGGGTGACTTCTTTGGAATCTGATAGTTGCTTCAGGCAAACAGTCCATCGAGGTGGAGCGGAGAGCAGTCACGTAGTTCTTCGGTGTTCTGGAAACTCTAGAAGCCACTCTTCTCAGCCACCGTATTTCTGGACACAGTCAAACGATAACCTCACGGCAAAAACCCTGGCTAGATTTCATTGGTTCAGCAAGGGACACATGATTGAGCTGGGCCAATCACAGCTTTGCTTGGGATGCTATTCTGCTTTGCATGTCTTTGAAGTGTTGAAACTTTCTTGAGACGTTCTGGGCTTTTATCTGAGTGTTTGTTTTCATCGCGAAGTGATATCAAAGTAGCCAAAGCAGAGACAAGGATTGGGGACACACTTTCGCAGATGAGCAGGATTTGACACGGAGGCCAGCGTGGCAAAGTTCAATCTCAAGCTTAGCTGGTTTCCTCTGAATGGCTGACTGAAACCCTCCACAGAACACAACCTAGCCATCTCATTTTAAGGAGGAACATTTCCTTCAGAGGCAGAGCAAAGGGTGACAGTACAAGGTGCTTGGCTTCAACCTCAGTTTTGAATACTGTACTGGCTGGTTTTGTGTCAACTTGACACAGGCTGGAGTTATCACAGAGAAAGGAGCCTCCAGTGAGGAAATGCCTCCATGAGACCCAGCTGTAAGGCATTTTCTCAACTAGAGATCAAGGGGGGAGGGTGGAGCTCATTGTGGGTGGAGCCATCCCCGGCCCAGCCCATTGTGGGTGGTGCCATCCCTGGGCTGGTAGACCTGGGTTCTATAAGAAAGCAGGCTGAGCAAGCCAGGGGAAGCAAGTCAGTAAGTGACATCCCTCCATGGCCTCTGCATCAGCTCCTGCTTCCTGACCTGCTTGAGTTCCAGTCCTGACTTCCTCTGCTGATGAACAGCAATGTGGAAGTGTAAGCTGAATAAACCCTTTCCAACCCAACTTGCTTCTTGGTTATGATGTTTTATGCAGGAATAGAAACCCCGACTAAGACAAATACTGAGAGCTTTAAATGGTATTCATACTTCCCGGATCTCAAAGGAGCTTATTTTTTCGTCTTCTTGGGGTGAGGTCTTGCTAGCAGCCCAGGCTTTCCTGGAGCACACTATGTATACCATACTGTCTTTGAACCGTCCATCCTCCTGCCTCGGCATATGCTGGGATTAAAAGCACGTATTGCCATGCCTTACCCCACTATTGTTCTTTTTGTCAGAAGAGAACATGTCCAGAGAAGGAGGCTGTGTCAGGGCAGTGGTAGCAGTGGTACTTTGGAAGCAAGTTAAAACCATCGGACTCCATCTGTCTTCAGGACAAATGGACATTTCTGCTTACAGTTTGAGAGTTCTGAACTTGGCACAGTGTTAGGAAGATCTTTTTCCGCGTGGAATTGTGTCAGAATAATGCCAGAGACCAGAACCCACATCCCACATGGGGTCAGAACACCCATTTATTCTCAAAGAAAGATGGAGTGTCCCTGTGCTGGATGCTGTCTATGGTCGTCTGCAGTTTCCCTGTTATTCATCATGCCAGGATTTACTTCCTCCCAAGCTGCTTTGCTGGGAGAAACAACAGCCTCATTTGAAGTCCCTCCTGACTGTTTTCCTTAGGAGGCTGTCCCACAATGCCTCAGTGTGGGTGGGCGGCCGGGCTGCCTAGCTGCCTAGCGTCTGCTGGACAACTGTCAGGTTGGTTGAAGGATATTAGAGGGAAGTTGAGCGTGTGTCAGCGCTCCTCAGCACCCACTCACGTCAGAGAAGTGATACAGCTGTCACTGTGCCCGATGAGGCGGCTGGCAGGACAGGCCACATTCACCATCGCAGCTGTCCAATTAGATGCAAGGGCCTGACCCTCAGGTGGGCAAAAGGCAGGGGACAGGGGCATCACATGTGGGAGTCTCTGGCTATCCAGGGTTTCAGAGTTGCGTCTGGCATCTGCTTCTATCTCTCTGAAGAGATCAGGGATGCTGGGACAGTCAGCTCAGCCAGGCTGCCTCCCCCATTACTAACCCTTTTGCTTCTGCCTTTGCTGATTGCCTCTCCTCCCTCCTTTTACCCACCCCCCCAGTCCCTTCATCTTAGGGGAGGCTGCCCCAAGGGTACACAGAGGCTCTGGAACTCATTCTGGGCAACACATGCAATTTTATTAGACATCCAAGGAAAAGCCAGATTATGACCTGCAACACTTCACTTCTTGGTTCTAAATGCTTCTAAAGAAATTCAGTGTGGGGCTAGATAAGGCCATGCCAGCAATTTGGACACAGTGTACCATGTAACAACATGGGAACACATTGTTTGGAATCACAGCTCTTCTGATGGAGGTCTTTCCTTTTGGCAAATTAAATAAAGAAGGGCGTGTGTATTGTGTGGCAGTTTGTGGAAGTGACAGTGCTGACTCAGCAAACATGTTACGACCTGGCTTTAGCCCAAACTCACACTGGAGGTACTCTAAGGGTTGAGGCTTATTTTCTAAGGAGAGACCTGTAGGCCTGGATCTGTGTTTAAAGGACCCTGGAGAGCCTCTCCCACCCACACTCTTCCCATGACTCAACGTCTTTCCTTCTCATTGGACAAACTGTGATTGAGCTCTACAAGTTCACTGACTTCCTATTAAGATTATGTGGTGGAAAAGCATGTGTCTGTGTTGAGCATGTAGTTCTGTTCTTTTAATGCCACGATGTCACCATAACATTGCTTTGCATTAGGCGTTATAATGGGGTAGAGTTGACTCAATATGTGAAGGAGGTTGTTCCTCTGGGTTTTAGTGACTTCCTCAACACTGTGACCAAATACCTGATCTAACCAGTTTATGGGGTGAAGAATTTCTCTGGGCTCGTGGTTAGGGGTTACACTGCATTCTATCATGGTGAAGCTGTCAGGGTGACTCAGTAAGGAGCAGTGTGAGCTCATTCCATCTAAAAGGATCAGAAGTAGAATATAGATGATAGATAGATAGATAGATAGATAGATAGATAGATAGATAGATAGATAGATTAGATGGGTGGGTGGATGGATAAATGGATGGATGATAGCTACATAGATAGATAGATAGATAGATAGATAGATAGATAGATAGATAGATAGATAGATTAGATGGGTGGGTGGATGGATAAATGGATGGATGATAGCTACATAGATAGATAGATAGATAGATAGATAGATAGATAGATAGATAGACAAGAATAAAGAGGAAAAAGAGAAAGAGGAGGGAGGGGAGGAGGAAGGGGAAGAAGAGAAAGAGGAGGAGAGTATTCAGGCAGGCTTCAGGGCACTTATGTGGCTCACCACCAGTACTCACTTTTTCTATTCAAGCTCCTCTTGGATAACTAGATTCCAGCATCTCACAATGCATCACCATTGGTTGGGGTCCAAGTGTTCAAAACCATGAGTCTATAGGGAGCATTTCACATCTGAACCATAACATTAAGCTGTGTGAAAATGTCGTTTCATTTCACATAAGTTGGTGTGTGAAAACCTACAGACTTTGATAGATGAGGGGATTATAGAGCACATCCTTGTGATTTGTACATATGAAGGTGGTACCTTCGCCCAGTGTGTACAATCTGTAAGTGTTTGACATGGGAAGTGAACTTAAACACAGAAATATTCATACATGGAGCTAGGCTTTAAAGAGAGTTCTAGCTTTAATCTATTTAATCCCAACTTTATATCCCTTATAAGCTAGATAATTCTGAAGCCATCAACTCCTTGCATATACCTCTTTGAAATGAAATCAGAGCATTTATTCTTTTGTTCCCTTTTTTTTTTTTTTCAAGATGTGTGGATGGGTTGGAGGTATCTTTTACTGGAAGATCACTCCATCTAAATTATCTCCTGTCTTCCATAGTCTACCCAGACAGCAGTAACCTTTGCTCTCAGAACTTCCATAACCCTTGATTAATAGTTCCCTTTTAGTGATTTCCATTTGTTCCTGAAAGCCACATGTAGAGAGCAAGTCCTGTCTTTTGGCTTGTATAAGTGAATTATGTCAACTTTCAGATTCACCAAGACTACTGGTAACACATGAGGAGGGTTCTTGAGGATTAATGTAATTAATTAAATTAAATTAAATTAATGTAATGTAATTATGTTCTCATTGAGAAAAATGAAAAGCACAGTAGATTCTATGGAGAACTGGTCTACCAAGTATAAGTGTTGGGAGTACTGGTATACCTGCCCCACCACAAAAAAATAGGTGTTTCTGCAATTTTCTAGAAAGTCACCCATAACCTGTCTCTTGAGCAGAATATTTTACCTCAAGGGCTTCTCATCTTTTTTTTCTATATAGTTATATTTTTATGTTTATCTGTTTGTTCACATACATGAGTTTATATGCAATGTATGCACATAGGAGTCTACAGAGATCAAAAGAAGGCATAAACTATCTTGGAATTTCAGGTGGTTGTGAGCTGCAATGTGGGTACTCTGCAGTGATGCTCTTAACTCTTGAACTGCCTCTCCAGGGCTAGTGTACTTTCTTTCTTTTTTACATTTTCAATCATTTAAAAAATTTTATAAGTGTACACATATTTTGCCTGAATGTCTGTGAACCCAGTATGTTCTTTGGTGCTCACAGAGGCCAGATAAGTACCTTCAGTCTCCTGGAAGTGGAGTTACAGATGAAAGCCAGTACATGGGTACTGGGAATTGAACCTGGAATCTGTAGAAGAGCAGCCAGAGTTTTTAACCTTTGAGCCATCTCTCCAGCCCCTCCTAAGCTGTTATCTTACAATCATTCATTTACCTTAAACACTTAGTTTAACTTAGTTTAAACTCTTAGTTTGTCAGCCTACAATGTCTAGGGGTGCACACTTGCACTCCCAACATCATTATTAATTATTTTTAAGACGTGGAAATGTATGTATTAGGCTTTGCACACAAATCAAACTTTGTTCCCAATGTTAAAATCCAATTTATATGTTACCCCCGCAAACAAATAGCTGTACAGCCGTACTTCATGAGTCACAGTCCACTAGTACATTTATTCTATTCAAATGACTTGTGACATATGACTCAGTTAAATGTAGTGAAATTTCTGGGCTATTGTTTGGTTTATGAGGCATTGTTTTATAAAATAAAATAAGTACACTTATGCTCAGATCTCTCTAAGAGTAAATTCTGCACAGTTGAATGGTGGTTGTTGCTAATTCTGTGTTTATTTTATTATTCTCATCTTGACTTTGATCACTGGAAGGCGGGGTTCTTTGACTTGTTTTCACAACAGGATGGGAATGTCTGTGGTGATGGGTGGCTGAGGTGCAGTGGTCAGAATCATTTGAGAAAGCTACCTTCTATTAATTCATTGATTGATGTGTTGTGCGTGAGGTGCAACCTACGACCTTGTGTATTCTACAGTGTTGTTGTTCTCCCTCTGTTGTATCCCCAACCCTCTCCTTCACTTTCAAAAGAAAACTTAAGTAAGCTGTCACCAAGTAGTCCAGGCTGGGCTTACAGTATACCTGCCTCAGCCTCCACAATAGCTGGGATGACAGGCTCACACTATCATCGGCCTACTAGGGACCTGACCACCTCTTTCATGAACTATCCACTGGAGTCTCTCCCTATCTAATCACAATGCCAGAGCCTCCGCTGGTTTCTTAGGTTTCATCCAGGAGATGAGCATGAATGAAAGCCAGAGACAAGTCACATGTACCAGCCCATGGGAAGAGCTATAACTGAGGCCCAGGTTAATCCAGTTCCTTTCCCCCAAGAGTTTCTAGATGCTCTTTCATGTCTTACTCCAAACCCCTGCGGTTTCTGAGGGATCAATCATCTGGTTTCTGTTCTTTGTCAAGGGTACATGATATACTTCTTATAGATGATATAGTCTTTAGTGGCAGGGGAAAAAAGAACATTAAACTAGGGATGTGAGTTAAATTTAAAAAAGAAAGAAATGGATAGAGAGAAATAGATAGATGATAGATTAGATAGGTAGGTAGGTAGGTAGGTAGGTAGATAGATATATAGATAGATAGATAGATAGATAGATAGATAGAGAGATAGATAGATAGATAAATCAGAATTCTGTCTTATGACCATAGCCTTGAACTAAAAGGAAGAAAAGGATCCCTGGGCTTTAAGAATGCTTAATTGGCATTTACTTGCTGTTACTTTAAAATATGCTCGGTTTGGCCTTGACACTGCTTCATCCAATGCAACCCAGAAACATGGGAGTTGTATTTTACAGTGAAGGTTTGAAAAATTAACTGTTTCCCCCTTTGCCCTTTTAACTCCCAGTTGGAAAATCCCACCCTGATTAACCAATTGACTCACTCGGAAGAAAAACAGACTTGACTTCTAGTTTTATCACCCCCGATCCACCTTGTACAGGAGTGAAGCCTGCAGGAGGGTTTTCTGTTATGTGTGGGGAGGATTCCGTCCTTCAGGTTTTCTTGGCCAGGTGAGTGGGGGTACTTTGTCCTGCAGAAGACAGAGTCTTTTGGGATACTCAGGGAAGTGTGCAAGCTCTCTGCTAACAGCTGTCCTTTGAATCCCTTCTCTTCAGGGTTACAGCTTCTGCCTGAAAGATGCATTCTGGTGGCAGGAGACACAGACATGCAGGTGGCTGGCGGTGTGTTCAGACCCAGGGTGGAACACTCCAACTCACGCCAACGTACAAAAGAAGGTTGAGCTGGTAAAGATACAATGCTTCATGGCTGAAGAAACCTTTTCATCTAAATTTCTAGTTGACTTTCGTGTTGACAACTGATTTAAGAGTCTAGTTGCCCCTGTGCCTTCAGGTAATACATTTCACACCTCCAGTGGTACCTCCAACTTCACATAATTACATACTGTGTTTTTCCAATGATTTGTATCTGTGCTAAAGCTTAATGAAGAAGTTAGGTGCAGCAAGAGGTTAACAAGAATAATACAATGAAATCAAGCTATCATAACAATAAACCATAATTAACATTCTGTGAATATAGCTTCTTTTTTCGACTTATTTTCCTTCCACAGTGTGGGTAGTATATACACTGTGGATACTGTGGATGAAGGCATGACTCACATTTTGAGGGGAATGGGATGATAGAGTGCAGGATTTCAACAAACCATCCAAAACGAATACTTAAAAGTGTATGGACTGTTGAAAAATATAGGAACTGAACGTGTTTGGGATGCTATATTGACCTTCTCGGAATGGGTAATGAGATCACAGAGAACATAGCTTCGATAATGTAGGTGCTCTGAGTTGCATGGCAACTTAGAATCGGTACTCTTCCTTGAGGATCATGGGAAACAAGATGGAGTAGCAGCGTTGTTAAATGATGGGGCAGCCCTCGGAAGGTCAGCAGGGCTGATCCCCCGTCAGTTTCATCTGTGGGTGCACTTGCCCTGAGGCCTCTGCTGATCCCTCTCTTGGCCAGATTCCAAGTCTGCTGTGTTCCGTGAGATGTTCTGACCACTGTACCCCTTAGTCTCATCTGGATTTGTCTGAGTCGCAAGGCCTCCTAGACAGCCAGTCCCGATCCTTCTTCTAGGACAAAGGAGACCCGGGAGCACTTCCTTTCTCTAAAACAGTGGTTCTCAGCCTTTCTGATGCTGTGACCCTTTAGTGCAGTTCCTCGTGTTGTGGTGAAGCCGGACGATAAAATTATCTCGTTGCTACATTTGCAGCTGTAACTTTGCTGCTGTTATGAATCCTAATGTAAATATATCCGGTGCGCAGGAGATCTGGCATGTGACCCCTGTGGGAGTCGCTACCCACAGGTTGAGAATCACTCCTGGAGACTGTTATGTTTCTCCTATAGTCTTTTGCCCTTTTACATTCTTGATGAGCAGATATTTGCTTGGACCATGCTTGTACGTGCACGGAAACCCCTTGTCCTCCTCAAGTGTGACCTGGCCATAGTTTTGCTGGCAAGTCACATCAGCCCCATAAATCAAGTCCTTTGCTTGCCTGTATTATGCTCATTTGCTGGGTGGTGATAAAGATTAGAATTAAACAAACCAAAGATGGCGGGCGAGGAGGAGGGCCCGTGAGCTCTTCTTACAGTTTCCTCAGTGGCTGAGTGACAGCCCCGGGGGCGGGGAGCCACGGTCTCCTTTTCACCAAGTAAATTGGGAAAGATGAGGTTCAGCTAAGTCCTGCGCTAGGGTGGCCGGTGCCAGTTGGTAAATCAGTCAGATTTTAATTACCGGACAGATGACAGGGTGCAATGACAGGTCGCAGTCCACGGGAGAGCATTCCTTCAAAGCTGCTTCCCAGTCAGAGAGGCTTCAAGAAGCAACACAGGCTAGCAGAGCTGAGGCCCCCATGCTACGGGAAGGGAGAAGTCTGGGGTTCCTTCCCAGGCTTCTGAACCACCGCCCTCTTGGATGCAGAGCTTGCAAGCAAGCGGGGGGGGGGGGGGGGGGGGGGGGCAGGTCTGTGGCTCACCATAGGAAGAGTTCCTTCCTAAGCCCTCTCTTCCTTTTAAATTTCCCCTTTGCCCTTCTCTCCTTCCAGGCCTGTGATTTTTAATAGGTTCCTACAGCCCTTTGCCTCTGCAGCTGTTTCATGCCAAGAAAGCCAAGGCAGGTTTTTAAAGTGGCAAAGCCTGCTAATTAGTTAAATGAAGTTGCCTTTTCTGACAGTGGCCCTGGTGGTGAGGAAGGTGACATGCTTTGAAGTGACTTCACAGGGGAGGCCTGGCCGATTGTTTTTTTTTTTTTCTTTCTTTCTTTTTTCTTTTTCTTCTTTTTTTTTTTAACCACACTCCCTCCTCAACCTTATTACCAATTCCAAGACAGGTCACTCTTTGTCAGTAACCCCACCCCCTAAACCTCTCATTCCTGGCCTGGCTCCTGGCAAAAAGTTTCCTGGATGTTTTGAAGCCCCCTGGAGACCATGTGACCTGTATGAATGCTACACACACGCCCCCCACCTCCAGTCGTCGCCCCCCCCCCCCCCCCCCCCCGCTTCACTGGCTCAGCATCAGGCTGAGATGACCCTGAGGAATTAGAGAGAGGGCCATAACTCACTTGCTGCAGGGTCCAGAGAGTGTACTGGGAATGTTTTCGTTGCTGTAACAAAATATCTCAGGCTGGTTCTTGTGGGAAAGTAGGAGAATCTTCAGCTCACAGTTTTGGAGGGTGGGAAGTCCGATATATCAGGTAGATACTGGAAAGAGAGCAGCTACTGCTGGCTACTCTCTAATATGGCTTTATGACTGGAACACGTACACGGGACTAGGAGGAGGCAGTCATCTGTTCAGATGAGCAGCAAAGGGCACTGAAGGGCTTCTTGTAATAACCCGTGTGGGGGGATTAGCCTGGCTCCTGGAGAAATGTACTAATCCCATCCAAAGGTGAACTGGCCAGCCTTTGAGCATCACCTTGTTGGCACCTGGACCTGAAGCTGGCAGGTCACGGTGGACCACTTGGCTAACCTAGGCTATCTGCTTGCGGGTGCGCACAGCCTATTGCTTATAGGTTACACTGAACAAAACAGCCTGAGACTCTGTCATGCGTGAGACAAAATGATACAACCATAAAACAGAATATGCATGAGATAGATGGGGATGCCCTTGACTTAACATGGTCCATCATTTTACAAAAAGCCCTGTCTGTCTGTCTGTCTGTCTGTCTGACTGTCTCTCTCTCTCTCTGTGTATGTGTGTGTGTAATAAACTCTAAAATAATGAGAAAAATGTATAGTGTTCAGGCTACGGAGAGGAGTTAGCATTTAAGAGCATTTGTTGCTTTTGCAAATGACCTGGTTTTAGTTCCCAGCACCCACACAGTGAGTCACAGTCCCGTGTAACACCAGTTCCTGGGGACCTGTCACCCTCTTTTGGCTTCCACGAACACTGCGTGCACACCCCGCACACACATCTGTGCACCCAAACATTCACACTCAGAAATAAGAAATAAATGATACATAAAAAAGCACCAACGCTCTCAGTTCATGCCCTGTGAGTCCTGCTCTTATCAATCAAATACCGCCTACTGGGCAGTGTGCGGGGCTGTGTCTGATACGAGTTCGTTTGATTGGCAGTCTGGAAGTCTGTTTACACCAATGTCACCACAGACATGTGAAGAATGTGCTGGGCTGTGACAATTACCACAGCACAGTGTCACTAGGCACTGGGAATTTTTCCGCTGCATTATAATCTTAGGGAGATACATGTCATCTGTCATTGACCCGGATATTATTTGGTGCATGACTACAATTCTGTATTAATCAGCCCTCTTCGACAAGACTTACATGGTACAGCAATAATACAAATGGTCCCTCAACCTCAGTGGCTCAGAACAGCAGAGATGAGTCTCCCACAGACCTATGGGTCAGATGTGACAACTTGGCTTCAGGCTATACAATAATACTGCTCTGTCCTGTTTGTCTCTCAAACCAGCCTAAGCTAAGGAAACTGGGGCTACCTGGGGTGTGAACCTTTCATTGTAGAGAGTCTCAGTGAGAGGAAACAAGACAAGCCGCCACCTGCAAAGCCTCTTGCAACTTCCTGTTCACAAGACATTCCCTGGCCAAGTCAGTCAGTCCACGGCTAAGCCCATGACAGCAGGCCACTTCTCCACTGGAGGGGCAGCAAAATCATATCCGTGTCTGTGGATGCGAAACATCATTCAAAGAGGAAAGCTTCCTCAAAGGACTCTGGGAAAACAGATTCCTGTCCTCATAAAACTGCTGTACTCCTTCGAAAAGGTCAAAAGTCACTCCCAGAAGGTCAAAAGTCACTCAGGAGGCCTTTTACTTTGGGTTCTGCTTATGTTTTGAGACCTGTCTGGCTATTGCCTGAATACCCCCTTGGTCATCTCTAGTCTGACCTGGAAACTTATCTGGCCGTCTAGTAACCAAATTGGTGATAGACAAGGCCAACATCTCTTTTAGAAGATGCGTGGCGGAATGCAAGGTCCTAACTCCAGTCCCTGAAAAGGACCAGGGTTGTGGGAGTCTGAAAAAAAAATCTCTAGGCAGGTAAGAAATCATTTACTTTGGGTGAAGGCTACCCACAATGCAACCAATAGGCAGACAGATATCAGCCTGTACCCGATCAGTTATCCACACACATGAACTACACAAGACATACATGTAGACCAACATACAGAGTTACAGACATAGGCAGCTGGTGAAGGCCAAGGCTCTTCTGACCTTTGACCCAGGGCACATTTGCATAAAACACAGCCCAAAGAGGCATCCTGGGTTCCCCCATATGCCTGGTGTCAGTCATGTTGTACTGACTTCTATCCTTCTGGATACCCAGTGATAACCATCACAGCCTATGCTAGATACCCATGTAAGCACCATGTTGTCCAAACATAAATTAGTCTTTTATAGCCTCCTGTCCCCTACATGCAGCCATATGTGCCCAGGCTGAAAATTCACTGCTCACTGGCTGGGTTTCGATCTCATACGTTTATTTCCAAACGTGTTGCTACTCATAAAGGAACTCTGGCCAGCAAGACTCTGGCAGGCCTTGCCCCTCTACCCCACTCCCGCTGTCTTGCTAAACCGTTAGCTTACACTCCCGTGTCTAGCCACCAAAGCCCATTATTTGTCCATTTCCTCCTCCGGAGGCTGACCACCAAGGTCCAGCTATCACGGTATTGAAGTCCAGCGATCAGAAGCCCCCTTTGGCCATCCTAATTAACATACCCAATCAAACTACTCCACTGACTCCTATGCCATTCTAACACAGGCATCTCCTTCTTCTCTTCTTCCAGTTACCTCTGCAAGGGCGTTCCTTGCAGGTTTTCTCCCTGAGTCAAAAAGCATGCACCTTTAAGTTTTTCCCTCCAGCATAATAAAGGATCTCTCTGGGTAAACAGGTGTCTGCCTGAGGTTTGTGCTTAATCCGGGGGCCTTGAAGGGAGCATCCCCACCTGGAGGGAGGTTCTCCCAACAACCTAACTGACTAATAATTGACATTATAGGATTCACAAAAACTGTGCTACTTAATTAAACAAAAGTGAAAAGCACATTTTTTTTTTTTAAATGTGAAATGCTTTGGGGATTCAATAGATTTACTTGTTGATAAAAGCGCCTGCTAATTACACCACAGAGCATAGTTGCGCAAAGCCATTCTGGAGATAGAGAAAGATTCAACACTTTGGTACATGCCCGGGTGTCTATACATCTTTATAGCTGATCGGGAGTTGGTGTCTGGAACACGCACGAGTGGGGTAAATAGGAGGCGGGGTGTGGAGTGAATGCACAGGCCTCCCTGACAGGGTCCTGCCTCCAGACATGGAACCTTGTCACCTTCCTCACAAGCATGGTCTTTGATTCTTCTTGCCAAGGCACCAGCTTTCAACTTGATACAAACCCCAAGTCACACCGGAAGAGGAAACCTCAAGTGAAGGATTTGGCTGTGTCTGTGACTGTGAGGCGTTTTTCTTGCTGTTGATATTGGTTTTGTTTGTTTGTTTGTTTGTTTTAATTTCTAACTGATAAGGGAGGGTCTTGCCCACTGTGGATGAGGTCATCCTGAGGTTGGGGTCCTGGTCCGTGTAAAACAGCGAGCTAAGCAGAACGCTGAGGGAGAGGGACACTTAGCAGTGTTCCTCCCTGGATTCTTCTTTGCCTCGAGCTCTCCGTCTTGGGTTTCCCTTGACTGTGAGCCAAAGAAATCCTCTCCTCTGGCCGATTAGGAGGAGACAGATCTGTAGACAAGAAGGGTGGTATCCACTATATTATATGGGTCATCAATTTTGTTTGCATGCCAGAGCCACACCACTACCACCACCACCACCACCACCATCACCACCACCACCACTACCACCACCACCATCACCACCACCACCAGTACCACCACCACCACCATCACCACCATCACCACCACCACCACCACCACCACCACCATCACCACCACCACCACTACCACCACCACCACCATCACCACCACCACCAGTACCACCACCACCACCACCACCACCACCACCACCACCATCACCACCACCACCATCACCACCATCACCACCACCACCAGCACCACCACCACCATCACCATCACCACCACCATCACCACCACCACACAAGACCCAGCACAGTTAGACCCAACTGGGCTGTGGGGTCTGAGCACCTGGAGAGTGTGCTTGTGTTTTTCCTCTCTCCAGCTGTGAGCCCCAGGACTCTATCCCAAACCATCAGCCACAGATGGGCTCTGCTTCCTGTGCTGCCTCTGTCTACCCAGAAGGCCCCGGGCCAGAAATAACAACTGGGCCTTGGGGAGGCCTCCAGTGTGGAGCCCATGGCCCTGCGTGAGAATTCAGATGTGATAAACACATCTGCATGCTCTTTCCAGGGATCCTGCCCCCATGTCTGCAAATGAATTTCTCCTCCCAGGGGGGAGCCCGGCAATGCACTTGAACCCTGATTTGTTTTCAGCACTTTGCACTCAGCTTCAAGAATCATTTTAATATCCAGACTTCTGTTGGGAGAATGTGGTAATGGAAACACGGTGTTTTCTAAGGCTTAGCCTGCACAGCCTACTGCGGAAGGAGGCCTGTTCCCTGGTCTCTGCACAATTGTAAATATAATTTTTAATGAAATAATGTATAATACAAATTATTATTTATGCCTCTTTCCCCTATTCCGAGTAGAGTAAAACCTGCCCGATGTTTCTGCTGTTCTCATATCCTAATTCACAAAGTAATTTAACAAAAACAAACAAGTAAACGGGAAGGGAGCGGCAAGATAATCCGTAACTCTCGAAAGAGAACAGCAGTTTCTCAGCTTTTAGATTAATTCATTTCTGTTCTATGCAGATGTGGTAAATCTATTCACATCCACATATTCGAGATGAGATATTTCACTCCACTGTTGTGCTGTATAAAATGAGTTATTTTGGGGAATTAAATGCCGGGGTGTAATTTTTGAAGGAAACAGAGGTTTGTAAATGTTGTTCGATGGATGCTGGTGTTTCAATGCGGTTATTAAATGCCACGGGAAATGCATCTCACACTCTCCACCCTTTGCTTTTTTGTCTTTTCACGTGCCTCGGAGTTGCAGTTAAAACGGATGTTCTAATTCTAAGATCGTCCATGGAGACACCACCTTCGACCTTCTAGGAATCGCCGCTCTCTCTCCTAAAGGACACGTGTACTTTCTGAAGCTAATCATCCCTGGAGGATTTCAGACAAACAGGGGCTCAACTCCTGCAGCCCAGAGCCCTTTACAAACATCCCAAATGTGTGAGGAAGGGGGTCAGTTAAGTCCCCTCCCCCCGATAAAACAGCGTTCATAGGGTATTCAATTTATCAAGGTAAGAGAAATTCAAATTAGTTGATGAGCGTATTTGGGGAGGGTTTGACGCACACTCCTTGGTGTTTAGAATGCTCTGCCTCGACTGGAGAAAGAATCCCAGAGACTAAGGACAACTAGGTAGAGACTGAGCTGTCTCTGCTCCCAGACAGCCACCGCCGCTTCAGCCCAGCAGAGTAGAGGGATAGCCAGCATCCCGGAGTATGATTCCGGGCTAATATGGAGTCTCTTCCTGCCCTGACCAAGCCAGCACGCTCTGCTCTCTGTGTATTCTGTGGAACCCCTCACCGCGGCTCTAAAAAACCTCCGTCTTCTTGTGTTGTAGAGGCTGGAGCCCAGGGCTTTGTGCATGGTAAGTAAACCTTCTGCCACCAAGCTTCATTTCCCAAGCACCTAAAAATCCTTGAAATACTGCCCCTGCTGAAATGGCCCGCCACCCCCTCGCCCCGGCCCCCATCCCCGCAGCTTTTACATGCATACAGCCAACCAGCTGCAGACAGAACACATCTGAGAGAGAACGGCTACCGTGCCGCCTGCCTGTGCTGTGGCATGCCTGGTCTGCACGGAACATGGAGACGTATTTCCTCATCATGCTTTCCCAGACAATGCAGGATGACAACCAGCTTCTTGGCATTTACAGTGTATTCATTATGTAAGTCATCTAAAGATGTGTGCACGCACGCGGGAGGTTGTGGGTGGGCTCTGGTCACGTGCTTTGGAATTTTCTATAGGAGACCTGAGTAGCTGAGGAGTTTGGTGTCTGTGGGGTTTTCTGAATAATCTCTTCGGGTACTGAGGGACTCTGAGTCAGATACAGTGTTGGGAAGCAACACACACACACACACACACACACACACCCCTCAGCAAATACCCCATAAGTAAGAATAGACTCGGGCATACTGGGACATTTCTATAACCCCAGCATTTGGGAAAGCTGAGGCAGGAAGATCCCAAATTCAGAGCCATTCCTGGCTTAACAAGTCCAAAGGAAATAATAACAAATATTGCAATATAATAAACCTCATGGGTGACAAGGTATACCGGCGTGTATATACATTAATTTTTTTAATTTTATTTTTACTAATGTGTGTCTGTGTTTGTGTGCACGGGAAGCAGGTACTGATGGATGCCAGCAGAGCTGGAAACTAAAACCCTGGAACTAGAGTTAGTGGTGCCTGGGGGCTGACTGTGTGTGTGTGTGTGTGTGTGTGTGTGTGTGTGTGTGTTGGAAACTAAACTTGGGACCTCTGCAAGAGCATCAAGCCTTAACCTACAAGCCGCCATCTCTCAAACCCCTATTTGTGGCAAATTCTGTATTTGACTGTACATTGGGTACTGCAAGAAACAAAGGAGATGGAGTGGATGCAGAACATAAGAAGAAGAAGAAGAAAGAAAAAAAGGCAAGAGAAAGACCACTTAGCACTGGGGATTCCAAAGTAAGCCTGTCGAATGCCTCACCAGACAGACAACACAATAGACCAGCAACAAAGGAAGGAAGGGAGCTTGAACTAAGGGACATTTTTACTAAGTAAATAAACGAACATGGGAAAAAAATCTCTTTGGCAGAGAAGGGACATCTGATCCCTAAATGCTTCGTTTGGGTGTGGTACCAGCTACCCCCCTCTTCCTCAGCTTCCTGGATTGTTCTCCTGGTGACTGAAAACCCGGAAGTGGGGACACCAAGGCCATTTTCTGTGGCATCTTTCTTCTCCCCCATTCAAATGGGAGCTTGAGTGATTTGGCGGCTGGATCTGGGAACCTGCCTGCCAAACTCCACCTGCTGAAGGGACTCGTTCCAGCTGTTTGCTAGCGCTCTTCTTCTGCAGAGGTTTATCAGGGAAAAGAGAGCTAATAAAAAAACATGATGAATCAGGAGGCAGAGAAGACTGGAGGAATGGGCGATAATCAGCCTCCTGCTTGGGAGCTGCCTGGGCTCTGCCTAAGCACCCACCTGGATGGGTGCTTGAGGAGGGTGCCTGGGGGCTGCTGAATGAATGGTAACTTGAGCCTCTGGTGCGTTCCCTTAGCAGTACCACTCTGCTGCCCAGGAGTCCTGAGGTAGACCTCTCAGAGTTGGGTGGGGTGGGGTGGGGTGGGATGGGGTGGGATGGGGTGTGACTATGGGGTATATCTTGGATCTCAGAGGGGACCTCCCATCACTTCTGGAATGTCTTACTGTGTTAGCGATTGTGCAAACATACTGTGAATTATATAATTTATAGCGAGTCCCCTACTTACTCCCCACTTCTTGGTCTTTATCTCTCTGACCCTGTCTCTCCGTCTGTCCGTCTATCCATCTGTCTGTCTATCTGTCTTGCTTTGTAGCCTAAGTGACCGGAAGCTTGGGATGCTCTGCCAGAGCCTCCTGAATGCTCCTGGGGTGACAGATGTACCACCATGTCCGTCTACAATGTGTCTTTTATAAGTGGGGGACCTGCTTCATCTAACACACCCACTACACAGCGTTCTCTGACACTTGAGGGGAATATGGCTTTCTAAACCCAACAGGAAGCCACCCACTCAACTCCACCCCCCAAGGTGATGTCCTAAGAGATTTTCAAGAGTAATTTTGGTGTCAGTGATCCTTGCTTCAGACTTCTAAACTTAGTACAACTACTCAGAGATTCATTTGGAAGCTTCTGAGAATGCCTGTATTAGGGGAAGGAGGGTAAGAATCGTACCCTTAAGGTATCTATGCCAGTAATTGGCTAGTGACTTGGTGATAAAAGAAGAAATTGTGATTACATATGTACCACACTGTTCCCTACCTCTGGGTCTTGATACAAATCTTCCCTTCATGACTCTGGCCAGAGTTGCACATCCTACATTACCCTTGCACTCAGCAACCTATATACTCCTGAAGCCAGAGGGTACTCCTAAGCTAGAGTCAAAACACTTCACAAAATAAAAGGCTTGGGTCTGTGTGTTCAGCACATTTCAAATGGAGGGTCTGAGTGTGAGGGCTTGTGCGTTTGCTCCACAAATGTTTATGGAATACCTGCTTTGTTCTAACTTAGTTCTCAGTCTGGGGGAAAGACAAGGTACCCTGTACTGAGAAGGCCTACACTTGGAAGAGATCACAGAAGGGCTGGAGAGATGGTTGGGCAGTTGAGAACTTGCTACTCTTCCAGAGTCCGGAGGTTCAATTCCACACACCTATATGACTGCTTACAATTGTAACTCCAGTTCCAGGGGACAGGCTGTCCTCATCCAGCCTCTATTGGTACTAGTCATGCGCATGGTACACAGATGTACAGTCAGACAAAACGCCCATCCATGTGCATAAAATAAAATAAAATAAAATTTAAATGTATAAAAGGCAGTAAAACCTATTATCAGAAATCCATCAGTGGCTTGCCAAAAAAAAAAAAAAAAAAAAAAAAAAACACCTCACACAGCAAAATGGACAGGAGGCTCTTGAGAAAACTGGAGGTCAGGGTCAGTGTTTGTAGGCTCATCCTGAGATCTGCAGGCGGCAGAAGAAAACATATAGGAAAATGGACAGAAGCAGAGGCCCAGAGATGAGTCCATATGGATTTGCTTAGTTGAGGTAGGGATAAAATATTCCTTAGGTTCAGGAATGCAGGTCCGTAGTTCAACTTCTGGGAGCAGACGCTTGTTTAATATCAGCTATTTGCCTCCCACGTAGCTCTGTTCCCTGCACTGTAGGCACAGTATCAAGTCCCTGCTAGTACAGCCGATGTCGGTGGCAAGGTAGAAACACTGAGTCAGAAGGTAGTTAAAGAACAGACTCGTTTACTCTACGGTGGCCCGGAAGTATACAGATAGAACACCAGGAAGTGACCTGAGATGAGGTGTAACCCTTAGTGAGTTCCCTTGTGCCTCTTTCTGAAAGGTACCCCCACTTCTCAATAATGCTATGAACGGGTAGGCCATTCCTGATGTCCAAACTTCCGTGACCAATCATTTCCTTTAAAGCCCCTGCCCCCATCCTCCCAGAATACCTTGCGTTAAGGACCGAGCATTTAACACAGCAGTTCTCAATGATGCAACCCTTTAATACAGCTCCTCGTGGTTCTGGTAACCCCAACAGTAAGATTATTTCCATTGCTACTTCTTAACTGTGACTGTGCTACTGTTACAATTTGCAAGGTAAATGTGTTTTTCCACTGGTCTTAGGTGGCTCCTGTGAAAGCAGCATTTTACACCCCCCCTCCCCCGGGGCTGTGACCCACAGGTTGAGAACCCCTGCTTTAACACATGGTGGGGTAAAATGACATTTCCTGTCCAAATGATGGCGCACAGCATGCATGCACTCAGAAGAGATAGGCTCTGTCCTTCCCAAGGACTTAAGAGGGTTTATACATTTCCTGGGGAGTTCCATGGCGTCTCGCATTACAAAGCACCTTGCTTGTTTGACTAGATTTTCTTTCTCTTCTCTGTGCACACCCTTCCCCCCCCAAACACACCACAAGGTGCACATTTGGAAAACAAGCAAGTGGTTCAGTACATCTCCCGTCAATCTCTAGCTTCCTTGGTGAGGCCCCGGGGCAGATTTCCTGGGCCCAACCCAACATTGCCTTCTTCACCTCTCCTTGGCAGGTTTCAAGCTTTTCAAACACGGGTAAAGCAGGTATTTCCCAAGACGGCTCCTACATATGTGGCAGGGATTGCGTTTTAATAAGGGCTTTCAAAAGCAACCTTCTGCTTCTGAGCTTTGCAAAACACTGCTCTATAAAAAGTTAGCGAGCCCCTCGCAGCAAGCCTTGTTAGCGCCCCTCGCCATTCGCTTCCTGATCGTTCCACGATTCAACATTTTGCCCCCAACGATATGAGGCATTTTGTGAGAGCGGGGCGATCTTGCCACGAAATTCAGGGATTTAGAGAGAGCATTTTCTTTCTCCCAAGCCCTCTTTCTCCAGACAAATAGGAGATTTACAGTAATTAATGCCATTTAGTTTAATCTATAAATGTTTGAGGAAGTGATGCTATTTGTTTTAAGAACTGCTCTCAGAGAGAAAATGCAGAGGCCCCTCAGTTTCTGACTTTATTCTCAAGAGCTAATGAACTGAATTCTTAGTAAACATTGGCAAAAAAAAAAAAAAAAAAACCCACCAAAACCGCCTATGAGCCGATAGAGACTCTGTATGTAGAAGGACAAGGAGATAGAGCTAATTTTTCAGAATTGTCTTAACCTTTTTGGATCACTGGAATTAAAGACTGATTAATCAGCCTCGATTAGCATCTATTGAAGCCTGTAACCAGCACTGTCACTGTCTTTGTTTTAAAGCCTTCTTTTAAAAAAAATTCTTTTTTGTTTCTTCTTTGTACCCCCCCGCCCACACCCCACGCCCAGGGTTAATGCTCTCTAACACATTTAACTGCTACTCGATCATCCGCGATGGGGTCAGAGGTAGTCATTATGGACTTTTAAAATTAATACTAGACAGTTCTCTCCTGACATGCCCTTGTTTCTGCGGCCGCTCTCTGCTGTTTAATTGTAGAGGTGGCCTCTTGTGGCCGCATGCTCCCAGTGTTTAGCAAGGGTTGGAAATATGGATGTTGGGAGAAAAACTGGCAGATGGCTGACAAGGCATTTTTACTCATAACACACTGGTAAAACTTTAACTCAGAAGATTTAGTGCAAGAGCGTTCCAGCCAGCAAGCTGCAGCCATATGCAGATTTTTTTTCAAACTTCTAAACTGATGGTTTTGCAAAGTGTGCATAAGCAGCCTTTATTGATTATGATGTTAAAAATTGAAAGCGTCAGTATCATTTAGCTCTAGACAGTTTTAAAGGAAAAATGAACATTCGTTTTCATTATGAACTACGGAAAGGCCAGGGGCTGGCGAGGGCCACATTCATTATTTCTTCAATTCCAGAGAGAGTCTCTCAAGTAGGTGTCTCTTCAAAAGGGGAGGAAAAAACGCTGTTCACTTGATGGGTGTGAATCAAGAGGTATTCACCAATTCCAGGTAAGCTCGTGTGTGGCACATAGGAGTGATTTGCTGGTAGGTGGTGAGGCCCTGGTGCTGGGCCATGGGTGATGGTATTTATAGATGTACCCGGCGAGTGTTGATCTCATTCAAAACTGTATAAGTAACAGACTCTGATGGGAGCCCACAAGACCAGGACAGGCAAGCTTGGAGCCTGTAGCATGTGGCGTAATTCACCGTAGAGATTGTAATGACTGCTCACCTGGCCAAGTCCAGAAGCTTCCTTCTTTGACATTTCTAAGACATTTTTCCTCTTCTTTGTCTGCGTCCAGAAATAAGAAGCAGGATGCCGGGCTTGGCTCTCGGACTACACGGATGTTCGTGGTATCTGCACAGGATCATACAGTTCCCCCTCTGCTGAGTTAATGTTTAAAAGGCCCGAAGGACATTTGTTTCTATTACAGCTTAATGGCTTAATATTTTCTCTTAAAATGGGAAATCATTGCTAGGTTGGAGAGAAAAAACAACAATAGCAAGAACAAAAGAACAAGGGACAGAGAAATTGCTGTGTTCTGCTCAGACAATCTCCTCTCTGCCGTTACACACGTACCAACCAGCCCTCCATCCTAGGTTTCAGGTGTTGCTTGTGGCTGCTGAGCTCCCAAAGACAGCTCTAAGCAACTCCATGTTGCTGAGATGAAGACAAAGATGCAACAACTCTGACAGAGGTGGAGAAAAAGGAGTGAGAATATGTTCCCAGAGAAGATGTTAGTGTGCTGGTTAAAACATTATCTCTGCACTCCTGATGTTGCTAGAGCCTTGGTTGGAAGCGTCCTGATGAGGCCCTCAGTTACCTCATCAGCTTCATTTTCACAGCTTGGATGAAGACTTGAGGTTCTGATTTGATAGTCAGAGGAGTAATAACCTACCCCTAAATCCCCAATGAGCCAGGAAAGAACTCCTCAGGAGAGTAATTTTCTTTCTTAGAAGACAGGAAGTGCCACCATATTGGATGGTAGACATTTCTGCTCAACTTACTAGCATCCCACATGTGCTTCAGAAGAATAACCATGTCCCCTAGTTTGCTTTCCAATCTGGAGTTAAAGGGGTCTGCCACCACAGAAGGTACAGGTGAAGTCAGGTGTGTGAGTATATACAGACTTTCAACCCTGAGGTCAGAGTTCACCAGGGTCGAGAAACTGGATAAAATCAAGATAATGATGGGTAGTGTCTGTTCTGGAGGTTTTGGTGCTGGCTTGCAAGTTGTCAGCATCACCTCAGAGATAACGAGACATTTGGATGAGTGAAGAAGAAAGAGTCATCGTTATAGATAAAACCTTCCTTCCCAATCACAAGACACTTGGCTTGTGGTCAATAGATGCAGGTAAATTCATCACCAGGAGGCTTCATAGCATCATAGGGTCATCACACAAGCTTAATTACCAGTGGGTTTAATAGAGAACTCTCAGCCAGTGCCCTGACAAATGATGGAGTAACTGGACCAGTATCAGTCAGACTTTATTTTCTGTAGGATTGGGCAATTTGATTGCCAGCAATTGGGAGCTGTGGAGGAACTGGCTACATTCCCTGGCTAAGGGATCTAAAGGCTGGGCAAACATTTGAGCAGCCACTGAAGTTGAGCCCTGGTCTTTTCTTTTTTACTGTTTTGTACAAAGTTATTTTACAAAGTGGACAGGAACATATATTTCTGTCATGGAGTAACATTTTGCTGGGTGCATGAGTTTTATGACATGGGGCCTTTGTGGGACCACATATTACGCCAGCTCTGCCCATGTAAGGACTAAGCTGGAGGCATTGAGAGTTGACTTTTCCAGGCTCCAGTTAAATCGAGACTATCCTAGGTATCCAGTTGGGACCAGTATCTTCGAGCTGACCTGAGACCCATGAAGATCCAGAAGTACCATTCAAATCCAGTGTATCCATTATCTCTTATATAGCTCCAGGCAAGCGAAGGGGTAGAATGGACCATCTTTACTGGTCCAAAATTTGAATTAACTAATGCTTATTGGGTGGTGAATTATAACAGAAACTGTTAATGTGTGGGAGAGCCACATGAATATCAAACAAATTCATTATGATCCATGCTATTACAGTGAATACCAAATGACCTCATAACGACGGGACAATGAAACTTACCAATAGATTTTATTTCTGTAACAAATCCTCCATGTAAGAGCCCCTCCTGTAGTGTTAAGTCTAATATAAGTTTGCATCTGAATATTAGCATCATCCAGTAAATTATGGGTTTCAATAGCCACACCATAACATCCAGGGATGTGTTTTGGGTTGTTTGGTTTTCTCTGTGCTAAAAGTCCCCTCTGGCCCCTCACTTCCATGGCCACTCTGAAGGCTCACATCTTATTTCAAAAGGCCATCCTGGTCCATCAGTTTGTTCAGCATTCCTGGTAGCAACCTTAATGCCACGGGACAGGATGAGAAATGTCATCCATCAATATAGATGGGACATATACTTCTGAGAGAGTTGCTCTTTCCCCCAGCAGGAGTGTAGCCCAAGTCAATAGACACTTGGACTGAAGCCTCACTGGTAACAAAGGCTTGATTTCTCCCAGTAGACACCTGAAATCCTGTGGGGTCACCGTTTTGAAACCTGCTGCCTCCTATTGGTCTAAAAAGAAATGCAGAGGGAGGTCCCCAGAGTGGCTCTGGGCTATAGTGTGGCAGCTGTAACTGATTAGAAATTTTGTGGTAGCAGGCAGGGCAGGATGAAGCTCACTGTGGGAGAGTTTCTGGTCCTCTAAGTGACTCGGGTGGGTCATAAGATAGCGACACAGGAAGCCAGCAAGACAGAGACAAAACCAGAGGGAGGGAAGGAGAGGGGGAAGAGAGGGAGGGACGGAGGGAGGGGAGGGGAAGGGAGAGGAGGGGAGGGGAGGGGAGGAGAGGAGAGGAGAAGAGAGGAGAGAAGGGAAGAGAAGAGGGAGGGGGAGAAAGCATGAACCTTCGAATAATCAGAGAGATGACACAGTCAATGTCTTACAAGCAGATTTGTGGAATACCCAATAGTTCAGGGCTGTCACCAACCCAATGCTAAACTTCTAGTTTTCCCTTCAGATTGTCGCCGAGTGTAAGTTCTCAATAAATATTTGAATGAATGCTTTCTTTTTTTCTTCTTCTTGTATATATTTTATTGGCTGTTTCCGGGGACCAAATGTTGGAGCCCAGCAATGAACAAGGCTTGTATTTCCTTGCTCCTTCCTGCCTCCCATTCCTCCAGGCTGCTCAGTCATTCTCAGAGAGGTAATGAAGAACCTTTTTAGTGCTCCCCAGAAGACCCTGAAGAATCTCACAGACCCTTTGTGTCAGGGTGGTTAGCGGGAAAACAGCACTCTCGGTTTGCTCTTGCTTGTTTGCTGAATGTCTTAAGAAAGACAGAGCAACTTAACAAAGTCCTCATTAAAGGATCCTTACTTAGTTCCTCTTCAGTAAGAGCAGGAATGGCATTAGTCACACCTTCAAAGTGTGCTGGATTGATCACAAATGCATGCACGCTCTTGAGCACACACACATACACACACACACACACACAAACACGGGTGCTCTCGTGAGCACACACAATCTTAACCCAAAATTCCAACTGGCTGATTCCCAGGCTTACAGTTAGCTCTCTATCAAGAATTAATGCAACATCACACACACACCATTACTGAAAAATTCTCCGCTGTTTTTTGCCAAGTGTCCCTATATAATAGTTTTATCACGAGTCTGACAGCCTCCATAAAAATTCCAGGCATTCTGTATCAACAGCCCTCTTTGTACTAAGTTATTAAACATTAAATTTTTATTCGTCATTTGTATTCTGTTATGCAAAATAAGCTCCTTGATAAGATGTGTCTTCTTAATTGGGCCCTTGATGCTTCTTGGATCGGAGTTGTCAGATTAGCTGGAAGAAGAGGCAGTGTATTGAGCCAGCGAGCTACCAGGAGACCAATAGCTTTGTAACAACGATATTAAGTTAGAGAGGCCAAGTGGAGGGCAGCACCAGGCTCAGGTGAGGCTTTGCATCTGTGCATGTCTTATGCTCAAGCACTTTTCTCCTGGCATCAGCAGGGCTGATGGAAATAGATTTGTTTGTTGTTTACAGCATGCAGCTGTGGGCAATGCTGCACGGGAGTTGTATAAGATTGAAGCAAATTTGTACTGAGACTAAAATATTGAGCTTTGCTCCCGTCAGCAGTCTCTGGAATCTTATTGTCGAAAACTTTATCTAGTTGTAACCTTCCCCAGGGTGATTTTCATTTGCAGCTGCCCTGTTCTGTCTCTCATCTCTTGTCGCTGCGCACGCCCCCCCCCCCACAACCCCCAGCCCCAACTGCCACTGCGGCTTTAGTACTTAGCGGGGAGCCAGCCAGCCCTAGGCCGGAGCACAGGCGCTTCCTGACAGGGCCACACACAAGGACCTGGTGACAGGGCGGCCATTTTCTCTCCTAAGCCTCAGTTTCACGCTGCTCTTGCAGCTGGCGCCTGCTGCCTCTGGTCACCTCCCTCTTTACCCTCCTATGCTGTCTAGGTGGGCTCTGGTCATCTAGAGGGTCTCCCACTTGCCAGTCCAGCCTATGCTATTTGGGCAGAGGGGAGGGTAGCTAATAAAATGTCGGTGTGCCTTTGAAAACCAATTAGACTTTTACCATATGATGTCTATTTTGATACCTGCAAGTTTCTCTTTGTCTCTGATGATGTGGGGAAGAAAAGGAAAAGAATTCCCCTGTTCTGCCACTGTCCGGAAGAGACAAAAACCAAAGACCAAATTTTCAGGGATCCTAGGACAATTTCAGCTGGATAAAATGGGGATATGTGTCACTGTGGGCTGTGATCAGGTCCGGGTGACCCAGAGACAAACAAGGTGGGCTGATATCTCTGAGAGAGCTCCTTTGTGTCTTGGAAATGCAGAATGTGCATGAGTGAATCTTTCTTTATGTGTGTCGGTGAGTGTATGTTCATGTGTAGATGTCTGCACATGTCTGTCTATTTTCAGGTATGTGTCTGTATCTAAATGTACTTGTGCATATCTATGTGTATCTTTGTGTTGTGTATGTGTCTACATTTTTGTGTGTCTCTCTGTGTGTAACTATGTCTGTGTGCA
Source organism: Micromys minutus (assembly GCF_963924665.1). NCBI lineage: Eukaryota > Metazoa > Chordata > Mammalia > Rodentia > Muridae > Micromys > Micromys minutus. The sequence continues at coordinate 10,230,248 of NC_137967.1, read as the reverse complement.
TACATGTATATACATGTATGTATGCATGTTTAAATGCATGTGTGTTCATATATGTATACAAACTTTAGTATCTCAACAGCTGAGTATTTGTGCATGTTTGTACAGGCCTTAAAGTATGCATCTATATCTGTGTGTAATTCTGTGTCTCTGAATGTGTACATATCTATATATATGCATTTCTCTCTATGTATATGTGATTGTATGTATGTATATGTGATTGTACATAATTTATGTGTCTCTGTGTTTTTATTTATGTATGTCCCTCTATGAGTGCACATGTATATGTGTATCACTAACTATACACATGTATGTATCTATGTGTGATTCTGTGTCTCTGTATATACATGTATGCATGCCCTAGAGCATGGTGCTTTCATCTTATGAAGTATTAGTCCATGATACTCAGGATGCCTTTGGAATTGACTAAGTCCTTCCTGGCTGACTCTCCTTGGCCTGGAAGGACAAAAACTCTCCAACTGAAGCTGTCACTTGTGCTGAGATAAGGTCTGCCACTTAGACTCCATGGGAGGATGGTGGTATTCAGCCACTGTTCTTCCTCAGAGAAGTAGGGGGTGTGGTCACTGCTTCTCAGTGGTTGCAGCTCCCTGGGCAGAGACTTTAGCTTCGTCTGAGTGTCTGCACAGAGTAGGATCTGTTCCCTGGCCACACCATGCTCATTCTGCAGTGGGTATTTGGCTTAGGCTGGGGTTCCTATAAAAGCATAATCTGGCTCATAATTTCAGAAGTTTCCATCCATGGCCAGCTGGTGTCACTGAATTTGGGTCAAAGGTGAGACAGAACGTCATGGTTGGGAGAATGTGGTGGAACAAACTGGTTTCTCTCCTGGTGACCACAGAGAAGGCAAGAAGGGACCAGGAAGAGATTCCAAAAATATACCCCATTGACTACTTCCTCAAACTAGGTTCTGTCTCTAGAACTTTCTACCACCTCCCAATAATGCTCCCAAATCACCAATTGAGAAAGACTAGCTCAAAGCCCTCAAGAGCCAAACATCTGTCCAGGGATGGATTCACTAGCTCAGGAGTCTATACTCCCAATTATTGCTTTGCTAATCAGGATACCAGCGATTTTCCCCCAGAATCACAATGGGGAAAATGAAATTCGCAATTCTATACCTTCATATAAGTCAAATTCTTGGTACAGACCCTGATAGACACAGCTGGTAACAATTCTGAAAACAACTGACGGCAATGTGTCCAGCCCCTGATGAGCCTAATCTCTTCCTCTAAGACTTGAGGAACCCTGTGGACAAGGGGACAGAGGAATTGTAAGAACCAGAGGACCAGCATGTCTCCAGCAAGATGGTGACTTCTCTGTATTATAAGGAAACCGCACCCATAAAATTTCAACAGTATCATCACCTACAGAAGACGGCCCCGACCACAGCACCGGCTCTGTGGGAAAAATAATGAGAACCCACACCTAGATGGAGAGCTACGGGCAATTAACAGCTGCTGAGAGAAGGAAGGTCAGCCTTATGCAGATGGACACTGAAATCAATCATCTAATCTCAAGTCATAAGCCCTAAAAAGATATGTATACAAATAACACTTAACAGGTTTGGCAGGTGGCATTTATAGACAGACAGACAGGCAGGCAGGCAGACAGATCGATAGAGATGTGTGTGTGTGTGTGTGTGTGTGTGTGTGTGTATGCATGTATGTATGTATGTATATCTAAATGATAGAAAATAGTGAAAGCAAGAAACGAGAAAAAAAAGACACCAAGTTAGGAGGAAGTCAGAAAGGTGTGGAGTGGATCTTGGACAAGTTGTGATAAAATATATTATAAAAGAGTCTCAAACAGTAACAGAAAATAAACTCAAAATTGTTGGAACCAATACATAAATAAATATGTATCTGGTGCCATATCCAGGTACAGGGATGCTGGCTTCAGAGATGGCTGCATCCCATGAGCCTTTCTCTGCCTTTGTTCTGCCCACTGCATATGGTCTCATCTGGGGCTAGTTTTCCCCATACAGCACCAGTCTGGCTACCGGCAGGGCCAGTCTGGTCCTGGGCAGGCATCCCAACAGAAGCAACAGATCTGGATCTTTAGCACTAGCAGAGATCTTAGGTTTAGATTACTATAGAGCCTCATTGTGAGACCAACGCCCAGAATAGATAGAAGGTGAGGGAGGTTCTTATGGTATGGATGGAAGAAGAAAGGCTTAGCCATTGTTGCAGCTTTGGGGTGAAGGTCCTACCATTCTGCCTGTGTTCTGGGACCTTTTGGAGACATCCTCTCAGCCTCCTTAACCAGAACCCCCTTCACAAACAGCAGTATGAACCAGGCCCCTGGGACCTTTCTTCTGCCTACTGAGTTTATGTCATTCTAGGTTTATGACTCTCTGTTCGTGCACATCTGTTGGCATGTAACTCCCGCCTGTCCATGGCTCCCACTATGTTAGCTCTTGCCAGTCGGCAACCCGGCACAACCTTAGAACCCACAGACAGCTTGCTTTCCAAATACCCAGCACAGGGTGCTCTCAAACATATCGTCTTCCCGCTTCAACCTCATGACTGCCGGGATTACAAGCCTGTGTCACCATGCTCGACTTCTACATCTTCAATGCTAACACAAGCAAGCCCTACTCACAGCACACTGTGGATTCCTCCCATATCACTCGAGCAGCACAATGAATAACACAGGCTAAAATCTCAGCCAAATAGATGGGTGCGTGCCTAACCACTCAGAGCTCGGAAAAGAACTACCTTTAGCGCAAAGGAAATAAAGTGAGCACGCAGAAGATTCAAGACCCTCCATCTTTGTCTTCTCTGATAGTATCACAAGATGGGGGCCACCTGCAAAATTAAGACCCACAAAATCGCCACTAGGAACAAAGAGATTCTGTGGTAAGCATTATTAGCTCCCATTCAGGTCCCGAGTCACTGGGGAAATGTGAAACCTCTGTTCTGCAGGTCTCCCCATGCACAAGACTGTGAGACCGATAAAAAGACAGACATTATCTACATTCTAAATACATATAGGTTAATGAAAAGATCACTATATTCTGGTAATCCATAATTCTCCCAAGATAAAGGACTCCCTCCTGTACATTCGAGAGCCAATAGCCACTTGGTTTGGAGTGGCCTTCGTTTCAGCTCCTGGCTGTGTTTTGACATTTCAAATTTGTAGAGGTCATGTGTGCAGCGGGAATGGCTCGCTACAACACTGATGATAATATTCCTGGCAGGCACAGGCCCTGGATATTCCGGTTTCACGATATCTCATTATCTGCAGGTACCATAATGGGAAAGGGAATGCGGAGCTGTCAATCACGGAGGAACGTTTGGAAACGCCGCAGCCACACAAAAGCTTTCCATGGCTTTGCCCCTCTGCTCCAAGAAGGAGCTCAGAGAGAGGTGCCTTGAGAGTAGCTAGACTGCATTCAGCAAAATGGTACAGGCATGGGCATGTCATGGTCATGGTGGAGCTGGTTCCTCTCATAACCTTACTTGTCCCCACAACTGAGTCTCAGGAAGGTGTCTCTGTCTGAGGAGGTTCCTACATCATCCCCAACCCTCGGCATCTCCCTTCAGACACCATCACACAAAGCATCATCTCTGACCCAATACCAGGACCTAGAAGCTGTACACTTCATTCTCTGAAGTCTTTGAGCACCCTGGTGATGTAGAAGGGTCTCAGGCAGGACACTTGAGAATGAGAGATACGTAGAGTGTTGAGCCATTGGCAAGTTGGGTATCAGCAAAGGCAAGATAAAGGGGAACTGGGAGCCAGGATGCTTTGTTCACATTGATGTTTGACCCCTTCCAGGGATTAATTCAGGCTGGAGAGTTGGGAGAGTTGCCTTCATGGTTAAGAGCACTGGGTGCTCTCACCGAGGACCTGGGTTCGATTCCAAGCAGACACAACTATTTGGTGGCTCACAACTATTTTTGACTCAAGTTGTAGGGGATCTGACGCCCCCTTTGGCCTCAACTCCTTCATCCATCCTTCTGTCAGTCCTTCCCTCCCTTCTTAACTTCTTGTCTTCAAGTGACAGCTGCATTCATTCAGCTCCAGTGAGATTTCTCTAAGAAATGGCTGGCAAGACTTGCTATCTTTGTTATGAAGTTGCACATTCACACTTACATTTTCAAACTCTACGCACACTCATTCATACAACTCCTGTGTGTATATGTGCATATGGTTAAGCTTGATCGTATTGACCGCCCATGAAGATTTTCATTTTAAATCACTCTGGCAACTTATATTTCAACAAACACACGGGAATGGTGTCTTGAATGTCCAATCGACAACATCTCGGGAGACAAGTAGAAGCCCCTCTCTGACAGCAAGACATCATAAGACTACATCCAGAACTTGTAAGAACCATATGACAAAGCCATTTTGTCTACAATGGAAGAACTTTTCATTTATGGGATTCATTTTTCTTTCTTACAGGTTGAACGCTTTTGTTCTTAGTAACGTCTCTTCCCTTTCCTCTCCACTTCCTTCCCTATTTCCTTCCTCCTTCCTTTCGTTTTCTCTTTTTCTGTTCTTCCCTTCTCTCTTTTCTTCTCCCTCATCTTCTCCCCTTTTACCCCCATTCCTTTGAAGTTGCAAGTTTCAGTCACGTGTTTCTGGGACGATAAAGTTAACCAGTCTTAAAAGCCTTCCTTGACATCCTGCGTGTGGGAGACACTTGCTAGAGAGGAACAGCAGCTGCCTTTGAAAGGTCATACTCCAAGATTAATAGGAAGTAGCCCCTTTTTATCCAGAGGTTAGTACACTGGGGCTGCTGTACATCTGTCCACTCCAAGGCCTTCCATTTCTCCTGAGGACAGAATAGGCAGGAAGTGACCACAGTGGAAAATGGCTTTCCTCAGCAGTGGTGTGCTGTGAGAAAGACCAGTCGGTAGGGTGGGATAGAGATGGAGGTTGGGGGGGGGTAAGCATGCATGCCAACCTTCTCCCCATTTTAATGATGAAGAAAGAGGGGTGGCAAAGCCATGTCAGCGTCCAGCCAAGTGAACAGAGGATAGCACACCTAGGTTAGCAGACAGTAGCTGAGAGCTTCCATCTTGATCCCCAAGGTGAGGCAAGGAGATTAAGGAACGGCAAGTGTGGACTTTTGAAACCTCATGCCTCCTCCCACCCCAGTGACACACCTCCATCAGCAAGGCCAAGCCTCCTAACCCTTCCCTAACCAACTGGGTTCTGAGTATGCCAACGAAAAAGCTACTGGTAACCATTATTATCCAAACCATCACAGTCAGAAAGCCTTTGTGTGATACTGGGCTTAAAGAGGAGTTGTATAACTTCATCACATTTTATAATGAGCTACTAACATTCTTACAAGAGGACAGAGCCCTGCAAGTGTAATTTCTGTGTACATATGTGTGAGGATGCCTGTGTGTATGTGTGTGTGTGTGTGTGTGTGTGTGTGTGTGTGTGTGTGTGTGTGTGCGCACGCATGCACACCCCTGGTTATGCACAGATGCAATTCTGAGCAAGACAGCCAGTGGAATTTCTAGAAATTCCAGTTTTTTTAAGTAAAATAAATAAGGGCATATGAAATGTTTTTATTATTATTATTATTATTATTATTATTATTATTATTATTATTATTTATTAATCTCTCTGCCCATGAGGAAACTCAGGGCTTTTTATATGCTGTGCTACACCCCTACTCAATCATTTTATTTTCAAATCCAGCACCACCAGAGGCTGGACTCCATGAATGCTCAGCACAGCGGACAGCTAAACCCTCATTCTCAAGCACAGTAGCAGGAGGCAAACAAGGGCACACTCCCTGGTTGTCTGTGGGCAACATCACCCAGACTGTTAACCCTTGAAGTGATTGGTATAGGCGCCATATTCCCTTTACTAAAGAGGGAGGAGGTATCAGACATGGCCTTTTTCAAAACAGATCTTTACTTATTTAAATTATGTGTAATATGTGCCCAAGCATTTGGACACCACATGCCTTCAGGAGTCCTCAAAGGCCTGAAGGGGGAAAACATCCTCCTTGAGCTGGAGTAACAGGTGACTCCATCCTCCCTATGGGTGTTGATGGGAATTAAACCCTGGTCCTCTGCAAAGGGCAGTAAGCACTGTTCACCACTGAGACATGTCTCCAGCATCTTCCAATGCCTTCTTGCTTTCTCCTTTTCCAGTTTCTTGAGCTCTTTGGTGCTTTTGTCTCTTCTTTCCCTAGAATCTGGAATGACCTTCCAAGACCTCAGTGTTGAAGGTATAGTCCCCAGTTTTGAGCTACTTGAAGCTGGTATTAGCTTTAAGAGATGAGGTCTACTTATGAGGTAATATTACTTCACATCTCTGTGTCCAGGGCTTCACAGAGGATTATGGGACATGGGCCACTCCCTGTCTGTTTTTGCTTCTTATTCTGGAAGTGAACCGACTTTGCTGTCTCTCACTGGCCTGCCAAGATATGCCACCTCAATCCTCTGGCCTAAAACCAAGCAAAATAATGGACCTGAGGTGGAGAGAGCTCTTTAAGCTCAAGTAAACTTCTCTCTTTCTAAGTTGACCTTCTGGGGAATCTGTGACAGAAATGAGAAGCTGACAGCACTGTCCCTTACCCAGTCTACAGCATGCTGCCTTTCCCAGCCCTGCTGTCTAGCCTTGAGAAAGGCATCAGCACCCCTCAGACAGGTTTGAGCTGGTGTGAGACAGTGCTGGACCCCAGTCCCATCCCATGGTACTTTCCTGGCTGAAGAAAAGAAGCCCGCGGAAACTCATCAGAAGACAGAGACAGCAAAGACCTTCTGGAGCTCGAACCCTGTCCCATACTTGCAGACAGCTGTTGGGTTTGCCGCATGAAAGCATCCGAACCCCTTTTGATCCAATCAAAAGCACGTGATGCGTTTTACCCTGTTAGTCGGCTTTGACTCTGAAGTTTTAAGGGATCACCCTTCTACCTCAAACTGTAACCTGTTGGGCTTCGGACTTATTAGCTAACTTCAAGACAAGCCATCCTAGGGGCCATCTTAGATTTTTGGCCCAGTCGGAAACATTAGACAGGGTTTCCCCACCCCTGTGTTCTGGCTCATGCATCCTGTCCCAGCCCGCTTTCTACCATAATGCCACAACTACAGCCCATGACCCTTAACCTCACTAGGTGCATCTCTGCATGTGAATGTGTGCAGGTGTGTGCATCTGTGTGCATGTGAGACTGTGCATCTGTATGTGTGCATGTGTGTATGTGCATGCAAGTCTATGCACGACGGTGTGCTGGTTCTTGGATAATACTCCAAAAAATACAAACTGATAAAGGTCTTTCTTTTCCTCCCTCCTTCCCTTTCTATTTTCTTTCCTCCTCCCCCTTCCATCTTACCTCCCCTCCTTTCTTCTCTCTTTTTCTTCCTTTGAAGAAGAACAGAAAAGGGCCTAGCAGTTAATAGAACTTACTTATAAGGTATGAACTATGGAGCCCAGAAACTCCTGCAACAACCCACGTGTCCTCCAGACTCACATAACACCAGCTCCAAGGGATTGCACACCCTTCTCTTACATCAGAGCACACACATGTACACATACACTCATGATGACACACACAAGCACATATACAACACAAATAAATAAGTCCTTAAAAAAAAAAAAGAAAGAACATGAAGCTTCACTTCCAGTCAGGGAAACACACCCGACTGATCACATCCCTTCACTCTGAATGGCTTTTCTCCTTCGTAGGAATGTGAGCCAGAGCAGCTGGAGTGACTCTGTCATTTCTGACATAGGCTCCTCACATCCCAATCCCTCTAGGCACTTGCGTAGCCTTCCTTTGCTGGCCTCCCCCTAAGGGCATCCACACCCCAGAGGGAAGCCCCATGTCCCAGTTCCACTGGGGATCAGGGGAAGTCCCCACATTATGAAAACCTCTCTGTGGGGACCGACTGACACATATTTTACTTTTAAATGTTTAAACTGATTGATTCTTTCTGACAACGTTTCAGTACAGGCTTTCCCTGCCTAATGAATGGGAGCCTTTGCGAGGGCCCTGTGATTGACAGAGCCACAGACTGACAGCTTCTAGTTGCTTCGAAGACTAGCGTTTACGGCGGCCTTTCTGGGCCCAGGTGAGCAGGCAGTGAGGAGAATGTTTCCATTTCGGAGCCTGGTCTTGCTTGCTTGTCTGGGTCTTCCTAAAGATCCCTTAGATTTTTGTGTATCCAACGAACACTTCTTGAGTCTCCAAGACTTGTACCCTGGGCAATGCCAAGATACACCATGAATTGAATAAACTCTTTGACATTAGGGAGCTCCGACGTGCAGGGCTGGAGAAGAGGGAGTTCCAGAGGATACAGGATGCAGCTGTCCCTGGGTCTGACTATCATAGAGGAGCTGCTAACCAGATTACCTCTCCAAATAACAGACCCTCAAACAGAGAAGAGTGGTAGGCAGTGGAAAACATTGTCTCCCTTTTATGATTTGGCCAGGGAGACCCCTCTCTCAAGGACACACATTCTGCCATGGATGAGGGACCAGGAATACAGATGTGATGCTGAGGTTGGAGGGTCATTGAGGTCAAACATCAGGAGAGTCCACAAAGTGTGTGTCAAAATGTTTTGGATTTATCCTACAGCCGGGGTAGCTGTTAAGCACTCCCAAGGAAGTGGATTGCAAGTGGGTGGGAAATCCTGATTACAAAGATATTTCTGCAATACATATGACGACAGATGAAAGAGGAGGAGTCCAGAGACAGAGCTGTGAAAGGAGCCTTAAATAAACCAATGGGTCAGTAAGCTTTTGTGTCACTCTTAACAAACACCTTGACAGAAACAACTTACAGGAGGAAGGCTATGTCTTGGCTCCTGGTTTCAGAGGGTTCGACTCAGGGTTGCTTGACCACATATCTTTGGGCAGAACATTATGAAGGTAAGAGTGGGTGGGCAGACAGGAAGTGGAGAAGGAGGAAGGCACTGGAATCCAGTCAAACTTCCACCAACCCACTTCTACTGGTTGAGCTAGGTCCCACAGCCTGGCTTCCAGAACCTACTCATACAATGCCCATTGTTGGGTCAAGAACTCAACATGTGAGTCTATGGGAAACTTTTCAAAGTAAAATCATAGCTGTCAGCCTTCAGAAAATTCATTGAGTGACTATCACAATGTGCAGGGTTTTAGTTTAACGAGCAGACAAGTTAAGCAAAGTTCTGTTGGAGGTGGGAAGATTTTGTTTTGTTTTTAAATACTTATTTTGTTTTTAAGTCTGTGCCTCTGTGCGTGTCTGTATGTGGACAAGAGCACATGAATTCAGGTCCCTGGACACCAGAGGTAGACATTCAATGCCCTAAAGTTACAGGTGTCTGTGAGAAGCCTGATAAGGGTGCTAGGGTCTCAATCCAGGTCCTCTGGAATAGCAGCATTCGCTCTTAACCACTAGAGTTGTTTCTCCATCCCCTGAAGACAGACAAGTTAAAGGAGGCACTTATGCTGGAGGTAACTAGGTTGACACAGGACTCATGGAAGAGGATGCTTTTCTCTTTCATCTCCACCCTCAGGAACCAGTGAGTCTCATCATGACACCACATTAAAACAGCAGTAGCAAGTCTATTGCCATAATCCAATAGGGGTTAGGCTTAGATTTAAAGATAGGGCTGAAAACTCTTCATATTCTGTGTTTTAGGGAGACCATCTTTGGTATCTTTAAGCTAGTTATGCAAAACGCTGCCATTCGATTAGAAATTAACCCTACCCTGGTGTCTGACAGTCTGTCTAGACTGCAGACAGCAGCCCCCTCTAGACCAACCTCAGGACTGTTCTACCATGTTGTGCTCTGGTTCTTTGGGTAAATTGTAGCCATATGTCCAGTCAAGCTGAGCATCTGTTTGGAAAGAACACATTTGTAGCATGTAGACCTCCCACCTGAATACCTCAGACCTCATACAAAACCACAAAGTGTCTGTTGCTATCCTCACAGTATAAGGCTAAGGACCATCACTGGCTCTAGGAACCTGGAGGCACCCTTTGTGCTGCAAAATGTATGCGAGCAATGCACCAACTTCCAGGTCCCTGATGTTGACTTGTGACAGGAGTTTAGAGCTGTTCCCAGACAGGAGGCAAATGGCAGTCCCTGAGACCACCCTGCTATTGTGTTCTAACAGATGGTATTTAACCCTGTGTTTCCCGTTTAGTGATTTCTCCCCAGTGGTTACTTCCTTCTCATAGCGGAGAGTTCTTGACACCTTATCAGAGTTTAAAATAAAATGGGGTCAGTAGCACTCCTCCACCATTAAAGGCTTGATGGGATTTCACTCAGAAATACAGGCAGGAAAACAACCAACCAACCAACCACCAACAACAACACATAAAACTCAAGAAGCTTCCAGGGACTCTCAACCATAGCTCCTGGAGATACTGGAAGCAAGAGGAAAATACCTCTGATTGAAAGAATCCTCCAGAAAGACTAAAGAGAAAGGGTTTTTTTTTTCTGGGGTCCCAAAGAAAATTTGGCCAAGATCTGGGGCCAGTCACAGCCTGTATCCCAGGCAATAGCTCAGAGAGTGACATGACAAAGCAGTAAATTACAGAGTCTTCCAGGAATGGTGCCAGAGAACTTGACATTTCGCATCCCCTCACACATTGGCAGCTGTCACCACGGGTAACGAAATGCAGGCACTACCCACAGCTCAATAGGTAGCTTGTCCCCCAGAATTTAGAAGCACCATCTCTACCTTTGACAGTTCTGTGTCCGGGGTCGCAGCTCCAGATGTAGTTTTGAGAAGACAGAATGGTACACATTTAGTGGGATAGTTTTGTTTGTGAATGTACACATTGGGTTTAGGGTAGAATCAGGGAAGCTGTCAGCTTGGACCTGCATAGGTTTCGTGTCAAAGTCTGAATTATTCCATGTGTGTTCCCCCATTACTAAAATAGGACACTGTCATTGAGGATGACATTGTAAGTTCAGATAAAAGACACAAAGGTGATTTGGAAACATCCATCCTGATTAATTATCATGTTTGATTACAAACCTTTTGAGAGAGAGGAGGGAAATTGAGATTAGATTGCATTACATACAATTGACAAGTATGTAACTAATGAAAGTATTGCATAATTCAATATATGTACAGCCGAACCCGCTTTCCTGAGCACAATGCCTCCTTCAGTCATAGGAAGTCTCATAGCTTCTTTATTCGGGATAGGCTGACACTGTACTCATGACGATTGGGTTGACAGGTAATGAGTAGAGCAAAATCATATGTACTCAGCAATAAAACCTCCATTCATTCACTCGATTACACATTGACTTCTTCTAAATCACAATCAAAGTAATCAAAAATCGAGCCTATATTTCTATCTTTTTAATAACTTTTTTTTTAATTCCTTGAAATTTCCCTATGTTTATACATCACCGAATTTACCCATGTGTGCACTGTCCTCCTCTCTCTCCCCTGTGCCCCTCCCACATTCATGCTCTCTTTTTATTTATTACATGTTATTAATTACTCCCTCAGCCCATTTAGTTCTGCCCATGAGCACATAAGTTTGTGGTCGTCTACTGGGGTAAAGGTAACCTACAGGGGCTATTTCCACCAAAGAGATTGAATGACTGTCCCTTCTTCAGTTGCCACCAACATCCAGTAACCCCTCCAATAGGACGAAGGCCTGGGGCCTCTCCCCACCCATGCTGGAATTTTGACTGGCTCGATCTTGTACAAGTCTTGTTCAGAGACGCAGAGCTGCTGTGGGTTCATGAGTACAATGCCCTGTCATGTCCCAGAGGGCAGGATTCCACAGCACTCTTACCCATTGTCTGCTTCCTGTATGTTTTTCTACTCCTTCGGTGTTGTTCCCTGAACCTTGTGCGAGGGGAGATTGGAAGAGAACTGAGCTTTCTATGGCCGTTTAATCTCAACGCTATTCAGAAAGACGTTTCTCTGGCCTGGATTGAGAGCACCACCAATGTCGAGAGAGACAAAATATATGAACTCAGTTTGGCAATGGGATCATTTAGCAAAATGGCAACAGTAGGGTGCTGCTCTGGACTCACAATATCTCAAATAATGGACTTTTTGTTAGGCTTTCAGTATCAGACACGAATCCCTCCTGTGAGTCAGCTCATATATCCTGAGAACACCATTGGTTTCCCCCATAACCTTCATGCCACTATTGTGCTAGTGGATATTTCTTTGCCAGCAGGTCAGTGTTATGGTGGACATGTCCTCTTCTAGTAGTATATAAGCTAGCCGGCACAGAGGAAGTTTCCTGGTCACTTCCAGCTTGTTTTCTCTGTCTCTGAAAGTATGTAGTGTCTCCGGAAAGGGTTGTACTGTCTAGTTACAGTGGTTAATCGAGATTAATGACAATGCCCTTTGTCACTTGAATGCCTCCCTGACTAATAACCCGCGTGTTTATATGTAGTGAGGTGTAGCTTTGTGGGGAATGTTTTAATACACACTGGTAACCTTGATTACAGTACGCCCCGGACACTTTAATGATTGCCAGCAGATCTTCAAAACACATCAAAGAACATTAGAAGCTAGGTATCCCTTTCCATTTGATGGGGCTTAAGAAGAGATTAACCCTTTCCCCCTCTCTGAATCAGCCATGCGTTCTTTGAAGAGGGGGTTTCTCTTGAAGAACAGCTGGAAACTTGAGGCAGATGGGGACTCAACACCCCAAAGTCCTTCATACAACATCACTGGTATCTCTTAGAACCGTGGACATTTTGAGCCCATCGCAGTGACCGGGCAGTCCCTGTCACTCTCAGCCATCTGTCAGGAGGGTGGGATTCTGTCTTCCTGTCCACAGACATTGACCTCACCCTGCGCGTCACATCAGTATCCTTCTCAAGGAATTTCCATCGACAACCGGAGTTGTGATTTTTAATTAGCATTCTCTTCTCTACTGCCTCAGCACTAATGACTCTCCACAGAGGTGAGAGTCTGACAAATGGATGTGCTGCCATCCAGAGCTACATCAGCTATGTAAGGCAGCAGCAGCAATGTCACGGGCTGCTTACTAAAAGCATGTGTTTGGTGGCAGTGCTGACTCTGAGAACCCATGTCTGAATCAAGCGCCTTAGCTCAGCAGTGAGGACCCTGAAAACACTCTCTCCGAGAAAGGACAGCCACAACTAAGGCTGAGCCTTGACTGGGCACAGCACACAGGCTCAGTGTTTCCTCCTCCTCGACCCTCCTCACCATCAGCAGCGGCAATGTGACCATTTAATGTCTCTGAACTCTTCTGTGTAGAATCATGAACCTCTTGCTGCTACCCAACAGGTTGCAGACACTCTGCTCTGTCCATAGATAGAATTATGTGGAAGAGTGAAGCTCTCTGGCAGTGGTGGAGCATGTCTTTTATACCAGCACTACAGTGGTGGAGACAGGTGGATCTCTGAATTTGAGGCCAGATTGGTGGATAGAATAAGTTTCAGGACAGCCAGACTACACAGAAAGACCTTGTCTCAATAAATAAATAAGTAAAGAAAGGAAGGAAGGAAGGAAGGAAGGAAGGAAGAAAGAAAGAAAGAAAGAAAGAAAGAAAGAAGAAAGAAAGAGAAAGAGGAGGAGAAGAAGCCATCAAATTTATCTACCTGAGTGAATTCCAAAGCTCTAAGAACTGCACGTACTGATTATGTAGAGTGGACTTATATGTACACAATATTTTCTTTTAAAATTACATATTTATTGGCACACACGTATTACACAAAATGATGGGTTTCATTATGTTATTTTCACACACAAGTGTCACACTTTTATTTATAAATTTCTTGTCCCTCCTTCTCCCCTTCTCCCACTGGTTTTCTTCCTCTTCCTAAATCTGTATGTATACATTCATGTGCATGTGAACGTATGTGTATGTAAATGTGTATGAATATGTGAATGTGTATGTAAACATGTGTGTGTGTGAATATGAATGTGTATGTGAATGTGTATGTGATATGTATGTGAATATGCATGTGCATGTACATGTGCATTTGTATATGCATATGTTCCCCATATGAGACAAAATTTAAAAAATACTATATGTGTCTTTCTGAGTCTGGCTCATTTTGCTTAATATCATTTTTTTTCTGTTACTGTGAGAAGACACCGTGACCAAGGCAACGTGAGGAAGAATGAGTTTATCTCAGCTTATGTTTCCAGAAGGATAAGCGTTGATGACGGCAGAACAAAGACATGGCAGTAGGAACAGGAAGCTGAGAACTCATATCTTGAGCTGTGTCCATGAAGCAGGGAGAGCAAACTGGAAATAGGTGACACATTTTAACACTCAAAGCCCCCCCTCCCCGGTAACATACTTTCTCTAGCCAGGCCACGCCTTCTAAACATCCCACAACGGGGCCACCAAGTGGAGGCCAAATGTTCAAATATGGGGGCCTAAAGGGGTTATTCTCACTCAAACCTCCACAATGATGATCTCCAGTTTTGTGTGTGTGTGTGTGTGTGCTCATGCGTGTGTGAAATGCTCATTGTTGTCTGCAGTGGAATAATATTGTATATGTGTATATATAATACTATATAATATTTATTCCTCTATTGACGACCTGGTTCTGTATCTCCCCTGTTGTGGGTAAGGACAACAGTAAACACAGATCTCCCAGTATCTCTGGGTGCTTACTTGATTTCTTTTAGGTAGGTCCTCAAGAATGATATGTCTAGATCATATAGGAAATTCTGATATTAATTTTCAGTGGCTCTCCATGGGCATCCACACAGACTGGATTAATGTGAGTATCCACCAACGGTGTATAGGGCCCCTTACCTCTGAATCTTTGTCTCCTTGATGGCAGCTATTCTGACTGGAGTGAGACAAGCTCTGTGCAGTAATGGCATGCATTTTCTTCATGCGTGTGTCTTACACCTTTTCCAGCCTTCCTCATGTGTTAGTGTGGTCCTTCATAACATTCTCTATTATGGCGCCATGGTAACCCACTCCACAGCTCTTAGCCACTATCTTACTCTTGGACACTTAGCTTATTAGAAGGTATCAGCACTTTAATTAAGACTCTGGCCAAAGCTTTGTAGTTGAATCCTAAGTTAAGATATGATCATTATTTTAGATCACATTCTTGAAACTGGTATTTTTGTTCTCATCTGTATTCCAAACATCACCTGTATTGATTCATAAAATCCCAACTGCTACCCAACTGGGTTGGAGCCACCGTTTTTTGCGGGCACAGATGGAAAAACCAAGGCATGAAGGAATAAAATAATTTGCTTCATATTACATACAAAGATGAAGCCAAATGTGACTATCTGGTTGAATTATAGAATTCTAAGTGCTGTGCATACTCTACCTAGGTCGAAGAGATGGCTTATTTGTGCAGAACCAAAAGGAATTATAAGGATGTGGAATTTACATTGATAAATAGAATAATTCTAGTTAAGATTTGTGGATGGGTCTTGACACATTGAATCTATGTAACTGTATGATGGCTATACCTTCCTTATAACATTAAGGAAATGATTTGCTGTAGAAAGGAAGGTGGAAGGTCTACCAGATGGCCTTTAGAAGCACAGTGTTAGGTAGTGTCCATGAGATTACTATGAATGTCAAGGATACTTAGGTTGAAAGTCATTGACTGAGGGTCCGAGTAGAGGTACAACGAAAGCCACTGGGTTCTTTGGATGTGGGAGATTGAAAAGATGAAGGTTATGTAAGGTTATGTATCAGTCTTCATGTGAAGCTGCTCCAAAAAAGGGGGTCTGTTCAGAGCTGACACCAATGCCTGTAGCAATCCTTGGGTAGAGTGTTCTGATGGCTATGCCTCCCCTCAGCCCTGAGTGGATGGCTTGTGGTAAACAAAGGGATGGATGCACATCTTCCAAATGTCTGTCTTGTGCTCAACTCTCTGCCAGCAACTGGAGGAAGACAGGAAGCAGGCACCACACAGAAGGGGTACCTCAGGATCCTCAGGACCTTCTTTCTGAACAGCGTTCACCATCATTTACTAAGACCTGAGTTGCTCCACCCAACGGAGGATTTTCATTTTCCTTTGCAATGCCAAAATCATTTTGGGAAAAAAAAATCTGTATTCAGTGTTGACAAAGAAACCTTTCCAACGTGACACTTATCTTACAAGTGTCTCATGGTGGAGCCACGTACAGTTTTCTCCTCATCGAGGAAGTTTCGAAGTTAGGAAGCATCAGGGGATATTTTGCAGAGATGAAGGGCCCTCTTCCAAACCAGCAGCCCACCCAATGCCAGCCATTCCATGGGAACAGATAAATATATTCTCAGAAAGAAAACACAGATTTATTGTTTCCCAGGTCTTATAATGAGGGGATAATGCCAAGAAAGATGTCCAGGCTGCTCTTTGGGAAGTGTGTGTTAAGACAAGTGTAGGGTCCAATGCCAACGCCTCTGCACACTTCTGCTATAGCACTCAGTGCTCAGCTCTCAAGACGGTATCAAAATCGTTCCACACCATTCTAATCCTACAACTGTGGGGATGGAGTTTTATTCAGACGTAAACTGTTATTCATTGAGCATCCGTCGCAAATCAGGCACTTGTCCCAAAAAGGCAGGCATGGAAGTGCTGATTTCATTAAGCTTTGCAGGATAATTGTTCATATGTCAGTTTCCGAAGCATCAGGATGAAGACCACACACACACACACACACACACACACACACACAATCCTTGCCTGGTATAGCATTTTAGCCTCTTAGAACTGGTTCAACTTAGTAAATATCCTTCCTTTAAGAATAGATTTGTTTGACTATTTTTACATGTGTGTGTGTGTGTGTGTGTGTGTGTATGTGTGTGTGCTAAAGCTACTTTCCTCATAGAAGCCAGAGAGAGAGAGAGAGAGAGAGAGAGAGAGAGAGAGAGAGAGTAAAAGAATGTGAGAGACATAGAGACATATCCTAATATCCTATCCCCCAAGAGCATACTTCTGATGACCTCACTGGGTCCTGTCTTTTAAAGTTCTATCACCATCCACCACATGATGGGGACTGACTCGCTAACATGTTAACATATGGACCTTCTAGGGTGAATACGTTGGATCCAAATTACAGCATCTAGATGATGGGAAGAAAATTTATTATATATCGCATAGTGAAAGCCACCTACCTTATCAGCCAAGAGAAATACCATTCTACCCTTGTGGCAGGGCATGAGAATTTCGGGGAGGGGGGATTATGTCTGCAGGGCTTCCCCTGCAGCATGCTTCATTCTGTCATCCCCCACAGCTCTGACTTCATGCTCATAAAGAATGTGGAGCATCCACGCAGGTGGGTCCTCCACCAGCCCCGGCGGGTATTGATTTGCTTACCATTAGGCTGCTGTCAGAAACGGGACAACAGGATCCACTGTGCAGCAACTTCCATGGGCGTTTGCACACAGTTTCCCACACTCACATGGCTTAGACTTCAATCCCACACTGAGTCCAGCAGTGCGAGAGGCTGACTGAGTCTCTGACATGATTCCATTGGCTTATGCCTGCCCGTTGCTGGCTTCCAAAGCGGTCCTCTTCCAGGTACTGATGTAAAAGGACAAGGCAAGGGCCACGGCTTAGGATGGCAGCCATCACTAACAACCTCAAGCAAGACATAGCAAGCAAATGCATCTAGCCTTGAGTGGATGGATATTGACACTGAACTTGCTATCTAATTTAGCTTGTTTATCCTCTTGACAGACTGGCAATACAGTGTTCACCAGCATTCCATGAGACCTTATTACACGCCACAGACTGATAGTAGCCACCTACCATAGCATGCTGAGGGGAAATGTCATTCTTCCTCTGTGGCAGGATGAAACTTCTGCAGGGTCTCTTAACTATCCAGAGACAGGTCTGGGCCACCAGAGGCAAGCCTGTGGTCTTGCTCTATTTTCTTTACTTGATATAGCACTAGGTTCCCAAAGTCCAGCTATCTAATAACAGGGATTGTGAATCACTTAATGTGTGTGTGTGTGTGTGTGTGTGTTTTAGAATGAGCTATAAATGGCTGGCATTTGAAAATCAAAATCGACATCATCGGAAGTATAAAAATAATGAGGTGGGAGGTAAATAGCACCTCAGAACATGTGAGCAATTTGCACAGGGAAGGAATGGGGGCCATTTAGAGCCAACAAAGAAATGGCTTCTCTGTAGTCACAGATAAAAACTGCAGTATTCAGCGTTAGGGGACGGCAGCTTCTAAGCGCTTCCATTTATTGCTAAGCCTCTTTTTGATTATGGCAAATAAGTTTCCCTTTCACAAGAGACTTTCCTACAAAAAAAAAAAAAAAAAAAAAAAAAAAAAAAGGACGATGAAAATAAGACTTTGTATTCTGTGGCAAACGATCTTCTCAGAAGGGTTGTCCTTGGGGCAGGGCACGTGCTCTATCTGCACGCTGGTTGGCATTTGGTGGATGGAGCCTGGCGTGGCGCAGGGGTCTCCTCCGCTGACCATTGAGGCAGCTTATTATCTCACAGAAGCCCATAATGTGTTGTGCCAACCAACTGCATTACAGCAAAGCCCCTAAATTGTATTTGGACAAAGAATAATTGAATGCCGGACAGAATAACAAATGCCCCGGTCAAGTTGGCTTCATGGGTTTATCATGTTGTATTAACATGATAGAAATATGAATACTTAAATCTTATCTCTGGTACACTTTATAACTGCATTAATCATTTACCGTATTATATATTTTTCATGTCAGTAAGATTGGGAGGAAAAGATTCAATTTCCACGGCACAGTCAGAGTGTTTCAGATAAGTAAGAGGCCAGGATGAAACCGTTTCAGTGTGGTTTTCAATTGCAGACCCTATAAAGAGGAGGTTAGCATATATCAAGCAACGTTAAGTGGGATCCTTTAGCCCTAGGGAAAATAAATCAACACATCGCACTGTGCCATTGTCCTGTTGGCCTGAATCAGATAAATACTTACAGACTTTTTTGTTTTTTTTTAATTCAAACTGGGCTGGTGAGACTTCCTTTTGCCCAAACCTGATGTTTGCTTGCCCTCAGCAAAGCCGGCAGTGGTTGACTTTCAGTGCCTGTCTGGCAGCTGTGTGGGGTGGGGAGGGTAGAGAGCACAGGATCGTTCTCCTCTGGGAATGCTGGTCCCAGGAATAGGAGATAAAGCACTCTGCTGGGCCTTGCAGAACCTTCCAACAGTCATAGGTAAGGAGGAAGTTGTCCTCTCTTGCAGGGAAGTGACAGATAGGACTCATATCCATTTGGCTAAATCCTCGAGAGGCATGTCAGACCTTAAACTAATTTTCCACACAGACAGTCTTTCTTTAGACATTTTTCTAAGCCCCCAACTTTGAGCCATTTCGGAGAAGGACTAGAATGAGTAGACTTTGCCTTAATTTATTATATTGTGTATGTATCTATGCATGTATTTAGGTATGCATATATGCATGTTAGCATGTATTATGTGTGTGTGCATGTATATATGCATGCATATATGCATATTAGCACGTGTGTATTATGTGTGCGCACGCATATATGTATGCATATATGCATGTATGTGTGCATTTATGCATGTATGTGTGCATGCATATATGATGTATGTATTATGTGTGTTTGTATCCATGCATGTATTATGTGTGTATGTGTATGTATGTACTTAGAGTCTGAGTCTGTCATAGCCTAGGCTGACCTATTCTCATCTTCTGGTTTCAGCCTCCCCAGCAGTGGATTACAGGTAAATGCTACCACACTTTGCATTTCAATCTTTTTAACCTAAATGTCCTGAAATCCCCATTCACTCCAGCTCCTCCTGGTCCCTTTGAAAACCATCCCGTGAAAGGCTTGTCATGTTCCATGTGCCCTTGATTCCTTCCTCCTTGCCCAGCAAAGTGACTTGGAGGTCATGACACAGAAGGACGTATTTCTCCAAGTTTGGGGGAGGGGAAAGCCAAACAGCAGGCCGTAGAATAGAAAGGTGAACGGCAAAGACACAAATCACTTCCCAGTCACAAAAATTGCCAAAAAAATAGCAGCTTGCAGCTGTGCACAGCAGGGGCAGAAAACATTAAACACATGTTAAATAACAAATAGGAGACTTAAATACAGCTAAAAATGGACCTTATTCTGAATAAATCATGCAAGCTGCATCCTAACCATCCCAAGGAATGTAATGGATCATGTGAAATCTGCCAAATTTGTATTAAAAAAAAAAATCAATAGCCCGTGCCTCTGTCTTTCTAGTAGCATGCCGTGGGTTTGAGAGGATATTCTCCATTTCCTTTCTCTCCTCTGTTGCCCAGCACCCCCTCCCCAGCCCCAGAAGTGGGAAGACCACAGCTGGGCTAAGAGATTTCACTCTAGTCAGAGACACACAAGACGTGCATTTGAATAAGTCTAAGTTTTTTTTTGGGGGGGGAGTTGACATGCATTTGAGTGAGTCTAGGGTTCTTTGGTGTGTGTGTGGGGGGAACGATTTAACACTCAGTGTCTCCCAAGGCTGTCCCCTCTTACCTTTGAACAGATGAAGGCAGGTGTTGGCTCATCACTTCAGAATTGCTATTATGTTAACTTTTAAACACCTATATAGATCTTTTTTCTCAGCCACGTTCTGCATCTGCTAAGGTACAGCCAGTGGTACCAGGTTTGCAGGAGTTTTTTCTTCTCATCTCCTTCCCTCTGTTGGGCAGGAACATTGCTTTTTGTATGACAAAAGGCAAAATAAGTCTATTGGCAGAGTATTCAAATCAGCCCAGCTAGCAGATTGTCTTGTCCCAGAGTGTTGGTGGCCTGTTCATCACCATGTGTGCCTTTCTGTGGAGATGAACAGCAGACAGTGGCCAACCAGAGGGACACTCTAGACACCCTTCACTTGGCCTCTATTTCGCTGTCCTAATAACACATCCTGCTGTGGCACATATACAATTACATACACACATGTGTCCCATGTGCACACATGTTGAAGGTATAAACACATTTGTTTAGTCCTGAGATCATATGTGGTCAGCTACTGATGGCAGTTGTAGAGCCTCTGGCTGTACACATTTTTTTCTTCTTCTTCTTCTTTGTTTCTTTTCTTTCTTTCTTTCTTCTTCTTCTTCTTCTTCTTCTTCTTCTTCTTCTTCTTCTTCTTCTTCTTCTTCTTCTTCTTCTTTTTTTTTTTTTTCACGAGCCATCAGTACCCAAGGATTTTGATGAGACTGGTGGGGAATAGTGTGAGAATCTAAGCCTGATCCCAGCAGGTGGGAAAAAGCCACATGTACTCATCATGTCCTGGGTACCCCCAACATTTCATCCCGAGATAAATTCTCTTAATTCAGAATGCGCTCTTTGCAGGAAGGGACAAACACGGCTTGGAAGGAAAAAAAAAAAAAACAAAACAAAAAAAAAAAAAAAAAAAAAAAAAAAAAAAAAAAAAACTAAGCATAGGAAAAAGAAGGAAGGGGACATTGAGGAAAAATAATTGCAAACTCGGGACAAATGGGGTCCTTAAAGAGAGCTTCTGAGAGACCTGGTCTGTGTATTAGGAGGGGCTCCCCTTACCCCTGGCTTCTCCCTTCTGATTGTTCTTGGAGGCATTTCCCCCAGCCCTGCTGGTGTGAGATCGCCCAAGCCAGAAGATCCCCTGTCACGCAGAGAAAGCACCATGCAGCCTTCTGCTTCCTGCCTTCAAGTTCAAGGCTGTGGGTGAAGTTACAGATGCCGGTATTATTAGCAGTGATGTCCAAAATGGGGGGAAAGATGTGAGAAAGGAAGAAAATAAGGAATTTGCGGGGTGCGGGGGGGGGGGGGAGGGACCAAAAAGGTAGGAAGGAACAGAGAATAGAGAAAGGCAAGGTTGGAAGGAGTGAGGGAGGCGGGGTTTGCTGTTAGTGCAGAATCTTAGCACAAGCTTGAGGAGGACGAGGGGGAAATAGAGTTTCCTGGAGCGAAGTTTACAGTGAGCACCACTGTGCCGTCTTCCGTGGGGAGAGGACCAGGTTCCTCCAAGGGAGGTGCCTGAACCAAGGCTTTGTCCTCATACCTTGGCTGAGAGTATCAGAAAGCCACTGGGTTTGCTCCCTGTCAATCTCCTCCTTACCCCAAGAGAATTCCTCCACCCATCCCCGCCCCCATTCCAAACCTCCCCCAAAGCACATCCTTTGTGAACTTTGCATGATCAGGGGGTTTTAAATTGCAGCCACAGAGAATTCACCTCAACACCATTTTACTTGGAAACCATTAAAAAGAAGAAGGAAAGATCACGTTTGCAACAACAACAACATCTCTGAACAAAGCAGAACAGATTAAGGCACCAGCATCTGAACCGCCAGCTCACCAGGACTCAGTTTCCAGTCGGCCCTCTTTTGTCCTTGACCCTGAACCCGCCACTGAACCTTGAGTAAGCTCTGATCTGGCTGGGCTGGCTCTGCCAGCTTAGGGTTCCTCTTTTTGTTTTGTGCTTCTTTGGAAAAAATAAAAAAAATCTTTTCTTTTCTACGATGCCTCCTCTGACTTGCCCAGCAAGATCTTGTTTTTTTTTTTTTTGTTTTTTTTTTTCCAAGCCATCAATTACTCAAACTTTGGGTGCCTATCTATCCTCAGCCATCTGGACCACATACCTTATTTTAAGGCATGTTCAAATAATGACAACCTTCTTCTCTCAATTAATTTATGGGCTGTGGGGACCATTTTTCATTTGTTATCATGCACTCCCATTTGATCTCCCGTATCTTTCTTCAGCATCTGCAAGTGTGGTATATAAATCTTCCCCTCCGGCATTGTCATGGTGTCCGAGATATATAGGTACCACTCCCTATTAGTTCCACAGAACTGACCTTAATTTCTAAAAATGGTATCAGATGCGAATAAAGTTTGGTGAGATGATTTGTTTTGATTTACTTTATACCACTTATCTGGGAGTTTTCTTCCTACTTTTCTTTAATCTAATTTAGGCAGTCGAGTCTTGTGAGCTGGGTTACTACGGTTTATCCATTACCTTCCCGCCAAGGCTGTTCCTTAGAGAGAGATAGGGCTGGGAGATTTGGGCTGTGGGTGATAATAAAAAGGCCCGTGGACATGCCTTCAGCCCGTTGCTGTTGTTTTCTGCTTTGTTCAAGCTGACCTCCAAGTTTGAATATTTTTTTTTTTATTGCAGAAATGTGATTTTGTTTTTTTTTTTTTTTTTTTTTCCCCACATGCTAGGATGAAACCAGCACACATCGGTGAGGAGAGGCAAATGCTGAAATTAAGGATGAAGATCTCCTGTTCTGCAGCTCAGGTGATGGTGGGCATGTTGCAAAAATGTACAGCTTTCACCGCCATTAGGGAAAGCCACATTTGGATTACTTAAGGGCTGTGGCTTATAGATAGCACACCCCCACCCCATGAGTGTGTGTTTTGTTTTACATAAACAGACTTCCGCCCAAACTAAAGAATGCTAATTAAGCAAAATCCACGGCCAGATGTTGATTAACACTCTCAGGTTCCTGGGATTTGGAGAATATGCAGTTTTCATGAACTAATTTAAAAAGGGAAACACCTTTATTGGAGTAACAGCCAATTATAGTTGCCGACTTTGCCCCTTCTCTTCTCTGCTGGTGGATGTGAGGGAGGAGGGGGTCCTTCCTAGTGGAGAGATGGATGGCGTATGCCCACATCCTGGCATAGCTGGCTCCAAATACATGCATACCCATTCTTGGGTGTGGCCTTTCAGCCACATACCAGAATTTCTCTATGTGGAGTCGAGAAACACACCCATGCAGACACACAAAATGAACCATGGGTGGTTCTGTGGTCTGGTGCATTTGGTTTCTGTTCTCTCTCCCTCTCCCTCCTGTCCCCCCTTCTCTCTCTCTCTCTCTCTCTCTCTCTCTCTCTCTCTCTCTCTCTCTCTCTCTCTCTCCATTCATCTAACATTCACCTATCTGCCTGGAGACTTGCAGAAAGGACTCTGTAACCCAGAGAATGTCACTGAATAGAGACACAGGAAGAGGGGCTGTCAGGCCTCCTTGTGGTGACTTCACTCTGGGTCCCTGACTCAAACCGTGGAGCAATAAAGCAGAGCAGCCCCAGATAAAACTCCGTGTTTCATAAGACAAATATTGCCGTGTGTATTCTCGGCCCTTGTACTATGTTAACTGTAGAAAGAAATAGAAACAGTTTTAGTGACCCCCTGGGACCTATAAAGGCTATTTCTGAGTCTGAATCTTGCTGTTTAATTTAATCATTTATTATATTAATATTCAAATGGGCTGTATCTTATTAGCTACTGCAAAGATGTTAGTATGTCTGAAATAAATACCTAATTATGCTTTTGAAGAGAGGGCTTCTAAAGACTTGGGTATGTTTGTGCCTAATAGAACAGTTCATTTGCAGGTTTTTCTGCAGAAATCAGCAGTTTGAGGCTTTCTTCCCCCTTCTTTCTCTTTTAAGAAAATAAAAACAGGGATTGAAAATCTGAGCAGAGGCTTCAAGAACCGACCCGGGTTCTCCCCGCTCCCAAGCAGCCTTGGAGCTATGGGGTTTTGTTCTCTGCGCCCTGGTGAGCGTCCACTTCCAAATGACCATTGCTCTCAGCTCAATGGCACATTAATACAATTAACTGTTTTAATCAGATGACCATGAAATTAGATATGTTCTTATTCAAAGGGGGAGGGGAATAAATGAGGAAATATATATTTTGTGTCCAACATGCTAATATTTTTTAACATGACGGTTTCATTATTTTCTATCTGCAGCCTCTCTGGCTTTCTCCCTCCCTCCCTCTCAATTCCCAGCGCCAAATCAAAATCTTATGTAGGTCATTGATTTTTACATCCACAGACAATGGACATCACCAGCCACTTGCAGATACCAGGCCACCCTGTGTGGAGTTAGGAACCAAGACATAAAGTCACTTATGCTCAGCGGGGTGTGTGTGGGGGGTGGAGAGGGTGGACGCCCAGCCCCGTGGCTTGGTGAACTGCTCCTAGTGTATCTGAGGCCAGAGCCAGGCAGAATCCGCAACGAGTCCATTTTGCTAATGCTCAACATTAGCTTCATGAGGATGGATTGTGCCGCTGGCGTAATATACACAAACGGTGATGATAAATTTGTACACACTGCATTTGGTGCAGTGGAGAAATTAGTCCTAAGCACACAAGTTACAGTCTGAGAAACTAGGAATTACACATTACTATCTCTCCAAAGTAACTGCCGCCGGATTTACCATCACTCTCTTTTCGTTTTATTTTCGGGGATTACTAAAATGGTGTGTCTACTAACGCCCAATTATCTGTTTCGCCATCATTAGCTCCCCCCTCTCCCCCAGATGGATGTGAAAGCCAAAGGTTAAAAACCTGGGTCTGTGGCCTAGAGACTTGTTTGGCTGGGAGGATGCCTCTGTTCCCCCTTGCTGACCTCCATTTAACCTTTAAATTGACCTAGAGCAAGTTTATTTTCACATGGATGCAGATCCCACGAGAGGGAACCCTCTTTTCCTGGATGGATAATTATATTGCGGCTGAGATCACCTTTCAGCTGCACCGGGCTCCCAGCTGAGATGGCAACTCAGTCCCGTTCGCCCCTCCCCCCCCCCCCCGAATATCTTTCCTGTACACCGGATGAGTACTGGGCCCCACTAGGTCTCTGGTGTCTGTGTAGTCCCTGGGGACTTACTGTGGAGGTAAAAGAGCTCTAGGACTCTGGAAGCAATGATAGCTGTCCTCCCTCCCCCCCACAGGAGCGTGTCACTTCTAAATGATTTGATTAGTGTGTTTCTTTCTTCTGTGGAAGGTGACCAACTGGCTCCTCAAGAATGGGAGACCTCCACAAAGCACTTCAGTGGGTACTCAGCTGGAGCGGAACCCCAGGGATGAGCCCTGCTGTCTGTGTATCCCTAGATTCCCTAAGGCAACATTGCCGCAGGAAGGGAAGGAGGCAGGAGACAGACACATGCCTGGTACCCTAATGGACAGCAGAGCTGCAGGCCTGTGTGGAGAAGGCTCACAGGGTGCCTCGTCCCCAGTGGCGATCGTCTGAAGTTCACCCAGAACCTCAGCTTCTCCCCTGTGGCCTTTCTAGAGTCAGCTGTGCCCCAGACTCAGAAGCGAAAGTAGGAAACACAAAGGAGAAAGGTTGGGGACAAGGAAGATAAGAGATGGCCTGTCTTAGGGTGTTCCTTCTGACTCCTGCTGGCTGCGGAGGAGTTAACAGGACCCCTACTTTCCAAACCTCA